>NC_134474.1:54430669-54790669 GCF_964194025.1 Convolutriloba macropyga | reverse complement strand
GGATGATCCCCTATTTTTTTTGACCCCCCAAGAAATCCCATTTTATGTCCGTTATTTTAAGCCCATGTTTGTTTCCGGTAATTAGTCCCTAAACAGGCGATGGACTTAGAGAAAATTGAAATCCGCAAAAAAATTTTTAAAAACTCCGGTTTTCGCAACTCTAAAACACTTAATTTTTATTATATTGTGATACCAATCTTCTCCCAGCCGTTCACAGGCAGAATTGTTAATTATCCCGTGGATGAAGAGGTGCTTTGAAAAAAATGGAGCGGCCAAAGACTTTGACTTTAAGCAAAAAAAGTCAATTTGAAAAAAAAAATAGGGGATCATCTCGGGTTGAGGGCTCTGGCCTTCAACTCGGGATGATCCCCTATTTTTTTTGACCCCCCGAGAAATCCCATTTTATGTGCGTTATTTTAAGCCCATGTTTGTTTCCGGTAATTAGTCCCTAAACAGGCGATGGACTTAGAGAAAATTGAAATCCGCAAAAAAATTTTTAAAAACTCCGGATTTCGCAACTCTAAAACACTTAATTTTTATTATATTGTGATACCAATCTTCTCCCAGCCGTTCACAGGCAGAATTGTTAATTATTCTGTGGATGAAGAGGTGTTTTGAAAAAAATGGAGCGTCCGAAGACTTTGACTTTAAGCAAAAAAAGTCAATTTGAAAAAAAAAGTAGGGGATCATCTCGGGTTGAGGGCTCTGGCCTTCAACTCGGGATGATCCCCTATTTTTTTTGACCCCCCGAGAAATCCCATTTTATAACCGTTATTTTAAGCCCATGTTTGTTTCCGGTAATTAGTCCCTAAACAGGCGATGGACTTAGACAAAATTGAAATCCGCAAAAATTTTTTTAAAAAGTCCGGATTTCGCAGCTCTAAACCACTTAATTTTTATTATATTGTGATACCAATCTTCTCCAAGCCGTTCACAGGCAGAAATGTTAACTATCCCGTGGATGAAGAGGTGTTTTGAAAAAAATGGAGCGGCCAAAGACTTTGATTTTAAGCAAAAAAAATCAATTTGAAAAAAAAATAGGGGATCATCTCGAGTTGAGGGCTCTGGCCTTCAATTCGGGATGATCCCCTATTTTTTTTTGATCCCCCGAGAAATCCCATTTTATGTCCGTTATTTTAAGCCCATGTTTGTTTCCGGTAATTAGTCCCTAAACAGGCGTTGGACTTAGAGAAAATTGAAGTCCGCAAAAAAATTTTTAACAACTCCGGTTTTCGCAACTCTAAAACACTTAATTTTCATTATATTGTGATACCAATCTTCTCCAAGCCGTTCACAGGCAGAATTGTAAATTATCCCGTGGATGAAGAGGTGTTTCGAAACAAATGGAGCGGCCAAAGACTTTGACTTTAAGCAAAAAAAGTCAATTTGAAAAAAAAAATAGGGGATCATCTCGAGTTGAGGGCTCTGGCCTTCAATTCGGGATGATCCCCTATTTTTTTTTGACCCCCCGAGAAATCCCATTTTATGTCCGTTATTTTAAGCCCATGTTTGTTTCCGGTAATAAATCCCTAAACAGGCGATGGACTTAGAGAAAATTGAAATTCCCAAAAAAATTTTTAAAAACTCCGGTTTTCGCAACTCTAAAACACTTAATTTTTATTATATTGTGATACCAATCTTCTCCAAGCCGTTCACAGGCAGAATTG
Source organism: Convolutriloba macropyga (assembly GCF_964194025.1). Taxonomy (NCBI): domain Eukaryota; kingdom Metazoa; phylum Xenacoelomorpha; order Acoela; family Convolutidae; genus Convolutriloba; species Convolutriloba macropyga. The sequence goes on along the minus strand of NC_134474.1, from coordinate 54,789,002 downwards.
TAAATTATCCGTGGATGAAGAGGTGTTTCGAAAAAAATGGAGCGGCTAAAGACTTTGACTTTAAGCAAAAAAAGTCAATTTGAAAAAAAAATAGGGGATCATCTCGAGTTGAGGGCTCTGGCCTTCAACTTGGGATGATCCCCTATTTTTTTTGACCCCCCGAGAAATCCCATTTTAGGTCCGTTATTTTAAGCCCATGTTTGTTTCCCGTAATTAATCCCTAAACAGGCGATGGACTTAGAGAAAATTGAAATCCGCAAAAAATTTTTTAAAAACCCCGGATTTCGCAACTCTAAATCACTTAATTTTTATTATATTGTGATACCAATCTTCTCCAAGCCGTTCACAGGCAGAATTGTAAATTATCCCGTGGATGAAGAGGTGTTTCGAAAAAAATGGAGCGGCCAAAGATTTTGACTTTAAGCAAAAAAAGTCAATTTGAAAAAAAAATAGGGGATCATCTCGAGTTGAGAGCTCTGGCCTTCAACTCGGGATGATCCCCTATTTTTTTGACCCCCCGAGAAATCCCATTTTAGGTCCGTTATTTTAAGCCCATGTTTGTTTCCCGTAATTAATCCCTAAACAGGCGATGGACTTAGAGAAAATTGAAATCCGCAAAAAATTTTTTAAAAACTCCGGATTTCGCAACTCTAAAACACTTAATTTGTTTTATATTGTGATACCAATCTTCTCCAAGCCGTTCACAGGCAGAAATGTTAACTATCCCGTGGATGAAGAGGTGTTTCGAAAAAAATGGAGCGGCCAAAGACTTTGACTTTAAGCAAAAAAAGGCAATTTGAAAAAAAAATAGGGGATCATCTCGAGTTGAGGGCTCTGGCCTTCAACTCGGGATGATCCCCTATTTTTTTTGACCCCCCGAGAAATCCCATTTTATGTCCGTTATTTTAAGCCCATGTTTGTTTCCCGTAATTAATCCCTAAACAGGCGATGGACTTAGAGAAAATTGAAATCCGCAAAAATTTTTTTAAAAACTCCGGATTTCGCAACTCTAAAACACTTAATTTTTATTATATTGTGATACCAATCTTCTCCAAGCCGTTCACAGGCAGAATTGTAAATTATCCCGTGGATGAAGAGGTGTTTCGAAAAAAATGGAGCGGCCAAAGACTTTGACTTTAAGCAAAAAAAAGTCAATTTGAAAAAAAAATAGGGGATCATCTCGAGTTGAGGGCTCTGGCCTTCAACTCGGGATGATCCCCTATTTTTTTTTGACCCCCCGAAAAATCCCATTTTATATCCGTTATTTTAAGCCCATGTTTGTTTCCCGTAATTAATCCCTAAACAGGCGATGGACTTAGAGAAAATTGAAATCCGCAAAAATTTTTTTAAAAAGTCTGGATTTCGCAGCTCTAAAACACTTAATTTTTATTATATTGTGATACCAATCTTCTCCAAGCCGTTCACAGGCAGAAATGTTAACTATCCCGTGGATGAAGAGGTGTTTTGAAAAAAATGGAGCGGCCAAAGACTTTGACTTTAAGCAAAAAAAATCAATTTGAAAAAAAAATAGGGGATCATCTCGAGTTGAGGGCTCTGGCCTTCAATTCGGGATGATCCCCTATTTTTTTTGACCCCCCGAGAAATCCCATTTTATGTCCGTTATTTTAGGCCCATGTTTGTTTCCGGTAATTAGTCCCTAAACAGGCGATGGACTTAGAGAAAATTGAAATCCGCAAAAATTTTTTTAAAAACTCCGGATTTCGCAACTCTAAAACACTTAATTTTTATTATATTGTGATACCAATCTTCTCCAAGCCGTTCACAGGCAGAATTGTAAATTATCCCGTGGATGAAGAGGTGTTTCGAAAAAAATGGAGCGGCCAAAGACTTTGACTTTAAGCAAAAAAAGTCAATTTGAAAAAAAAAATAGGGGATCATCTCGAGTTGAGGGCTCTGGCCTTCAATTCGGGATGATCCCCTATTTTTTTTGAACCCCCGAGAAATCCCATTTTATGTCCGTTATTTTAGGCCCATGTTTGTTTCCGGTAATTAGTCCCTAAACAGGCGATGGACTTAGAGAAAATTGAAATCCGCAAAAATTTTTTTAAAAACTCCGGATTTCGCAACTCTAAAACACTTAATTTTTATTATATTGTGATACCAATCTTCTCCAAGCCGTTCACAGGCAGAATTGTAAATTATCCCGTGGATGAAGAGGTGTTTCGAAAAAAATGGAGCGGCCAAAGACTTTGACTTTAAGCAAAAAAAGTCAATTTGAAAAAAAAAATAGGGGATCATCTCGAGTTGAGGGCTCTGGCCTTCAATTCGGGATGATCCCCTATTTTTTTTGAACCCCCGAGAAATCCCATTTTATGTCCGTTATTTTAGGCCCATGTTTGTTTCCGGTAATTAGTCCCTAAACAGGCGATGGACTTAGAGAAAATTGAAATCCGCAAAAATTTTTTTAAAAACTCCGGATTTCGCAACTCTAAAACACTTAATTTTTATTATATTGTGATACCAATCTTCTCCAAGCCGTTCACAGGCAGAATTGTAAATTATCCCGTGGATGAAGAGGTGTTTCGAAAAAAATGGAGCGGCCAAAGACTTTGACTTTAAGCAAAAAAAGTCAATTTGAAAAAAAAAATAGGGGATCATCTCGAGTTGAGGGCTCTGGCCTTCAACTCGGGATGATCCCCTATTTTTTTGACCCCCCGAGAAATCCCATTTTATGTCCGTTATTTTAAGCCCATGTTTGTTTCCCGTAATTAATCCCTAAACAGGCGATGGACTTAGAGAAAATTGAAATCCGCAAAAATTTTTTTAAAAAGTCCGGATTTCGCAGCTCTAAAACACTTAATTTTTATTATATTGTGATACCAATCTTCTCCAAGCCGTTCACAGGCAGAAATGTTAACTATCCCGTGGATGAAGAGGTGTTTCGAAAAAAATGGAGCGGCCAAAGACTTTGACTTTAAGCAAAAAAAGTCAATTTGAAAAAAAAAATAGGGGATCATCTCGAGTTGAGGGCTCTGACCTTCAACTCGGGATGATCCCCTATTTTTTTTTGACCCCCGAAAAATCCCATTTTATGTCCGTTATTTTAAGCCCGTGTTTGTTTCCCGTAATTAATCCCTAAACAGGCGATGGACTTAGAGAAAATTGAAATCCGCAAAAATTTTTTTAAAAAGTCCGGATTTCGCAGCTCTAAAACACTTAATTTTTATTATATTGTGATACCAATCTTCTCCAAGCCGTTCACAGGCAGAAATGTTAACTATCCCGTGGATGAAGAGGTGTTTTGAAAAAAATGGTGCGGCCAAAGGCTTTGACTTTAAGCAAAAAAATCAATTTGAAAAAAAAATAGGGGATCATCTCGAGTTGAGGGCTCTGGCCTTCAATTCGGGATGATCCCCTATTTTTTTGACCCCCCGAGAAATCCCATTTTATGTCCGTTATTTTAAGCCCATGTTTGTTTCCGGTAATTAGTCCCTAAACAGGCGATGGACTTAGAGAAAATTGAAATCCGCAAAATTTTTTTTAAAAACTCCGGATTTCGCAACTCTAAAACACTTAATTTTTATTATATTGTGATACCAATCTTCTCCAAGCCGTTCACAGGCAGAATTGTAAATTATCCCGTGGATGAAGAGGTGTTTCGAAAAAAATGGAGCGGCCAAAGACTTTGACTTTAAGCAAAAAAAGTCAATTTGAAAAAAAAAATAGGGGATCATCTCGAGTTGAGGGCTCTGGCCTTCAACTGGGGATGATCCCCTATTTTTTTTTGACCCCCCGAGAAATCCCATTTTATGTCCGTTATTTTAAGCCCATGTTTGTTTCCCGTAATTAATCCCTAAACAGGCGATGGACTTAGAGAAAATTGAAATCCGCAAAAATTTTTTTAAAAAGTCCGAATTTCGCAGCTCTAAAACACTTAATTTTTATTATATTGTGATACCAATCTTCTCCAAGCCGTTCACAGGCAGAAATGTTAACTATCCCGTGGATGAAGAGGTGTTTTGAAAAAAATGGAGCGGCCAAAGACTTTGACTTTAAGCAAAAAAAATCAATTTGAAAAAAAAATAGGGGATCATCTCGAGTTGAGGGCTCTGGCCTTCAACTCGGAATGATCCCCTATTTTTTTTGACCCCCCGAGAAATCCCATTTTATGTCCGTTATTTTAAGCCCATGTTTGTTTCCCGTAATTAATCCCTAAACAGGCGATGGACTTAGAGAAAATTGAAATCCGCAAAAAATTTTTTAAAAAGTCCGGATTTCGCAGCTCTAAAACACTTAATTTTTATTATATTGTGATACCAATCTTCTCCAAGCCGTTCACAGGCAGAAATGTTAACTATCCCGTGGATGAAGAGGTGTTTTGAAAAAAAATGGAGCGGCCAAAGACTTTGATTTTAAGCAAAAAAAATCAATTTGAAAAAAAAAATAGGGGATCATCTCGAGTTGAGGGCTCTGGCCTTCAATTCGGGATGATCCCCTATTTTTTTTTGACCCCCCGAGAAATCCCATTTTATGTCCGTTATTTTAAGCCCATGTTTGTTTCCGGTAATTAGTCCCTAAACAGGCGATGGACTTAGAGAAAATTGAAATCCGCAAAAATTTTTTTAAAAACTCCGGATTTCGCAACTCTAAAACACTTAATTTTTATTATATTGTGATACCAATCTTCTCCAAGCCTTTCACAGGCAGAATTGTAAATTATCCCGTGGATGAAGAGGTGTTTCGAAAAAAATGGAGCGACCAAAGACTTTGACTTTAAGCAAAAAAAGTCAATTTGAAAAAAAAAAATAGGGGATCATCTCGAGTTGAGGGCTCTGGCCTTCAACTCGGGATGATCCCCTATTTTTTTTTACCCCCCGAGAAATCCCATTTTATGTCCGTTATTTTAAGCCCATGTTTGTTTCCGGTAATTTGTCCCTAAACAGGCGATGGACTTAGAGAAAATTGAAATCCGCAAAAATTTTTTTAAAAAGTCCGGATTTCGCAGCTCCAAACAACTTAATTTTTATTATATTGTGATACCAATCTTCTCCAAGCCGTTCACAGGCAGAAATGTTAGCTATCCCGTGGATGAAGAGGTGTTTTGAAAAAAATGGAGCGGCCAAAGACTTTGATTTTAAGCAAAAAAAAATCAATTTGAAAAAAAAAATAGGGGATTATCTCGAGTTGAGGGCTCTGGCCCTCAACTCGGGATGATCCCCTATTTTTTTTTGACACCCCGAAAAATCCCATTTTATGTCCGTTATTTTAAGCCCATGTTTGTTTCCCGTAATTAATCCCTAAACAGGCGATGGACTTAGAGAAAATTGAAATCCGCAAAAATTTTTTTAAAAAGTCCGGATTTCGCAGCTCTGAAACACTTAATTTTTATTATATTGTGATACCAATCTTCTCCAAGCCGTTCACAGGCAGAAATGTTAACTATCCCGTGGATGAAGAGGTGTTTTGAAAAAAATGGAGCGGCCAAAGACTTTGATTTTAAGCAAAAAAAATCAATTTGAAAAAAAAAATAGGGGATCATCTCGAGTTGAGGGCTCTGGCCTTCAACTCGGGATGATCCCCTATTTTTTTTGACCCCCCGAAAAATCCCATTTTATGTCCGTTATTTTAAGCCCATGTTTGTTTCCCGTAATTAATCCCTAAACAGGCGATGGACTTAGAGAAAATTGAAATCCGCAAACATTTTTTTAAAAAGTCCGGATTTCGCAGCTCTAAAACACTTAATTTTTATTATATTGTGATACCAATCTTCTCCAAGCCGTTCACAGGCAGAAATGTTAACTATCCCGTGGATGAAGAGGTGTTTTGAAAAAAATGGAGCGGCCAAAGACTTTGATTTTAAGCAAAAAAATTCAATTTGAAAAAAAAAATAGGGGATCATCTCGAGTTGAGGGCTCTGGCCTTCAACTCGGAATGATCCCCTATTTTTTTTGACCCCCCGAGAAATCCCATTTTATGTCCGTTATTTTAAGCCCATGTTTGTTTCCCGTAATTAATCCCTAAACAGGCGATGGACTTAGAGAAAATTGAAATCCGCAAAAATTTTTTTAAAAAGTCCGGATTTCGCAGCTCTAAAACACTTAATTTTTATTATATTGTGATACCAATCTTCTCCAAGCCGTTCACAGGCAGAAATGTTAACTATCCCGTGGATGATGAGGTGTTTTGAAAAAAATGGAGCGGCCAAAGACTTTGATTTTAAGCAAAAAAAATCAATTTGAAAAAAAAAATAGGGGATCATCTCGAGTTGAGGGCTCTGGCCTTCAATTCGGGATGCTCCCCTATTTTTTTTTGACCTCCCGAGAAATCTCATTTTATGTCCGTTATTTTAAGCCCATGTTTGTTTCCGGTAATTAGTCCCTAAACAGGCGATGGACTTAGAGAAAATTGAAATCCGCAAAAATTTTTTTAAAAACTCCGGATTTCGCAACTCTAAAACACTTAATTTTTATTATATTGTGATACCAATCTTCTCCAAGCCGTTCACAGGCAGAATTGTAAATTATCCCGTGGATGAAGAGGTGTTTCGAAAAAAATGGAGCGGCCAAAGACTTTGATTTTAAGCAAAAAAAATCAATTTGAAAAAAAAAAATAGGGGATCATCTCGAGTTGAGGGCTCTGGCCTTCAACTCGGGATGATCCCCTATTTTTTTTTGACCCCCCCAAAAATCCCATTTTATGTCCGTTATTTTAAGCCCATGTTTGTTTCCCGTAATTAATCCCTAAACAGGCGATGGACTTAGAGAAAATTGAAATCCGCAAAAATTTTTTTAAAAAGTCCGGATTTCGCAGCTCTAAAACAGTTAATTTTTATTATATTGTGATACCATTCTTCTCCAAGCCGTTCACAGGCAGAAATGTTAACTATCCCGTGGATGAAGAGGTGTTTTGAAAAGAATGGAGCTGCCAAAGACTTTGATTTTAATCAAAAAAAATCAATTTGAAAAAAAAAATAGGGGATCATCTCGAGTTGAGGGCTCTGGCCTTCAACTCGGGATGATCCCCTATTTTTTTTGACCCCCCGAAAAATCCCATTTTATGTCCGTTATTTTAAGCCCATGTTTGTTTCCCGTAATTAATCCCTAAACAGGCGATGGACTTAGAGAAAATTGAAATCCGCAAAAATTTTTTTAAAAAGTCCGGATTTCGCAGCTCTAAAACACTTAATTTTTATTATATTGTGATACCAATCTTCTCCAAGCCGTTCACAGGCAGAAATGTTAACTATCCCGTGGATGAAGAGGTGTTTTGAAAAAAATGGAGCTGCCAAAGACTTTGATTTTAAGCAAAAAAAATCAATTTGAAAAAAAAAATAGGGGATCATCTCGAGTTGAGGGCTCTGGCCTTCAACTCGGGATGATCCCCTATTTTTTTTGACCCCCCGAAAAATCCCATTTTATGTCCGTTATTTTAAGCCCATGTTTGTTTCCCGTAATTAATCCCTAAACAGGCGATGGACTTAGAGAAAATTGAAATCCGCAAAAATTTTTTTAAAAAGTCCGGATTTCGCAGCTCTAAAACACTTAATTTTTATTATATTGTGATACCAATCTTCTCCAAGCCGTTCACAGGCAGAAATGTTAACTATCCCGTGGATGAAGAGGTGTTTTGAAAAAAATGGAGCGGCCAAAGACTTTGATTTTAAGCAAAAAAAGTCAATTTGGAAAAAAAATAGGGGATCATCTCGAGTTGAGGGCTCTGGCCTTCAACTCGGGATGATCCCCTATTTTTTTTGACCCCCCGAGAAATCCCATTTTATGTCCGTTATTTTAAGCCCATGCTTGTTTCCGGTAATTTGTCCCTAAACAGGCGATGGACTTAGAGAAAATTGAAATCCGCAAAAATTTTTTCAAAAAGTCCGGATTTCGCAGCTCTAAACCACTTAATTTTTATTATATTGTGATACCAATCTTCTCCAAGCCGTTCACAGGCAGAAATGTTAACTATCCCGTGGATGAAGAGGTGTTTTGAAAAAAATGGAGCGGCCAAAGACTTTGATTTTAAGCAAAAAAAATCAATTTGAAAAAAAAAAATAGGGGATCATCTCGAGTTGAGGGCTCTGGCCTTCAACTCGGGATGATCCCCTATTTTTTTTTGACCCCCCGAAAAATCCCATTTTATGTCCGTTATTTTAAGCCCATGTTTGTTTCCCGTAATTAATCCCTAAACAGGCGATGGACTTAGAGAAAATTGAAATCCGCAAAAATTTTTTTAAAAAGTCCGGATTTCGCAGCTCTAAAACACTTAATTTTTATTATATTGTGATACCAATCTTCTCCAAGCCGTTCACAGGCAGAAATGTTAACTATCCCGTGGATGAAGAGGTGTTTTGAAAAAAATGGAGCGGCCAAAGACTTTGACTTTAAGCAAAAAAATCAATTTGAAAAAAAAAATAGGGGATCATCTCGAGTTGAGGGCTCTGGCCTTCAATTCGGGATGATCCCCTATTTTTTTTGACCCCCCGAGAAATCCCATTTTATGTCCGTTATTTTAAGCCCATGTTTGTTTCCGGTAATTAGTCCCTAAACAGGCGATGGACTTAGAGAAAATTGAAATCCGCAAAAATTTTTTTAAAAACTCCGGATTTCGCAACTCTAAAACACTTAATTTTTATTATATTGTGATACCAATCTTCTCCAAGCCGTTCACAGGCAGAAATGTTAACTATCCCGTGGATGAAGAGGTGTTTTGAAAAAAATGGAGCGGCCAAAGACTTTGATTTTAAGCAAAAAAAATCAATTTGAAAAAAAAAATAGGGGATCATCTCGAGTTGAGGGCTCTGGCCTTCAATTCGGGATGATCCCCTATTTTTTTTGACCCCCCGAGAAATCCTATTTTATGTCCGTTATTTTAAGCCCATGTTTGTTTCCGGTAATTAGTCCCTAAACAGGCGATGGACTTAGAGAAAATTGAAATCCGCAAAAATTTTTTTAAAAACTCCGGATTTCGCAACTCTAAAACACTTAATTTTTATTATATTGTGATACCAATCTTCTCCAAGCCGTTCACAGGCAGAAATGTTAACTATCCCGTGGATGAAAAGGTGTTTTGAAAAAAATGGAGCGGCCAAAGACTTTGATTTTAAGCAAAAAAAATCAATTTGAAAAAAAAAATAGGGGATCATCTCGAGTTGAGGGCTCTGGCCTTCAATTCGGGATGATCCCCTATTTTTTTTTACCCCCCGAGAAATCCCATTTTATGTCCGTGATTTTAAGCCCATGTTTGTTTCCGGTAATTTGTCCCTAAACAGGCGATGGACTTAGAGAAAATTGAAATCCGCAAAAATTTTTTTAAAAAGTCCGGATTTCGCAGCTCTAAACCACTTAATTTTTATTATATTGTGATACCAATCTTCTCCAAGCCGTTCACAGGCAGAAATGTTAACTATCCCGTGGATGAAGAGGTGTTTTGAAAAAAATGGAGCGGCCAAAGACTTTGATTTTAAGCAAAAAAAATCAATTTGAAAAAAAAAAATAGGGGATCATCTCGAGTTGAGGGCTCTGGCCTTCAACTCGGGATGATCCCCTATTTTTTTTTGACCCCCCGAAAAATCCCATTTTATGTCCGTTATTTTAAGCCCATGTTTGTTTCCCGTAATTAATCCCTAAACAGGCGATGGACTTAGAGAAAATTGAAATCCGCAAAATTTTTTTTAAAAAGTCCGGAATTCGCAGCTCTAAAACACTTAATTTTTATTATATTGTGATACCAATCTTCTCCAAGCCGTTCACAGGCAGAAATGTTAACTATCCCGTGGATGAAGAGGTGTTTTGAAAAAAATGGAGCGGCCAAAGACTTTGACTTTAAGCAAAAAAATCAATTTGAAAAAAAAAATAGGGGATCATCTCGAGTTGAGGGCTCTGGCCTTCAATTCGGGATGATCCCCTATTTTTTTTTGACCCCCCGAGAAATCCCATTTTATGTCCGTTATTTTAAGCCCATGTTTGTTTCCGGTAATTAGTCCCTAAACAGGCGATGGACTTAAAGAAAATTGAAATCCGCAAAAATTTTTTTAAAAACTCCGGATTTCGCAACTCTAAAACACTTAATTTTTATTATATTGTGATACCAATCTTCTCCAAGCCGTTCACAGGCAGAATTGTAAATTATCCCGTGGATGAAGAGGTGTTTCGAAAAAAATGGAGCGGCCAAAGACTTTGACTTTAAGCAAAAAAAGTCAATTTGAAAAAAAAAATAGGGGATCATCTCGAGTTGAGGGCTCTGGCCTTCAATTCGGGATGATCCCCTATTTTTTTTGACCCCCCGAGAAATCCCATTTTATGTCCGTTATTTTAAGCCCATGTTTGTTTCCGGTAATTAGTCCCTAAACAGGCGATGAACTTAGAGAAAATTGAAATCCGCAAAAATTTTTTTAAAAACTCCGGATTTCGCAACTCTAAAACACTTAATTTTTATTATATTGTGATACCAATCTTCTCCAAGCCGTTCACAGGCAGAAATGTTAACTATCCCGTGGATGAAGAGGTGTTTTGAAAAAAAATGGAGCGGCCGAAGACTTTGATTTTAAGCAAAAAAAATCAATTTGAAAAAAAAAAAATAGGGGATCATCTCGAGTTGAGGGCTCTGGCCTTCAACTCGGGATGATCCCCTATTTTTTTTTGATCCCCCGAGAAATCCCATTTTATGTCCATTATTTTAAGCCCATGTTTGTTTCCCGTAATTAATCCCTAAACAGGCGATGGACTTAGAGAAAATTGAAATCCGCAAAAAATTTTTTAAAAACTCCGGTTTTCGCAGCTCTAAAACACTTAATTTTTATTATATTGTGATACCAATCTTCTCCAAGCCGTTCACAGGCAGAAATGTTAACTATCCCGTGGATGAAGAGGTGTTTTGAAAAAAATGGGGCGGCCAAAGACTTTGATTTTAAGCAAAAAAAATCAATTTGAAAAAAAAATAGGGGATCATCTCGAGTTGAGGGCTCTGGCCTTCAATTCGGGATGATCCCCTATTTTTTTTTGACCCCCCGAGAAATCCCATTTTATGTCCGTTATTTTAGGCCCATGTTTGTTTCCGGTAATTAGTCCCTAAACAGGCGATGGACTTAGAGAAAATTGAAATCCGCAAAAATTTTTTTAAAAACTCCGGATTTCGCAACTCTAAAACACTTAATTTTTATTATATTGTAATACCAATCTTCTCCAAGCCGTTCACAGGCAGAAATGTTAACTATCCCGTGGATGAAGAGGTGTTTTGAAAAAAATGGAGCGGCCAAAGACTTTGATTTTAAGCAAAAAAAATCAATTTGAAAAAAAAAATAGGGGATCATCTCGAGTTGAGGGCTCTGGCCTTCAATTCAGGATGATCCCCTATATTTTTTGACCCCCCGAGAAATCCCATTTTATGTCCGTTATTTTAAGCCCATGTTTGTTTCCGGTAATTTGTCCCTAAACAGGCGATGGACTTAGAGAAAATTGAAATCCGCAAAAATTTTTTTAAAAACTCCGGATTTCGCAACTGTAAAACACTTAATTTTTATTATATTGTGATACCAATCTTCTCCAAGCCGTTCACAGGCAAAATTGTAAATTATCCCGTGGATGAAGAGGTGTTTCGAAAAAAATGGAGCGGCCAAAGACTTTGACTTTAAGCAAAAAAAGTCAATTTGAAAAAAAAATAGGGGATCATCTCGAGTTGAGGGCTCTGGCCTTCAACTCGGGATGATCCCCTATTTTTTTGACCCCCCGAGAAATCCCATTTTATGTCCGTTATTTTAAGCCCATGTTTGTTTCCCGTAATTAATCCCTAAACAGGCGATGGACTTAGAGAAAATTGAAATCCGCAAAAAATTTTTTAAAAAGTCCGGATTTCGCAGCTCTAAAACACTTAATTTTTATTATATTGTGATACCAATCTTCTCCAAGCCGTTCACAGGCAGAAATGTTAACTATCCCGTGGATGAAGAGGTGTTTTGAAAAAAAAATGGAGCGGCCAAAGACTTTGACTTTAAGCAAAAAAAATCAATTTGAAAAAAAAAATAGGGGATCATCTCGAGTTGAGGGCTCTGGCCTTCAACTCGGGATGATCCCCAATTTTTTTTGACCCCCCGAGAAATCTCATTTTATGTCCGTTATTTTAAGCCCATGTTTGTTTCGGTAATTAATCACTAAACAGGCGATGGACTTAGAGAAAATTGAAATCCGCAAAAATTTTTTTAAAAACTCCGGATTTCGCAACTCTAAAACAGTTAATTTTTACTATATTGTGATACCAATCTTCTCCAAGCCGTTCACAGGCAGAAATGTTAACTATCCCGTGGATGAAGAGGTGTTTTGAAAAAAATGGAGCGGCCAAAGACTTTGATTTTAAGCAAAAAAAATCAATTTGAAAAAAAAAAATAGGGGATCATCTCGAGTTGAGGGCTCTGGCCTTCAATTCGGGATGATCCCCTATTTTTTTTGACCCCCCGAGAAATCCTATTTTATGTCCGTTATTTTAAGCCCATGTTTGTTTCCGGTAATTAGTCCCTAAACAGGCGATGGACTTAGAGAAAATTGAAATCCGCAAAATTTTTTTAAAAACTCCGGATTTCGCAACTGTAAAACACTTAATTTTTATTATATTGTGATACCAATCTTCTCCAAGCCGTTCACAGGCAGAATTGTAAATTATCCCGTGGATGAAGAGGTGTTTCGAAAAAAATGGAGCGGCCAAAGACTTTGACTTTAAGCAAAAAAAGTCAATTTGAAAAAAAAATAGGGGATCATCTCGAGTTGAGGGCTCTGGCCTTCAACTCGGGATGATCCCCTATTTTTTTTGACCCCCCGAGAAATCCCATTTTATGTCCGTTATTTTAAGCCCATGTTTGTTTCCCGTAATTAATCCCTAAACAGGCGATGGACTTAGAGAAAATTGAAATCCGCAAAAATTTTTTTAAAAAGTCCGGATTTCGCAGCTCTAAAACACTTAATTTTTATTATATTGTGATACCAATCTTCTCCAAGCCGTTCACAGGCAGAAATTTTAACTATCCCGTGGATGAAGAGGTGTTTTGAAAAAAATGGAGCGGCCAAAGACATTGACTTTAAGCAAAAAAAGTCAATTTGAAAAAAAAAATAGGGGATCATCTCGAGTTGAGGGCTCTGGCCTTCAACTCGGGATGATCCCCTATTTTTTTTGACCCCCCGAGAAATCCCATTTTATGTCCGTTATTTTAAGCCCATGTTTGTTTCCGGTAATTAGTCCCTAAACAGGCGATGGACTTAGAGAAAATTGAAATCCGCAAAAATTTTTTTAAAAACTCCGGATTTCGCGACTCTAAAACACTCAATTTTTATTATATTGTGATACCAATCTTCTCCAAACCGTTCACAGGCAGAATTGTAAATTATCCCGTGGATGAAGAGGTGTTTCGAAAAAAATGGAGCGGCCAAAGACTTTGACTTTAAGCAAAAAAAGTCAATTTGAAAAAAAAAATAGGGGATCATCTCGAGTTGAGGGCTCTGGCCTTCAACTCGGGATGATCCCCTATTTTTTTTTGACCCCCCGAGAAATCCCATTTTATGTCCGTTATTTTAAGCCCATGTTTGTTTCCCGTAATTAATCCCTAAACAGGCGATGGACTTAGAGAAAATTGAAATCCGCAAAAATTTTTTTAAAAAGTCCGGATTTCGCAGCTCTAAACCACTTAATTTTTATTATATTGTGATACCAATCTTCTCCAAGCCGTTCACAGGCAGAAATGTTAACTATCCCGTGGATGAAGAGGTGTTTTGAAAAAAATGGAGCGACCAAAGACTTTGATTTTAAGCAAAAAAAATCAATTTGAAAAAAAAAATAGGGGATCATCTCGAGTTGAGGGCTCTGGCTTTCAATTCGGGATGATCCCCTATTTTTTTTGACCCCCCGAGAAATCCCATTTTATGTCCGTTATTTTAAGCCCATGTTTGTTTCCGGTAATTAGTCCCTAAACAAGCGATAGACTTAGAGATAATTGAAATCCGCAAAAATTTTTTTAAAAACTCCGGATTTCGCAACTCTAAAACACTTAATTTTTATTATATTGTGATACCAATCTTCTCCAAGCCTTTCACAGGCAGAATTGTTAATTATCCCGTGGATGAAGAGGTGTTTTGAGAAAAATGGAGCGGCCAAAGACTTTGACTTTAAGCAAAAAAAGTCAATTTGAAAAAAAAAATAGGGGATCATCTCGAGTTGAGGGCTCTGGCCTTCAACTCGGGATAATCCCCTATTTTTTTTGACCCCACGAGAAATCCCATTTTATGTCCGTTATTTTATGCCCATGTTTGTTTCCCGTAATTAATCCCTAAACAGGCGATGGACTTAGAGAAAATTGAAATCCGCAAAAAATTTTTTAAAAACTCCGGTTTTCGCAACTCTAAAACACTCAATTTTTATTATATTGTGATACCAATCTTCTCCAAACCGTTCACAGGCAGAATTGTAAATTATCCCGTGGATGAAGAGGTGTTTCGAAAAAAATGGAGCGGCCAAAGACTTTGACTTTAAGCAAAAAAAGTCAATTTGAAAAAAAAAATAGGGGATCATCTCGAGTTGAGGGCTCTGGCCTTCAACTCGGGATGATCCCCTATTTTTTTTTGACCCCCCGAGAAATCCCATTTTATGTCCGTTATTTTAAGCCCATGTTTGTTTCCCGTAATTAATCCCTAAACAGGCGATGGACTTAGAGAAAATTGAAATCCGCAAAAATTTTTTTAAAAAGTCCGGATTTCGCAGCTCTAAACCACTTAATTTTTATTATATTGTGATACCAATCTTCTCCAAGCCGTTCACAGGCAGAAATGTTAACTATCCCGTGGATGAAGAGGTGTTTTGAAAAAAATGGAGCGACCAAAGACTTTGATTTTAAGCAAAAAAAATCAATTTGAAAAAAAAAATAGGGGATCATCTCGAGTTGAGGGCTCTGGCTTTCAATTCGGGATGATCCCCTATTTTTTTTGACCCCCCGAGAAATCCCATTTTATGTCCGTTATTTTAAGCCCATGTTTGTTTCCGGTAATTAGTCCCTAAACAAGCGATAGACTTAGAGATAATTGAAATCCGCAAAAATTTTTTTAAAAACTCCGGATTTCGCAACTCTAAAACACTTAATTTTTATTATATTGTGATACCAATCTTCTCCAAGCCTTTCACAGGCAGAATTGTTAATTATCCCGTGGATGAAGAGGTGTTTTGAGAAAAATGGAGCGGCCAAAGACTTTGACTTTAAGCAAAAAAAGTCAATTTGAAAAAAAAAATAGGGGATCATCTCGAGTTGAGGGCTCTGGCCTTCAACTCGGGATAATCCCCTATTTTTTTTGACCCCACGAGAAATCCCATTTTATGTCCGTTATTTTATGCCCATGTTTGTTTCCGGTAATTAATCCCTAAACAGGCGATGGACTTAGAGAAAGTTGAAATCCGCAAAAATTTTTTTAAAAACTCCGGATTTCGCAACTCTAAAACACTTAATTTTTATTATATTGTGATACCAATCTTCTCCAAGCCGTTCACAGGCAGAATTGTAAATTATCCCTTGGATGAAGAGGTGTTTTGAAAAAAATGGAGCGGCCAAAGACTTTGACTTTAAGCCAAAAAAATCAATTTGAAAAAAATAGGGGATCATATCGAGTTGAGGGCTCTGGCCTTCATCTCGGGATAATCCCCTATTTTTTTGACCCCCCGAGAAATCCCAGTTTATGTCCGTTGTTTTAATCCCATGTTTGTTTCCGGTAATTCACCCCTAAACAGGTGATGGACTTAGAGAAAATTGAAAACCGCAAAAAATTTTTTAAAAACTCCGGATTTCGCAACTCTAAAACACTTAATTTTTATAATAATGTGATACACATCTTCTCCAAGAGATTTACAGGCAGATTTTTCAACTATCCCGTGGATGAGGAGGTGTTGTGAAAAAAAGGGAGGGGCCAAAGGCTTTGACTTAAAGCAAAAAAGATCAATTTGAAAAAAAAAATAGGGGATCGTCTCGATTTGAAGGCTCTGGCCCCGTAGAAATCATTTTTTCTTACCCCTGTAGCAATCAAAACGTATGTCCGTTATTTTAGACCTCTTTTTCCCCTGTAATTGATCCCTAATCAGGCAATGGACTTCGAAAAAAATTGAAAGCACTCAAAAGCATTCTACTCATACCAAAATTTTGGGCTAATTTTTAATGTCTTTAAATAATTTAGGCTGGATTTTTCCGTACGAACATCCATGAGGAGTTCGAGGAATTGGTATGACAATTATTTTTATGTTTGATAGAAAAACCTGGCGACCAGACCAATAGGGCCACTTTGGCATTTTTTTTTCGAACCCAAATTCTAGTTTTTTTGTTTTTCAAAGTTTTCCCCTTGTATTATTAAGATATGTGCATTTTCATCAACGTAAGTATTTTTTTCTCCATAAAACTGAATTGTAACAATAAACAGTATTTCAGAAATGACATCAGAAACCGTTCTCAAATTCGTTTTTCTGTACCTTGAACTCTTATTTTTTTGTTTCAGATTTTTTTGCTTCCTTTTTTTTCGAAGTTATTATTCTTTCTGCTTCAAAAAAAAAACTGGAGGAAAACAACTATATCGCAAAGGTACTGAAAATATTTCTTGCATGAAAATGATCATTTTTGTTTATGTTGTTCTCTCTGAATGGATCTCATCTTTTTCAGTTTGACTTCAACAAACTGCGATGTACCCAAATTCAAGTTTTTCACAAAAAATCAAAATCAACTAAAAACAACAACAAAACGGGTTTTCCAGTGAAAAGTTGTGTTAAAAAAAACGTTTTCGGTAAGCTTTGTGAACCAACAAGCAAACTGAAAACATTAGAAAGAAAAAAAAAGTTGCAAAAACGACCTATCAACTTTAATAATTTTCTGCTGCTTGACAAGAATTTGACATAAATTTCAGAACTCTATTTTTAGAATTGGGAGCTGAAAATATCGAGATCGCTGACTCTTAACATGTTTATTTCAAAACATTTTGAAGCACAATCCTCAGTAGCATAAATTTTGAATGGCCCTAATTTTGCTGAGTCTCGTCGGAAATTGCTTCTGGTGTTCGAAATAGTTTTTCGTTTTTTCTTATGTTATTTGAATCGAAAAATCGGCCCTTTTAAACCCGGATAGCATTCTGAAATTGAAGTTCCATAAATATTTTGCTGAGCTCATTAAAATTAACCGTCTCCCTGATATTCGCATCCGGCCAAAAATTATTAAAAATTCGTACCCAAATTCAAGTCCAGAATTTTAAAAACCTTTTTTTCTCGGTTTTTATTAGATATTAGAATCCAGCAAAATGTTACCTGTCTTGTATGACTATTTTTAGTTGACATGCGAAATTTCAGACTCCAGGACTCATTTTTGAGTTTTTGCCTCATTCCACTTTTCTTGCTTTTCTTGCAGTTCAGTGGTCACTCGTTTGGGTCACTTTCATTTTATGACCTAAAAATTAGGTCGTTTCCAGGCACTAAACGCAACTGCACTACAAGACCAAAAATGCCAGAACTTAGTCATACAGCACCAAAATTGAAAGAAAAAATCAAAAATATTAATTTTTGATGAAGAAACAGAGTTTTCAATTTCCCTTACTGTTTGGCCGCGGATGTCACCCTACTCCGCTCGGTCCATAAAACAACAAAAAAGAGAGCTAGAATGATTAAAAAAATTGTTCTGGAAAGCTCTCAAGCCTGACTAGCAATCTACGATGAGAAAAAGTAACTTTTATATGTAAAATTGAGAGAAAAAAGCAGTTTTTTCAAAAATTAATTAATTTTTTAAAACCTAATAAAAACCAAAGAAATGCTTTTCAAATAGGGCCATTTTCAGTTTTGGCTCGATTAACATCTTGGCTAACAAAAACAAGCTTTATCTGAGCTCTGGGAACAGAAATGAGAATTCTCCGAGCAAAACCGTAATCCGCGGATCGCTTACCCCAAATTCAAGTCGGCCGTAGTAGTAGTAGTAGTAGTAGTAGTAGTAGTAGTAGTAGTAGTAGTATTAGTAGTAGTAGTAGTAGTAGTAGTAGTAGTAGTAGTAGTAGTAGTAGTAGTAGTAGTAGTAGTAGTAGTAGTAGTAGTAGTAGTAATAGTAGTAGTAGTAGTAAGAGTAGTAGTAGTAGTAGTAGTAGTAGTAGTAGTAGCAGTAGTAGTAGTAGTAGTAGTAGTAGTAGTAGTAGTAGTAGTAGTAGTAGTAGTAGTAGTAGTAGTAGTAGTAGTAGTAGTAGTAGTAGTAGTAGTAGTAGTAGTAGTAGTAGTAGTAGTAGTAGTAGTAGTAGTAGTAGTAGTAGTAGTAGTAGTAGTAGTAGTAGTAGTAGTAGTAGTAAGAGTAGTAGTAGTAGTAGTAGTATTAATGTGGCCAAAACAAAGTATATGGGCGTAAAATGCGACAGCCCAAATGTTGTTGCAGTGCCTAGTATCCAACAGAACGTGGAGATACTCACTGGAACACATAAAGGCAGACTAGGACTCCTGGCAGAGACATCTAGCCAGTCACGACTAACCATCAGCACGGAGGTGCTGCTGGGAACGAAAAAGAAAGCGGGCTGGTTCGAAACACAAGATGGCCGGAAGCTAAGATTGAAAAGCTTAGCGGTGGCTAAGCCAGCGTTGGTAGCTTCACAACAACAATCTGTGGTATCAGATTCAGAGTCGCTAGAAAATGAGAGTCGGTCAGTGGTGGCTGACCAAGAGTCTTTAAGATGTCAGAATTGTCAGCGGCAATTCAGTACAGTTACCGGACGCAAAGTGCACCAAACAAGATTCTGCAAAGCCGGTTTGTCAAAGAATGTCGTCGACAAGTCAAAGTTCGAGCAACTAGAGGCGAGCCTTACCTGTGACAAGTGTGAAAGAAAGTTCAAAACAGTCAATGGCCGAAAAGTTCACCAATCGAGATACTGTGGCAAACCTAAAGCAGTTGCCACACGCGTGTTTTCCTGCAAAGTACAAGATGTTATCGGAAACGAGTTTGAAAACATAGAAGCGTTCAAGTATCTCGGATCATATGTCAGCCTCAAGCATGGAGACCTGCAGGAAGTCAATTGCAAACTTGCAGAAGGTAGACAACGGTTTGCTAACTTCCAAAATCTCTGGAAGAGCAAGCAGCTCAGCGTGCACCTCAAGAGCAATTTGTACAAAGCACTCGTTTTATCAGCCGTGCTGTACAGCTCAGAGACTTGGACTCTTTCGAAATCAATGTAGAGAAAACTTGAGAGTTTCCACTGTGGTTGTCTTCGGAGAATTCTACGTGTGTCATATCTGGAGAAAGCAACGAACGAAGAAATTGTGTCAAGATCACGAATGCCCCAACTATCCACGATGATCATGCTCAAACGGATAAAATGGTACGGACACATCCAGAGAATGGAACCAGGAAGATTGGCCCGCAGTGCCTTCGATTGGGACCCGCCCGATCAATACGTCCATGCTAGACGCGCTCCTGGGGGGCAACGGAAAACGTGGATGAGTCAAATCGAAGGAGACTGTGTACGAAACAAAGTATCGTTCACCAGATTGCAGGAGAAAGCAGCAACCGGGTCAAAGAATGCCTTCAACAATTTCGTCGTACAGCACTTCACAGAATAACCAAACAAATAACTCTTCTTGTTTTGTTTGTATTTGTTGCCAACCGTGCCTTTATTTCATATTTGGAATTAAAGTGTTGAAACAGTAGTAGTAGTAGTAGTAGTAGTAGTAGTAGTAGTAGTAGTAGTAGTAGTAGTAGTAGTAGTAGTAGTAGTAGTAGTAGTAGTAGTAGTAGTAGTAGTAGTAGTAGTAGTAGTAGTAGTAGTAGTAGTAGTAGACATTGGGAGATTGGTGGCTGAAAAGCTTAGCGGTGGCTAAGCCAGCGTTGGTAGCTTCACAACAACAATCTGCGGTAGCAGATTCAGAGTCGCTAGAAAATGAGAGTCGGTCAGTGGTGGCTGACCAAGAGTCTTTAGGTCAGAATTGTCAGCGGCAATTCAGTACAGTTACCGGACGCAAAGTGCACCAAACAAGATTCTGCAAAGCCGGTTTGTCAAAGAATGTCGTCGACAAGTCAAAGTTCGAGCAACTAGAGTAGAGCCTTACTTGTGACAAGTGTGAAAGAAAGTTCAAAACAGTCAATGGCCGAACAGTTCACCAATCGAGATACTGTGGCAAACGTAAAGCAGTTGCCACACGCGTGTTTTCCTGCAAAGTACAAGATGTTCTCGGAAACGAGTTTGAAAACATAGAAGCGTTCAAGTATCTCGGATTATATGTCAGCCTCAAGCATGGAGACCTGCAGGAAGTCAATTGCAAACTTGCAGAAGGTAGACAACGGTTTGCTAACTTCCAAAATCTCTGGAAGAGCAAGCAGCTCAGCGTGCACCTCAAGTGCAATTTGTACAAAGCACTCGTTTTATCAGCCGTGCTGTACAGCTCAGAGACTTGGACTCTTTCAAAATCAATGGAGAGAAAACTTGAGAGTTTCCACTGTGGTTGTCTTTGGAGAATTCTACGCGTGTCATATCTGGAGAAAGCAACGAACGAAGAAATTATGTCAAGATCACGAATGCCCCAACTATCCACGATGATCATGCTCAAACGGATAAAATGGTACGGACACATCCAGAGAATGGAACCAGGAAGTTTAGCCCGCAGTGCCTTCGATTGGGACCCGCCCGATCAATACGTCCATGCTAGACGCGCTCCTGGGGGGCAACGGAAAACGTGGATGAGTCAAATCGAAGGAGACTGTGTACGAAACAAAGTATCGTTCACCAGATTGCAGGAGAAAGCAGCAACCGGGTCCTTGAATGCCTTCAACAATTTTGTCGTACAGCACTTCACGGAATAACCAAACAAATAACTCTTCTTGTTTTGTTTGTATTTGTTGCCAACCGTGCCTTTATTTCATATTTGGAATTAAAGTGTTGAAACAGTAGTAGTAGTAGTAGTAGTAGTAGTAGTAGAAGTAGTAGTAGTAGTAGTAGTAGTAGTAGTAGTAGTAGTAGTAGTAGTAGTAGTAGTAGAAGTAGTAGTAGTAGTAGTAGTAGTAGTAGTAGTAGTAGTAGTAGTAGTAGTAGTAGTAGTAGTAGTAGCAGTAGTAGTATTAGTAGTAGTAGTAGTAGTAGTAGTAGTAGTAGTAGTAGTAGTATTTGTAGTAGTAGCACTACTAATATTAGTAGTAGTAGTAGTAGTAGTAGTAGTAGTAGTAGTAGTAGTAGTAGTAGTAGTAGCAGTAGTAGTAGTAGTTGTAAAGGCTTCTGGTGTTATTATAACCTTCGGTTCGCAAACAAATGTTGAGTTGAATGAATTTAAGATTATGTATTTTTCACTGAGCTTTCCACTGGGTTTGCGTGAGCCGCAGTAGCTGTTTGTTATCCAAGTACTGGAGTCAGGTTTGCAGTGTTTCTCAAAGTATTTTCAGTACATAAAACTGAAGTATTTATGGATACTTCAAGCATTTGTTTTCTAACTGCTCTAAATCTTTTGTTAGCAAGGATCGAAGTTCTGATAAAGAAGTCTGAATTTGATTTTTAAGGCGGGTTTTGGGAGAACTAACTTACTTCGGTCACATTGTCGCGTGATGGTCAGTGTTGTTTGAAAACAATCGCTGATTTTGATATTACAGTTGGCCTCTAGAAGTGATTATGAGCAAAAGGATGTCATGCGTTTCAATATATAGAATATAATGTAATGTTAATGTAAAGTTGATGTGTTTATTTAGCAGTGAAATGATAATTGCGATTTCTCAGTTGGTAATTTCGCCACCTTTTCAACCGCACTTTGACTTTAGTTTGAATTTGGTTTTGATATTTTCGTTGGTTTCTGGTGGTTTATGTTGAATCATTGTCTGAAGGATGGAGGAGGATAGAGGCAGTGAGAGTGGTTTGGATGTGATCTTTTTCTGGTTGTGGAGTTTGAGGAGGCCTTGTTATGTATTTGTGGAGCAATAAAGGGAGCCTGAAAGTGAGAGAAAATGAGAGAAAAGTTGATAGAGAGATAGATAGATAGAGAGAGAGAGAGGGTGAAAGAAGATAGGTGAGAAAAAGAAAGAGAGAAAGAAGAGAAGGAAGGGAGAAGGAAAGAAGGAAAGAAAGAAGATATAAAAGAGAAAAAAAAGATGTGACTCATTCTGGCCGCGATGTACAGGCACAAAATTGAGCAAATTTTTCTTTGTAATTTTGTAGCGTTTCGTGTGGACCTAACAGTCCAGTTTTTTGCATGACACATTTTTTTTCAAAAATCTATAACTGTGCCAATTTTTGCGAATTTAGGGCCATTTTTTGGATTTCGACCATTTTTCAGGTCAGGAATCTGAGTTTTTCTTTTCAACTGGGTCGTATACACTTTTTTGACGAATTTTTGACCTGAACTCATACAATATATGTGGGATGCTGAAACTTTGCAGACACAAAGGTATGTCAAAAAAAAGTGTCCACGCAAAATTTCAGGCCCGTAGTTTCCATTTTGAGCGAGAAAACAAGTTTTGAAAATCACTTAGTAAGTGGCCAGCTTTTTGCCTCGAACTCCGATAAATGAAAAACGCATTAAATTTTGCTCCAATTGTCAAGTATTTGATATGGTTGGAAAGCTTATTATCTCTGCTCTCCTCTAAAGTATCTTATGAAGGTGTTTTTGCAAAAATTAGCAAGAAAATAGAGTTTTTGTGAAAAATGAGCCGAAATTTTGCCAGCTCAGAAAACTGTCCTATAATTATTTTTTCCTGGCCATTTGTGGGCGCCGGCTTGGAAAATTCATGAAAATAATTTTCCTGGCCTTTTTAGGGCCTAAAAAATGAAATCCAGCAGCTGCGGAGGTTTTTGGCCGCACTCGGAACCACTAGCACAATTTCGATCCCGCTGTGCTAGTAGTAGTAGTAGTAGTAGTAGTAGTAGTAGTAGTAGTAGTAGTAGTAGTAGTAGTAGTAGTAGTAGTAGTAGTAGTAGTAGTAGTAGTAGTAGTAGTAGTAGTAGTAGTAGTAGTAGTAGTAGTAGTAGTAGTAGTAGTAGTAGTAGTAGTAGTAGTTGTAAAGGCTTCTGGTGTTATTATAACCTTCGGTTCGCAAACAAATGTTGAGTTGAATGAATTTAAGATTTTGTATTTTTCACTGAGCTTTCCACTGGGTTTGCTTGAGCCGCAGTAGCTGTTTATTATCCAAGTACTGGAGTCCGGTTTGCAGTGTTTCTCAAAGTATTTTCAGTACATAAAACTGAAGTATTTTTGGATAGTTCAAGCATTTGTTTTCTAACTGCTCTCAATCTTTTGTTAGCAAGGATCGAAGTTCTGATAAAGAAGTCTGAATTTGATTTTTAAGGCGGGTTTTGGGAGAACTAACTTACTTCGGTCACATTGTCGCGTGATGGTCAGTGTTGTTTGAAAAAAATCGCTGATTTTGATACTACAGTTGGCCTCTAGAAATGATTATGAGCAAAAGGATGTCATGCGTTTCAATATATAGAATGTAATATAATGTTAATGTAAAGTTGATGTGTTTAATTAGCAGTGAAATGATAATTGCGATTTCTCAGTTGGTAATTTTGCCACCTTTTCAACCGCACTTTGACTTTAGTTTGAATTTGGTTTTGATATTTTCGTTGGTTTCTGGTGGTTTATGTTGAATCATTGTCTGAAGGAAGGAGGAGGATAGAGGCAGTGAGAGTGGTTTGGATGTGATCTTTTTCTGGTTGTGGAGTTTGAGGAGGCCTTGTTATGTATTTGTGGAGCCTGAAAGTGAGAGAAAATGAGAGAAAATGAGAGAAAAGTTGATAGAGAGATAGATAGATAGAGAGAGAGAGGGTGAAAGAAGATAGGTGAGAAAAAGAAAGAGAGAAAGAAGAGAAGGAAGGGAGGAGGAAAGAAGGAAAGAAAGAAAGAAAGAAAGAAAGAAAGAAAAAAAGAATGAAAGAAAGAAAGAAAGAAAGAAAGAAAGAAAGAAAGAAAGAAAGAAAGAAAGAAAGAAAGAAAGAAAGAAAGAAAGAAAGAAAGAAAGAAAGAAAGAAAGAAAGAAAGAAAGAAAGAAAGAAAGAAAGAAAGAAAGAAAGAAAGAAAGAAAGAAAGAGGCACCCTCAGTGCACGTCCGGCAGCTAGTCCTCCTTTTCAGAGGAAAAACAACCGGCATGTGCACTGGGAACACAAAGGCTTGTATCTTATGCCTCTTATTAAGGTGCGGTTTTTTCGCCCTTGCAGGGGTGAGTGGTTGTTCTCAAGCGTGAATAGAGTGCCGGACCAGGATCAAGGCTTCATCATATTTCCCATAATCATGCTGTACTCGCTTACTGGTACCCTGGAGTTAGATCAGCTTCAAGACCTATACAGATTTCCGTAATCAGTTTAGTCTCCCACTCTGATAAACCATCAGTATTTTTCGCAGTTTTCTTCTTCGGTGTGTGGGAACGGTAGAAACAGTAAAGTAAAAGAAAAAATATCTAGAGAGATTCCCGTGATCAGATTAGTCTCCCACTTTGATAGGCCATCAGTAGTCTTCGCAGTTTCCTTCTTCGGTCTGTAAGATCGCAAGAAAAAGAAAGGAAAAAGAAAAAAGAAAACGAATAGAAAGAACAAGAGAAGGTTTGAAACTTCCAGAACACTAATTATATGTGTAGAGTATTATTAGGGAGAGGTGTGTTGATAATACTTGGTTGAATATAAGACCTCTACCCGAGCATGATGTAAGGCCCTATGATCGGTCTATTGCTAATCGGTGATCGACAGAGACCTGACCAAGACCTGCCTTGGGCTTGGTCAGGCACAACAGGAATTAACAATGAGACCGAGGGGTCTGAGAGAGCCTCCGGAGGTAAAAATGGTGCTAGATGGATTCTTGGGAAAGCTAGATCAAGCAGGGTTGAAGCAAAACAAATGACCGAGAAGTCTGACTAGTCCTCATAGAGAGGCCCGGAGAGAGAACGAGAGGCTGAAGTTTGCTAGACCTGCCTTGAGCTCGCACGATCGAGCAGTATCGGAGTTAACACTGAGACCGAGTGGTCTTGGAGACCCATTTAGAGGACCATTAGAGCACGATCAGGCCCTGAGAAGTCTAGATAGAGTAAGACTGAAGCTAAGTTACGAAGTGAAAGGTCTGAATGGTCCTCCTAGAGAGACCAGATGAGAATTTATTTAATGAGAGTATGATATACTAAATGAATAAACTTCAATTGCGCCTCAAGCAAGCAAAGTCGAGTTGTACTGGAGATGCCACTAAGATCGAAGGGTCTTAGAGAGCCCTCTTTTGGGTGGTGCGACTAGAGCAAGTCTTGTCAGAGCCACTTTTTTTGGTTTGTTGCCTTTAAAAAAGGCGGTCCAAGTGGTGGCTCAGCTCTTTTTGTTTTTTCACTTTCTTTGTTTTCTTGTCTTGAGTGAGGTATGCTCTTTCCTGCTGTTTTTCTCCTGTGTCTATTGAGCCACATATCTGCTGGTCTTGTTGTCATCATGAGTATCAGTGGTAAATCTATTTCGGATTCTGGGTGTACTACTGTTAGTCTTAGAGCTTCCTTGTGTTCCGCTTTCACAATTTGGCTCAGCAGCATTAAAATCACTCCCCCGTGTATATGCCTTTGCAGTAATTGATCTTTGACACCTTTTCTTGAGTCCGGCATGATGGCCGTGCTCATGTTGAGTCTTGACATCTGTTGTCCCAGTTCTTGGCTTGACATGGCTTTTTGATTGTCTGTGTAATGTTCACTGAGGCTGTTGCCAATGACGTCGTTGTAAATAGTGATCATTGATGATGAGTGTTAGATTTTGATGTTGTTGATGATATGTGGCACTCTTTTTTTGGTGTCTCTGTGGTTGAAAGGGACTCCTCCGGCAGCAAATTTCAGTTGTATGTGGATGTGTTTCTTGGGATCTCTGAGGCAGAAGTCTCAAACGCAGTAGATTGGTATTTTGCAGTTGTGTAGATGGATGGTGGTGCTATTGTGTCATTCTGACTAAAAGATTCACTTCAAAAAGCCATTCTAGTTGGTATATTTCCAGCCAATCACAAGTTGGCTCCTAATTTGGTTTGTTTTGATGTCGTCCAACCAGTAATTGAGAAAATGTTCGCTCTTTGATTGTTCAGATTCTATTTTGGAGTTTGAAATTGCTGTTTGGATCGTTTCAAGATGTTTTCCTCTTCTTCAATTCTTGTTTCTTCTTGTGGTGCAGTGAATAAGGTCATCATCATCCCGTTTTCTCCAAAGGGCGAGGTTCGTGGTCCTCGTCCGATGCCTTGTGTAGATAAAAACTTGGTGTTTGATGTGAGATTGCCTGATGCTCAGGAAGGGTGCATTGCATTCATTTAGCAGAAGCGGGCAAAGAGACAGGCAAAAAAAGAGAAGGCAGCTGCCTAGCAACTTGAGAGTTTTTCAGATGGGGATCTTGCTGTTGAATTTGTTTGCGATGATCCGCCTGATATTGGCCACTATAATTCCGAAGACCCTCGAAGTGATCCAGATGGTTCTCTTAGTCGTTTTAAGTTTCTTAACTCTGTGGTTACCTATTTGGTTTGGTTATTAAATGAAGTCGAATTAGAAAAAAATAAGACTAGTTTAATTCCAGATTGCAGTGTCTCTTATCCTATGTGAAATTGCATCGTTGTTTGTTCTATTTTGAGATCTACACTTCCCGTTCTTCTATAATTTCAGCTGTGGAGTCGTTTAATCTATATTTTGCTGCAGAGTCATTTATTCTATTTTTTTGCTTGGGCCCTCCATTACTGGTACTCTTGAGTTCAATCAGCTTCAAGACCTAGAATGATCGTCCTGTCGTTTTTTTCCTCCCTTCTATGGTTTTCCTCCCGTCAGGCTCTGTATATATACCCTAGACACATATGCAATCATGCGTGCAGGAAAAAGAAGAGAGAAAAAAGGAGATTAGCCCGGGCAAATTATTTTTTTGATGGCTTCAACTAGCGTCTCCAGTCATTCCCCAGACTTCAGGTTTTTAGCTTTAAAGTTGGATTTTAGGTTGTTAGCTTTAAGATAACTTAGCCTGTTCATTCTTTGTTGCAATTTTGTGACTATTTTGTTGACATGGTTTCTCGATGTCATATTTTAATTTAGGTCAAGTCCGAGAAATTTTACCGCTTTGCTGAAGTTAATGTCTTCTGACCCTAGTGATAGAATTAGATTTCTGTTCATTATTTTTCCGGTGAGGATAGTGTATATGTTTTCTCCCGCGTTGAGGAGTATTTTTCAATTGTCGCTCCATTTTTCTAGGTGTTTGATTCCGATTTGAAAATGTTTAGTAGCTATTTCTTGTTTTTCATGTGTGTATTATATAGCGATGTCATTTGCATATTGTGAAATTGATGTATCTTTACGTTTCGGTTTGCTTACATACATTTTGAACACGATTGGGCTTATAATGCTCCCTTGGGGGACCCTGCTTCGGGTGTGAACCTTTTATAAACTGCTTGGTTGTATTTTACTTCAATATTTCTGGTACTTAGGAGGCGGCTGGCCCATTCTGTGATCCAATCCATGTTGAGATCTGCACTTCCTTTTATTCTATATTTTCAGCTTTGGAGTCGTTTATTCTAAATTTCATTGGAGTGTCGTTTATTCTATATCTGAAAAAAGACGGAACCGTGAAGTGCAGGGTCTCCTTAGAGTTCGGGGCCAGTATCAAATATTCCCACGATCATGCGGCCCTCCCTTGCTGGTACTCTTGAGTTAGATCAGCTTCAAGACCTAGAATGATTCCCGTGATCAGTCTAGTCTCCCACACTGATCGTCTTGTCGTCGTTTTCCTGCCTTCAATGGTTTGTCAAGCTCTGTGTATACACCCTAGACACATATGCAATTATGCGTCAAGAAAAAAGGAAGAGAGAAAAAAAGAGCTTAGCCCGGGCAAATTGATTTTTTTTTGGCTTCAGCTAGCGTCTCGAGTCATACCGCAAACTTTCGCATCCAACATTGTTTAAATTGAATTTAAAATAATTTGTAAAAGATTTTGATACCTCTTAATCTGGCTCCAAAATAATAAATTTTTTCCTATTTTGTTTTTTATTTCTTTATTCCGTTTTATAGACCTTGCCAGACTTTCTGAGCTTATATTTTGGATTGTTTTGCTTACTCTTTCTGAATTTTCTGTTTGATGCAGTTCTTCTACTGTCGTCCACATTGGATGGTTATATGCAAAACTTACAGTTTTTTTTGTTCTTTTTGTATCTTGTTGAGATCGGTTTTTATTACATTTGCCCACGCTGCATTTGCATACATATATAGTGTTCTTCCCATTGTTTTTATATGTACATAATAAAATTAGATTTTAGGTTTTTGTCTTTAAGATGCTTTAGCCCGTTGATTATTTGTTGCATTTGTTTGACAATTTTCTTGACATGATTCATCGATATCAATTTTTAATATAGGTCAAGTCCGAGAAGTTTCACCTCTTTGCAGGAGTTAATGTCTTCTGACTCTAGTGATAGCATTAGATTTGTGTTCATTATTTTTTGGTGAGGATAGTGCGTATGGTTTCTCCCGCGTTGAGGGGTGTTTTCCATTTGTCGCTCCATTTTTCTTGGTGTTTGATTCAGATTTGAAAATGTTTAGTAGCTATTTATTATTTTTCGGGTAGGTATTATATAGCGATGTCATTTGCATATTGGGAAATTGATGAATCTTTACATTTCGGTTTGCTTACATACATTTTGAACACGATTGGGCTTATATTGCTCCCTTGGGGTCCCTGGTTCGCGTGCAAATCTTTTATTAAATGCTTGGTTGTATTTTACTTTGACCTTTCTGGTACTTAGGAAGCTGCTTGTCCATTCTGTGATCCACTTCATGTTGAGATCTGCACTTCCCTTTGTTCTATTTTTTCAGCTGTGGAGTCGTTTATTCTATATTTTGCTGCATTTTCATTTGTTCTATACTTTTAGTTGCAGTGTCTTTTATTCTATATCTAAAAAAGAACAAAACCGTGAAGTGCGGGTCCCCTTAGTGTTTGGGGCCAGTATCAAACATTCCCAAGATCATGCGGCCCTACCTTACTGGTACCCTTGAGTTAGATCAGCTTCAAGAACTAGAAAGATTCCCGTGATCAGTCTAGTCCCCACACTGATCGCTCTGTCATGGTTTTCCTCCCTTCTTTGGTTTGTCAGGCTCTGTATGTGCACCCTAGACACATATTCAATCGTGCTTGAAGAAAAATGAAGAGCGAAAAAAGGAGCTTAGCCCGGGCAAATTATTTTTTTGTTGGCTTCAGCTAGCGTCTCGAGTCATAACCCAGACCTCGCATCAAACATTGTTTAAATTGGTTTTAAAATATTTTGTAAAAGATTTTGATACCTCTTAATCTGGCTCCAAAATAACAAGTGTTTTCCTATTTTGTTTTTTGTTTCTTCTTTCCGTTTTATAGAACTTGCCAGACTTTCTGAGCTTATATTTTGGATTGTTTTGCTTACTATTTCTGAAATTTCTGTTTGAAGCAGTTCTTCTACGGTCGTCTACATTGGATGGTCATATGCAAAACTTACAGCTTTTTTTTGTTCTTTTTGTATCTTGTTCAGATCGGTTTTTATTACATTTGCCCACGCTGCTTTTGCATACATATATAGTGTTCTTACCATTGTTTTTATATGTACATAATAAAATTAGATTTTAGGTTTTTGTCTTTAAGATGCTTTAGCCCGTTGATTGTTTGTTGCATTTTTTTAACAATTTTATTGACATGGTTCGTCGATGTCAATTTTTAATAGAGGTCAAGTCCGAGAAATTTTACCTCTTTGCTGGAGTTAATAACTTTTTACCCTAGTGATAGCATTAGATTTGTGTTCATTATTTGTCTGGTGAGGATAGTGTATATGGTTTCTCCCGCGTTGAGGGTTATTTTCTATTTGTCGCTCCATTTTTCTAGGTGTTTGATTCCGATTTGAAAATGTTTAGTAGCTATTTCTTGTTCTTCATGTGTGTATTATATAGCAAGGTCATTTGCATATTGTGAAAAAGATGTATCTTTACATTTCAGTTTGCTTACATACATTTTGAACACGATTGGGCTGATAATGCTCCCTTGGGGAACCCTGCTTCGCGGGTAAAGCTTTTATAAATTGCTTGGTTGTATTTTACTTTGACTTTTCTGGTACATAGGAAGCTGCTTGTCCATTCTGTGATCCACTCCTTGTTGAGATCTGTATTTCCCTTTATTCTATATTTTCAGCTGTGGAGTCGTTTATTCTACATTTTGCTGCATTGTCAATTATTCTATACTTTTAGTTGCAGTGTCTTTTATTCTATATCTAAAAAAAGAACGAAACCGTGAAGTGCGGGTCCCCTTAGAGTTTGGGGCCAGTATCAAACATTCCCAAGATCATGCGGCCCTCCCTTACTGGTACTCTTGAGTTAGATCAGCTTCAAGAACTAGAATGATTCCCGTGATCAGTCTAGTCTCCCACACTGATCGCTCTGTCATGATTTTCTTCCCTTCTTTGGTTTGTCCGGCTCTGTATATGCGCCCTAGACACATATGCAATCGTGCTTGAAGAAAAAAGAGGAGAGAAAAAAGGAGCTTAGCCCGGGCAAATTAATTTTTTTGTTGGCTTCAGCTAGCGTCTCGAGTCATACCCCAGACCTCCGCATCCAACATTGTTTAAATTGGTTTGAAAATATTTTGCAAAAGATTTTGATACCTCTTAATCTGGCTCCAAAATAACAAATGTTTTCCTATTTTGTTTTTTGTTTCTGTATTCCGTTTTATAGAACTTGCCAGACTTTCTGAGCTTATATTTTTGCTTGTTTTGCTTACTGTTTCTGAAATTTCTGTTTGATGCAGTTCTTCTACGGTTGTCCACATTGGATGGTCATATGCAAAACTTACAGCTTTTTTGTTCTTTTTGTATCTTGTTGAGATCAGTTTTTGTTACATTTGCCCAGGCTGCATTTACAGACATATATAGTGTTTTTACCATTGTTTTTTATATGTACATAATAAAATTACACTTTAGGTTTTTAGCTTAAAATTTGTTGCATTTTTGTTACTATTTTATTGACATGGTTTGTCGATGTCAATTTTTAATATAGGTCAAGTCCGAGAAATTTTACCTCTTTGCTGGTGTTGATGTCTTCTGACCATAGTCATAGCATTAGATTTGTGTTCATTATTTGTCTGGTGAGGATATTGTATATGATTTCCCCCGCGTTGAGGAGTGTTTTCCAATTGTCGCTCCATTTTTCTAGGCGTTTGATTCCGATTTGAAAATGTTTAGTAGCTATTTCTTATTTTTCATGTGTGTATTATATTGCGATGTCATTTGCATTTTGTGAAATTGATGTATCTTTACATTGGGCCTATGATGCTCCCTTGGGCGACCTTTCTTAGGGTGAAAAGCTTTTATAAATTGCTGGGTTGTATTTTACTTTGATTGCTGCTTGTCCATTCTGTGATCGACTTTGTAGTTTCAATATAAACTTGTTTGTATAGAATACTTTCGTGCCTTAAAGAGTCAAAAGCTTGCTCTACATCTAAAAAGGCACCAGCTGTGGCATCGTTGCGTTTATTGCTTGTCATTGCCTTTTCTGTTAGTGTTAGAAGGTTATCTGTAGTGGATCTGCTAGACCTGTAAGCGCTTTTTTGGTCTCTGATCCGGTTGAGTTTTTCACATTGATTGACCAAGTGTTCATTTACAAGTTTCTCGCATAATTCTACAAGGCACGATGTTACAGATAGTGGTCTGTATCCTTTCAGCGTTCTGTGAATTTTTGGTATCATTGTTACAGTTGTAGTGTTCCATTTGGCAGGTACATGTCCTAATTGTATTGATGTTTGAATTGTTTGCGGGAAAGTTTGTATTGTTTCTAATGATAGTTGTTTTTTATCTGATAGTTTTTTCTGTCATGTCGTGATGCAGTATTTTTTTGATCTTTTAATAAACTTTTAAGAGTTTCAGGTTTTACATCGGTGGGCTTTCTTTCTTCTTTACTTAGATTGGTTGATTTGAAATTTATTTCCCTTACGTTTAGTGAGACAATTTTCTCATGGTCTGTCGCCTTATCTGTTTTTGATTCATTTGCTTTCATTGTTGTTTTAATATTTTTGGCGAAGGCATCTACAGCCTCCTGACTATTCATTGGTAACTTTTATTTGTTTTTCTGATTTTGGTTAGATAATAATTTTGCAGCTTTCCAAAGCTAATTACCGTTTCTTGCGTAGTTTAGTTTGTCATTTTGTTTTCTTTGTTGTCCTGTTGTGCTTTTTCTTACTTATTTTTTTAATTTCCTTTGTGATTAAATTGATCTTCTTGCATATTTTTTATTGCAACGTGTTTCTTTCGTCGTTTCTTCTTACTTTGTTCCTTTTTCTCTCTTATGCTTTCCTCTCATCAGTTTTTTGGTTTGTAGCTATGTGTTCATTCACATATTTGCTTTCTTTGTATGCAGCTTAAATTTTTAATGCAATTTTGTCTATGTCTCTTTCTAAGTCTATTTTCTTTGTTATGTTCCTATCTAGGTAATCAGAATTATTCAAGATATGATTTTTGAGTTTTTTCCAGTTGACTTTGTTATGTGATTGGATTGGTTTTTCTATGTTATGGTGCTAACAGCAGGGTAATGATCGCTTGGGTTTTCGTTGAAGACATAATTTTTATCAAATAAATTTGTTAGTTTATAGTTGGCTAGGTGCACATCCAGTTTTCCCCTGTACCTCTTTTTCTAGTTTGAAACAGTTCTGATTTTTAGTTATTACAGGTTTTTGTTTGTTTTAGTGCGGAATGTTCTGGTTTTTTGTTCTGTTGAAATTGAGTTAATTTAGTTTTTGTCTCAATTTTCCTTCATCTACTGTAAGTTTGTTCTCTTTTAAAATTTCGCTTAACCCTTTCGAGATGTCTTCCGGACGGTTTTCCTTATATTTTCTCGGGTTTTTCATATAATTTAATTGTGTTTTGTAGGATTGCATTTAATTGGTCTATTTTAACCTGAAGGTTGATTTTAAGTCGCTCATTTGCAATTTTTGTTATCTGTTCTTCTTTGCTTTTGAGTTTGCTTAAAAGACTCGTTAGTATGCTTTCAAGGTTTTTCTCTATTAATGTTTGAGAGTCAATTGCTTTTTTGTGCTCCTAATTGTCTTTGTTTTCTGTTTTATTTTTCAGAGCCTCTGCATATAACACAACGCGTGCTCGTTGTTTCGCTTCTTTTACATTTGACAGCCTTTTTATGGCTGTGCTATTGCAGCCCTAGCGCTGTGCTTTTCCTTGCAATTTGCGCAGCAAGGTACGTTTTGACTGCAGTCTTTGTTTGAAGTGGTGATTTCCACCGCATCTTGGACATCTTTGCACTTTGTCGCAGTCTGCTGCTATGTGACCATGGGTTTGGCATTGGAAACATTGGACTATTTTTGGTTGCTGTATTGACGGTTTTTGTAGGCACACTACTACATTTGATTTTTGTAGGCACATTACTATTCCATTCTTGATTGCTTTTTTGCTTGGTTTTCATTTGTAGTAAGGACTCTAACCAGTCTTGTTTCTTGATTTGTAACGGTGACTTTGACCCTAAAAGTATTTTCGGTTTTAATTATTTCTTTTTTGTTGTCAGAGGTAACTTTTACCTTATACTTTTGGAACTACAGCTTTATGTGTGTAAGCAATTTAGATGCTTCGTTATTTTTGTGTTTTATAGAGAAGCCATTTCTCATTTCGCATTCCTCTTATGCTGCCTGGGTCTTTTTGGTTAGTTAGTCTCATCATGGTGCTGGCGAAAGCAGCTCGTCGAGATCTCTCTCCCTTAAAATTAACAAACACGTTTGTAATTAGTGATTGCTTTTTGTTGCAGATTCTTTGTTGTATTCAGAGGTAATCAGATTTTTTCTTGTTGTCAGAGGTAACTTATTATACTTTCGGAACTATAGCTTGTTGTTTTTTGGTGTAAGCAATTTAGATGCTTCGTTATTTTTGTGTTTTATAGAGAAGCCATTTCTCATTTCGCATTCCTCTTATGCTGCCTGGGTCTTTTTGGTTAGTTAGTCTCATCATGGTGCTGGCGAAAGCAGCTCGTCGAGATCTCTCTCCCTTAAAATTAACAAACACGTTTGTAATTAGTGATTGCTTTTTGTTGCAGATTCTTTGTTGTATTCAGAGGCAATCAGATTTTTTCTTGTTGTCAGAGGTAACTTATTAAACTTTCGGAACTATAGCTTGTTGTTTTTTGGTGTAAGCAATTTAGATGCTTCGTTATTTTTGTGTTTTATAGAGAAGCCATTTCTCATTTCGCATTCCTCTTATGCTGCCCGGGTCTTTTTGGTTAGTTAGTCTCATCATGGTGCTGGCGAAAGCAGCTAGTCAAGATCTCTCTCCCTTAAAATTAACAAACACGTTGGTAATTAGTGTTTGCTTTTTGTTGCTCTACATTGGCACGTTTATTAGCAGCTTCTGCTTTTTCGTCTGCGTCAAGGGCCCATTTTCAGGCTCTAAGGAAAGTAGTACCGTTTCCGGTTGGTCTTTTTTTGTTTTTATTTCGCAAGGGGATTTTTTGGGTCTGAGCCCAAATCAATGTTATTATTGGAGTGGGTTGGTTCATATGGGCCGTTTCGGTGAGGATAAAAGGGGATGCTTGTTTACCATTGTACGCGGTTATGAGCTGAAGGTTCATTCTTTTTCATAAATTGGCGTATTATTGGGGCTTAAGGGAGATATGTCGAACTTTTGTTCGTAACATCCGGCGTCCCGGGAGTCGGATTATGTCTAAATAAATTAATTTAAATATTATTGCACTGAAAATGGCTGCGTCAAAACTTGCAACAACTTTTATTCATTAAAATTTCTAAAAATGGCAATTGAAACTTGCAAAAACACTTATCCTATAGAAGTTAAACTGCGAAAACGCTTATTCTATATTAAAAGTTGCAAAAACACATTCTACATGTAAAAAAATATAAGTTTCTGTAATAACACTTATCGTATCAAAAAAGTTTCAAAAAAACTATCCTATATTTTGAAAGACCTAATTTGGGTAGATCTAGCTTATAGGGAGCTGTACAAGCTCTTGGGTGCTAATCCGGAGGGGTCTTTAAAATCACTGATTTAGTTTATACTGAGAAGAGAGCAACAATTTACCTCACCGGCAACTTTTCGGACGAGTTACTAGGCTGCTGGTAAGGCTTCAATGCATCTCTTGTACTCTCAAAGCAAAGGCTAATGCCTCTGGTCTCACTCCCTTGTCTTGCTCTTTCGTCTGTTGTCTGCTTCTCCACTTTTAGAGCACATCCTGTCTTTTCTCAGGTCGCACTCTCACGTCTCAGGTTGTCTCTAGCTAGTCCAATGGTTCTCCTGCTTCCCCAGTTGCTTCTATTGTCTTGCTTTTTGTCTGTTGTTGTAGTTGTAGTTGGGTTGTTGGGTTGTTGATTGCTATTGGGTTGTAGAATGTCGTGCAATTCCATATATAGAGACAATGGCAAAAAACTTAGTTATATGAGTTGTTTTTTAAGCTGAAATATGCCTTTGGTATCCTTTTAATGGCTTTTCTCTGAATTCTTTCAAATAATCAAAATTTCGTATTATTATAGTGAGACACAGAGCAACCGTAATCAGTCGTTGGAGCCACGTAGCCGGTATAAGCATTCAATTTTCTCGTGACCGGACAGAATTTTCATGAATATGTCTGATAGAGTATTTTGATCCAATATCTTTCTTGCATCCTTTGACTGTATTTGTGTTCCAAGAAATTAGCATTCATTATTAAAACAGGTCCTTTTGGAGAACTGCGGGTGTTGCTGGATTACCGTTCATTTCCGCCTTCAATGTTTCCTTGAAATTTATTAGTGTGCATTTTCCTTCGCTTAGTCTCATGCAATTTACATAGCACTGCAATGCAATAATTGAATAAATTTTGCTCCTTGCCGCCTGATCTGTAGAAATAGCAGTATAGTCGTCTGCATAGCCGTAGTTCAGTTGATCGTTTAAAATTTCAGGGAGATCGTGTAGAAAAATGAAGAAAATAGTGAACCCAGTATAGATCCCTGAAGAAAACCACTAGTGATATCACATTTTTCAGATTTTTATTCACTGACTTTGACATATTGCTGACTTTGGCTTAGATACCAATCACTTAAGCTCAGTATTTTACCTCCAAAACCTTTTTTCCGTAATTTTCTAATTAACGGTTTATGGGCCACACAGTCAAAGCCTTCTCGAGTTCTAGTTAGAGTAGCGATAGGTCAGATATAGCTTGTTGGTCAAGGAGCTTGTATATTTGGTGGAGATTTAGTAACTACATAATGGCAGATTTCTTTTTTACGAAATCCGAATTTCGATTGATTGATGAGGGTGATCTTTAAATTTTTCGTAGATATAATCCAAAACAAGTTTTTCAAATGTTTTGTATAGGCAGTTTAATATACTTATAGGACGGTATCTGTTTATTTGGCTTTTATCTCCGTCTTTGAAAACAAGGACATATCAAAGACGTATCACGGTGAACTTACATTAAAGAGACTAAAAAATGCGGACAAAGTTCTCAACCTGCTCAGGAGAAATGTTGGGTTCCGAGCAAGAAAAACCACTTAAATAGGGCTCTACAGGTCTCTTGATTGATTAGATTAGATTTCAGTAGGGTTTCTCATATGCGGCAATAGCACAATCAGACCTGCGGATAATTAAACGCTTTCAAAAGAAGATGGATAACCGGTAACAAAGCAACATGTAATGTTTATCAATTAAAAATGTTAAACATCCTACCCCTTCCAATGTTCCTGCAGCTTAAAAAATTTCTCTACATTAAAAATCAATTGGATCAACGAGGAGAGCTTGTAACCAAACGTATACTCCAGGGACGGTCGAACGATATCTTTAAAGTTTCGTAAAATTGAATAGAAAATCACGAACTGATTTTTAATTTTGGACAACACAATTAGTAAATTGATTATCGAAATGTCAAACATATGATCGACATATCAAGTTAACGGTTCAAAAAATCAGCGTGCTAACTTGCAAGTCAAAATTTTTTAATGAAAGTTTTGATGGACAAAATCTCTGCTCATGGCATTTGGTCAGT
Organism: Convolutriloba macropyga; assembly: GCF_964194025.1. Classification (NCBI taxonomy): domain Eukaryota; kingdom Metazoa; phylum Xenacoelomorpha; order Acoela; family Convolutidae; genus Convolutriloba; species Convolutriloba macropyga. Next base: position 54,752,109 of record NC_134474.1, on the reverse strand, counting down.
GACTGTCGTCTGTGCAAAAACTTTAGCATAAATATATAAATGAGACGACTGGTACATATATATATTCGTGCAGGTAATTGGTAGTTGCTAAAACCCAACAACAACAACAATAATGCCTGATCTAATCCAGCTGTTTTCCTTAAGTTGTGTACGTCCTAGCTCCTGCGAAGGCTCTTCATCTAATTTACAGTTATTTTTGAGATTTTTCTGGGAGAATCGATTGTTATCTAGATTTTGCGGTACTACTGAAGCCAGAGAGTAGGAGTTTTTTCTATTCGAACTATTACATTGAAGTATTATTTCAAAAAGAAGTAATGTGACTTTCGAAGTTCAAAATTTATTCTGGTATATTTTAACTCAAAATTTTGTCAATCCCAGCAAAAAAACAAAATAAGAACAGATAAGAATGAAAGTGAAAATTCCTTTTCTGGAATGGAAAACTGTACACGCGGTTTTTTTCAAAAACTCCGGAATAAAAATCTAAGTAATTTAATTCTAATAAGTGTAAATAAATTGTTGTAATTATGACTGTTGTAAATTGTTGTAACTGTAAATAATTTGAAAAATTCGTTAACTCATTTCATATTTTAACTCATTTCACAGAATTAGAGTCAAAGTTTTCAAACTTTGGAAAATATTTTGTTTGTTTTTTTAAGTCAACTTAAGTTTTATTTGACAATTTCTTCTCTGCATCTTTAACCATTTTCAATTCGATCTTTAACGGGCCCAGAAACGGCGAAGTCAAGCAAAAATTTAACAGTCCATTGAAAAGAATCAGTTGAAAGACGCGCAGAATCTCCTGGTCAATGGCCGATGGAGCACGAGGACTGACATAGTTGTGTGGCATGATCAGATCAACAACAGCATCTCAAGCCACACACCCAATAACTACAGACCAAGTAGAGTACAAGAGCTGACAAACTACTTGACCACGAATAACAACAAGTTTAAAGGGCTGGTATACTGCCAGCGCACTGGAATACCTGATATTTTCAAGTGAGAAACTGGTTCTGAGTGTGACAAAGCACCTGATATCAAAGCGGAAGGCAAAAACACAGCTGGGAGACTACAGTGTGCTCCACCAGGAACCAGCACGTGAGATCAAGTCCCTTGACATTGTTCTGCACAACCAAGGAAACCTGAAAACTCTTCTCAAAAAAGAAAGAGGAAAAATTTCGGGAATCGGCAGAGGAAGGCGTGAGCAAAGGTAAGACAGGTAGAAAAAACAATAGGGCTTCCTTGCTCCCTGTCCTTGAGCGAGCTTCAGCGATGTGAAAAGTTTTACCACAACCATGTCTCAGATATTTCCTCAGGCACAGCAACTGCTTAAAATTTCCTAAACAATTTAAGATCTTCAAAATAAACTAATAAACTGTAAATATCGATTAGATTTCCTGAAAACTGTAATAAAAATGATATAATTCCGTATTTTTGAAGTTTCGAATTCACAAAAACGAAGTTTTTTTAGAACAAGCGGTGCAGAGTTTTCAGCTTAAGCTCTTAAAGAAAGAAAAAGGTCGTGCGGAGCATGGCCGTAGATTGTTCGAGGGAAAACATGCGGAGGATGGAGCCATTCTCAGGAAAGAAGTGAAAACAGAATTTTTACCTGCAATTGTGTACAGCATTAGAAAATAATTGAGATATCATTCCGAAATAGTTAGTAAGAGACTACATGACAAGTTAGCGAAGCTGTCTGAGAGACTGGACAGGCCTTTGCGGAATTGATCTCACAATGGGGTTGCTACATTGGACGGACGGTGTTGTACTCCAGGATTTGTCCTGGGCGTCTTATCATTAGGTCCAAAGCATCCATTCAGAGACAAATTCAATGAAGTTTACTTTCCTCCGGGCGTAGACAGATTAGCTCGTGAGTTAAGGGAGAAAAACACTGATGGTGAAAAATTATGTGAAATAGAATCTTCTGCCAAATGGTACGCCAACAAAGTGCGTAAGAAACGAATGGATAGAGGAGTCAAAAAATTTAATGAAGTTTTGACAGATCAAAAACTACTACTTTTTGGTAAAGGTTGTAGTTTTTATGTTATGAAGCAGGCAACCAACTGAAATGAACTAAATTAAATCCTTAGTGCCAGTCAGTTTGAGTCTCCTAATGGAGAAAGTGATGATCTAACAATAAAATAGCAGTTTGCATCGAATAATGAAACAGGTAAAGATAAGTGAAACGATTTATCATAGACTCAGCACAACTGGATGGCAACTGGCCAGGCTTTTTGTCTTGCTAAAGTACATAAAAACGGCACGCCGCTTCGGCCTGTTCTGTGAATACCCGGCAGCAGTAACGAGAACCTCAATGAATTTCTGTCTCACTGTATCGCGATATTACCAGGTGCAAATATTGAAATTAACTCGAAGGAAGCTAGAACCGCTTTAGAGGCTACTGAAATGGATGAATACGAGCTAGTAGTATCTTTTGATGTTAAAAGCTTGTACACCAATGTACCTGTTGAGGAGGCAATTGAAACTGTGCTTAAAGAACTCTACTCCAGTGACGAGGTTCCTGAGATTTTGAGGTCAGCTATGAAGAGCCTTTTGAGACTAGCCGTAACGAAGGCTCACTTTAGTTGTAATAAAATGTGGCTCACTCAACCGGACGGTTTAGCATTGGGTGCTTTGCTGGCAGTAATTCTAGCAAACCGGTGGAAAAAATCTTTTAAGGTTTCTTGCAGAAACCAGATAATGAAAGTGAGAACAAAACCCCTGCCATGAAGGGAATATGCATTGATTATAAGCGACGCGTTACTTTCCGGGGAAAGGAGTCGAGTACGTATCATGCAAAAATTGGTTTCATGCAAAATGCCAAGTTATCACTGACACTGAGTATAAAAACAGGCAGAAAATTGTTTGGATCTGTTTGTATTGTGCAGGGAAATGTACGACAGAGGACACACAGGAATTGAAATTATTCAAGAAGTATCTGGATGACAAAGTGGGCATTGTGAAGGGCAACCCTCTAGAATAACTTGAGGGTGAAAATTCTCTTCGCGATAAATTGCAACTCACTCCTGAGTTACAGAATGGTAGTGGGGACCTCGCATTCCTAGATCTAAACGTAATTGTAAACAAAGATTGAAAAATTAGCTGTCAATGGTATCAAAAATCGACCGATACAGGCTTCATTCTTAATTTTCGTTGATGTGCACCGTTACAACATAAGAAAAATGTGATTCAAGGGATTATTCATAGCGATTTAATTCGAACAGTGACTGGCAATCCTTTGATGTAGCTCTTAATAAAAATCAAAAGATCAGGACTCGAAATCTGTATCCAATTGAGTAGTCATCCAGTATTATAAATGAGACGTTGGATAAAATAGTCACGATGAAAAAGGTTACAAAAAGACCCCCGAGAAAGAGCAACATCTCAAAACAATTAAACGTCTCAACCAATATGAGCTTAAACCGATGTTTTTTATTCAATACAGAGGAAACATCACTCAAAGTTTGGCAGGTAGACTGAAAAAAGAGTGTGATATTAAAATCATTTTCACAGCAAGAAAAACACGAACAGGCTTGCGCGCCCTGAAATCATCTTTTGATAATAATCTGAAATCCCATGTGGTATATAAAGTTACATGTAATGGATGCATTTCCATCTATGTTGGCCAAACCAGCCGACATGTTACCACTAGAATTTCGGAGCATCAGAAGAAGAACTCCCCTGTGGGACAAGACATCGTTGAATCTTGTGGTTTAGCGCATAATCTTGAAAGGGAGATCCTAGATGCATGTCGCCGGGTTGGAAAAATAATGACAATAGAAGTGATCTATATCGAAAAGCTGTAACTGCAAATAAATACCCGCGACAAGTACCGGGGGCGGGAATTAACATTGAAGTATTAAATCAAATAGAAAAAAGTTGACTTTTGAAATTCAAAAATTATTGTGGTACTTGTTAGTTCAAAATTTTGTCAACCCCAACAAATAATGAAAATAACATAAGAATGAAAGTAAAAACTCCTTTTCAAGAATTAGCACGTAAGCAGAAAAACTGAAAAAAAGTTTTAGATTGCGAACAGTTCAGAAAAGAGTTGTGACAATATCGTAATGAAAAACGAAAAAAGAACGAAACAAAGAACTTTTGGATATGAGGAAAAAAAGGAAGATAACAGTTAATGTTTACGAAGCTTTAAGGTCCACTGGAGTGCAACCGGCTAGGTTGTATGTAATAGCTAAAGTACACAAAAACGAAATCCCTCTGAGACCTGTTCTCTCTATTCCGGGAAGTTGTTACCATAAATTTAACAGGTTTCTAACACCCTTTTTCCAAAAGATTGAAGGAGCAAACATAGAAACTAACACCAATGACGCACGAAACACTCTGGAGAAAATAAAACTTGAAAAAGACGAACAAGTCCTATCATTGGATGTAAAAAGTTTAAAAACCAGACGTACCTAGAACAACAATGAAACGTCTGCTTAAATTAGCCGTCACCAACGTTCATTTCAAATTCAAGGAAAGTTGGTACTATCAGAAAGACGGGTTGGCAATGGGTGCGTCCTTGGCGGTGATTTTGGCAAACCTTTGGATGAAATCGTGGGAGCCACAACTGAAATTACAGACACCTATAAGTAAAACCAACACACAATCAAGCACTTGTCGCAATTGCGAACACCATGTGAGAGCACGTTCCAGGGGTGCTTAGTGTGAAGTTTGTAATAGATGGTTCCACGCAAAATCTCAGCAGTCAGTAACACAGAATATCGCAGCATGGAAAACCAGTTCTGGATGTGCTCATTCTGTCGTGAAAATGATCAGACTGACATTAACCATTCGTCCGAAACTAAATTTTTTCTAAGATATGTCAACGATATTGTGAGAACAGTTAGAGTTGACACAAAAGAGCTGTTAGATGCGGCCAATAAACTCCATCCAAATCTCCAATTTACATTAGAAAAAACAGATGATAAAAACAGTTTGCCATTTCTGGACATGTCATTTAACGTACAACCGGAGGGGAACATTTTTTGCACATGGTATCAAAAAACATCAGATACTGGAACAATTCCGAACTATCGTAGCTGTGCAACCCTACAACATAAGAAAAGCATAATACAGTGAACAATACACTGTCTGTTCCGAGCCACCAGCAATTGGGAAGCGTTCGATGAAGCATTGACAAAAAATGAAGAAATTTGGGAACGTAATCAATATCCTAGACATTGGGTAGGGAATATCGTCAAGGATACAATTAATCAGCTGCGAATGAAAAAACAAAGAGAAGGACATAGATATAACCCGGCTGTAGCCGTAAAACAACAGGAAAATACTGAGAAACAACAATTTGTATTACAGTACAGAGGCAACATCTCTAATGAATTTGTAAAGAAGTTGAACAAAATTCATCCTGTACAGACAATTTTCACCTTTCGGAAACTGAAGAGCTGTTTACCTAGGCTCAAGTCTAGCTTTGATAATGCCACATGGTTTATGAACTCACTTGTAATGGATGCAAATCCATCTATGTAGGGCAGGCATGCCGACGTATTACCACAAGGGTTGCAGAGCATGCCAAGGCGGGCTCACCGATAGGAGTACATGCAATCGAGTTCAACGGTGATAAAACAGCTTTCCAGTGGAAGATATTAGACCAATTCAGCGACCAATATAAGTTAATGACACTAGAGGCGCTCTATATACGAACATTGAAACCAGCCATCAACACGCGCAACGAATACCAAACACGATAATTGACACTGAAAGCTTAGTTTGGAGATAAAAATCCAATTTGAATGACACGTTAAGAAACAAAAATTTCAACTTTACAATTGGACAAAAGCAAAGTAATTTTAAAGCAATATATGTAGGTTTTTTAATAAAAAAACATGTCGATGTGCATCTGCTACATCAAGTCGAAAATGTATTTTTACTCAGATGTAAATGTTTTGTAGATACGATTGTAGATATGTAAAAATTCGTTTTAAATTTCCTTGAATGATTGATTTTAGTGATTTGCATTTTAATTTTGGCTTTTCATTTTAGCATTTTGTATTGTTTGTAACCTGACGATCAACTCAGAGTTCGAAAACGTTCGTAAGAAAGTTTTAAATTGACAATCCATTTTTAAATCTTGAAAAACAATACACCCGGTTTTTTCAAAAACTCCGGAATAATGATTGAAGTACTTTTATTGTAATAAGTGTAAAGAAATTGTTGTTAATATGATTTTAACTGTAAAAAATTTCAAAAATAGGTTGTTATTTCAACTCATTTCTTAGAATTAGAGTCAACGACAAGTTGATGTACTTTGTGAATGGTTTTATTTGATTTTAGGCCTGACGATGAACGCAATGTTCGAAAACCTTTCGTTTTTAAATCAATTTAAGTTTTAATTGACAATTTCTCTGCAACCAGAGAGTAGAATGGGTAGAAGCAGCGAATTATAAAAACCGAGTTTTAGCGATGATCTGATTCCATGCGAGACCCTTCTCTCTGAACATTTAAAAAAATGGTCACCACACGCTCATTACGGAGTGACAACGATCTGAAACTCGACCATTCCAAACCACGTCTTGAAATTTGCCAGCAAAGCTTCTTCTATAAACTTGTGCTCTTGTGAATACACTTCAACAGAGTTTAAATTTTGGAAATGCAGTGGGTTTGAAAAGTCGACTACTCAATTTTCTGTGGCATCATTTTGAAACGAGTTGCAACGAACTAGTCAGCGATGCGTGGAAAATTTAACAGCAACCATGGACAAAGAAAAGGGACACAGTCCCCGCGCCCGACATCGAAGGGCCAAATCCCTACTACTACTACTACTAAAAGCATTTGCTTTTTGGAGTATAGGTTTGATATGGAATCGCCCATTAAAATTTTTGCTTATAAAACTCCGGAATTCATGGATCCTACGGAACTTGAAAGGTGGAGTCACCCACAATGGTTTTTGTCCAAATTGCGATGCATATCGCCTTTTCTCTATTATACCCCCATTGTTGTTTATTTACAGTAATTGGGGGCTATACGTTATATGAACGAGAACGTATGATGTGTTTGTCTGCAAGAGATGTTTGTCTGCATGAGATGTGTTTGTCTGCAAGAGATTAGATGTGTTTGTCTGCAAAAGATTAAATAACGAGCTAGTAATTTGTTCCTTCGTTTCAGATTCCAGTGACAAATAGTCGCAAACTTTCCAAAGCTTGAGAAGCAACTATGACACATTTTATTAGTTCGAATGAGGAAAGCTCAGATAAAGACACTAAAGTTGAAATTGGCGTGCCTAATGATGCCTCGCTTTTTCTCTCGGGTTTTGGAACCGAAGACTACCTTTGTGTGTTCCAATCATTACTAAATTTGTTTTTATTCGAAACGAAGCAAACCAATCTGCCTCTATTACAAATGAGGCAAATGTGTTTTCGACTGGAGAAAAAATTGTCCAAAGAAGCCAAAGGCTCGGAATATAATTTAGTCTTGAGAAAATTACCGAAGAGTGATCAGCAGATGTTATCGTTCTCGAAAAGCATTGACGTTCTATTTCACAGATTTGCTCTGGTATTTAGTTCTTATAAAGTATTAAAGGTTTTATTTGTTATTGGTTCGACAGTTTTCAACCCAAAGCAGAGTTTGTATATCGAGTTTGAAGCACAAAATGAACGCAAGATAATGACGGCCAAGGACGAAGGTCAAGGACCTGAGAATATGGGTTACGACAACTGCTCACGTTACTGTGTTCAGAACGTTCATCGGTTCTACTTCGCAACCAAATTCATGTCATTGTTCAAAAGTAAGCCATAAAAATTCAGTTAGTAGATGTTTGACAAGATTGTTGACCTTAACCATTTTTGAAAAGGTTTAAAGATCAATATTTTAGAAAGGTGTTATCTCGGATATTTGTGAATGTGTTCGTTTTTTTTGGCTTAAATGTTCGATTGTTTTTCTCTACCTTATCCAAACTTCTGATGTAATTTATAGCTACATTTTTATCACTTGTGCGAATACTGCCTCTTTTTAAAAATTTCTCTCGTTGTCTGCTTTGAGCTCGTCTTATTTCAATTTTGGCAATTAAAGTTATTAAGCTTTTCGTTTCTAATGGCATAACCAAGTAGTCACAATTGTCTTGCTGATGGCTGTTATGCTTTTGATTAATTTGCGCCCTCCACGAGAGTTCTCTAAGACTTCACCTGTAGTATTTTTGAAATGCTCAAATGTAAATTTAATTCACATGTTAATCACCACTATGGTTGTAGTTGAAGTTCATTGACAATATTTTAATTTTTGGTGTCCTTTGCTACTACATTATTTATATTACTTGTTCTGTTTCTGCATTTTTTTCAGGCTATTTAGAAACAAAGTTCCTCTCATTGAGTTAGTCAGAACCAGTTATTGAGCGACAGTCCCCTCTGCGCGAAACATAAATGAGGCTTTAATGAATTCCCTATCCTGCCAGAGTTGCGCAATTTGCCCATGCTCAACTGTCTCCGGATTTCTTTGGCCAATTAGTGTTTATGTTGCATTTCAAAGAGCCGCAAAGCGATAACTGGGGCTATTATTGGCCTTCTTGTTTTTTACAATCCACGAATTGGATTTTATTGGTGCTCTGTCTTTTTTACAATTCAAAGAATTTGAATTGTATTGGGCACTTTAAGAGGTTTGAGGATTTTTGAAGTCGAATTGGAGTAGTGATTTTGGTCACGTCGAAGCAAGAAGTGAAGCGAAAAAGCGAGTGATTTTGCGGCGTGAAATTTTTCCACTCGAATATTCAAGTAGAGTAAGAAATCGGTATTTGAACAAAAACTCGCTAGTGGTTTTTTGTTCACATGCGGTAATTTCACTTTTTTTAACGATTTTTTTGGATCAGATTTTTTTCTATATGGTTTTTCCAGTCCATTCAGAGTTCATTCTAGGCCTAATTTTTTGTTTGAACCAAAATTCTTTTTCTCGCTAGTGGTCTTTTGATCTCATGAGGCATTTTGAATTTGATTTTCTGTTTTTTTTTATCTGATTTTTTGGAAATGGTTTTCCCAATTCACTCGTCCGTTTGAGGTCTACTTTTTTGTTTAGTCAATGATAATTCTTTAAATTGTACGCGAGGACTTGTCCTGCTATGTTTCTTTAAGATCTGGTCACACATTGTCAATTTTGAAGTCAAGTTGGAGTACTGATTTTGGTCACGCCGAAACAGGAAGTGGAGCAAAAAATCGGGTGGTTTTGCGGCTTAAAATTTTTTCACTCGAATTTTAGAACAGAGTGAGAAAATGATGTTTGAACAAAAATTTGCTTTCTCGCTAGTGGTTTTTTGTTCACATGCGGCATTTCGACATTGATTTTTTACTGCTTTTCGATTTTTTTAAATGGTTTTCGCAATTCCTTCATAGTCCCTTTTATGTCTAGTTTTTTTTGTTTTCAATGAAAATTGTTTGAATTGTTCGTCAGGACTTGTCCTGTTATTTTTTTGTAAGATATTTTCACACATCTTTTTTATGACGAGATAAACAGGTATAGATAAGCGGGCATCAAGTTTCATTAGAGGCCCTTGGCCGCGTTTAATAGTTGTTCAAGTGCTTAGAGCGTCGGAGCTACTGGAAAGGCCGTAAATAAAGGTTAATAGTTCATTATTAGGAATTTTTGTCAAAGACCCCCCCCCCCCACACACACACACGCGCGCGTTGCCCCACCCCCTGTTGCCCCCCGCCTCACTTGAGGCCGCCTTCATGTAAGCTAAATCTAGCCTCACTAAACCGTGGCGAAGCCAACCCCTCGCCGGTCATTTGTGAACAATTCGCCCGACGTTAGTCGGTTATGTTTACAATGTTGGTGTCGAAGTTATGAGTACAAAGAATCTTCAGCAAATCTTATCATTTTTTCGTTTTTGGACATAAGCTGTACATGAATTTTTGTCTGTTCTGCTTGTCTTTTTTATTTCAAGCAGTTTATCTTAGATGCCAAGTGTTGTTCTTTTTCTCTTGCATTTGTCTTCAAAAACCTCGGTATTTAAGACGCTGATTCTCCAAAAGTATTTAAAATTTAAATGTAATCATTTTCTCAATATTGTCTATCATTTTTGTCTATTAGGCTCGTAATGTTGATTGGTCTGGTGGCCAGGTCGAGGCTTTTTTAATATTTCATTGAATTCTTTGGATTGTTTTTAGGACTCCTCTTTCCATGTTTATACGGTGTCAGGGCAATATAGTTTATACGCTGTCAGGGCAATATACCCAATGCCATTATACCCAATGTATTTTGATTCAATAATCCGACTGCAAATTAGCAGTCGCCATTACAAGGATGCTTCAACGTACTTAATGGCAACGGTCATGCCTCAGCGGCCCGTGGGACTTGATATGAAACTATCACAACCGAACATGGGATTAAATATCGAACATGGGATTAAATAGCAATAACCAACAAATAGTTTCGTTAATATATTGAGCCGATCATTTCAAATCCTTAGCATCTTTAGCATCTGACAATCTGTCTTTTAAAGTTTCTTAGTACTGCTACTGGCATCACTTGACGAGGACCATCGGACCTTTTGATGACCTATCAAGTAAGTGGCGGTTCTGTGCGGCCTAGTTTGTACAACAATGCCAACTTACTTGAAAACAATTTATTATTATTATTACTTGAGTATGCTAAAAACATACGTGCAATAGTGACGGCTAATTTGTAGACGGATTATTGAACAAAAATATCAAAGCGTGCGTATTGGGTACAATGGCATTGGGCATTTTGTTATTGGGTATAATGGCATTGCGTATATTGTCATGTAACCGTTTATACGATTAATCTTGTGATCCTGTTTATATTCTTTAGTTTATACAGGTTGAGTTGGAGTGATTAGACTGATAATCTTCTTGACTCTGTTTTGTGAACCTTTGATTTGAATTGGTTTCAGATGTTTTTTAAACCAGCTAATTAGCCAGTAAACACGCTTGCAAAGTTTTCCTAATTCTCCCTCTCTCAAACGATACTTTGACGTTGCAAATTACTGTCGTCAGTACACTAAAAACATGCTGATTACAGCTAGAATTACGGCTCCTTTCTTAGGGCTAGTGCTATTGAGTGACCCTCCTCGGCAATTCCTAAAATGACTGTAGTAACTTCAAATGAATGTTGAGTAATTGCCATTTGATTGTTATCTAAAGGAATTCCCCTTGCTAGCTGTCTCACTATCTATTAGCGAGCTAGCAAGTTATTTAAAGCGCTGTTCAATACAAATACGTTCATGCTTAGTTGCTATTTTAAACCATGAACGAACTTACACAAGATAATGCTAAAATATGAACCAATGTGTTCTCTCAGCACGCGATAGAACGAGAATTTTGCACATTTTGCATTGAAAGGAGCTGTATATGTAGCTGCATTAGCTTATAATATAATCAGTTGATTTGTAAGCGTTATTTAAATGAAAAAATCCCGCAAAAATGGGAATTTTGGGGGCCGAAAAAACGTTAAAAGTTGGGCGAGTTTTACTGTATTATCGGTTGAGATGCAAGTGTTGTTTGTTGCGAATTAGCTGTGAATAAGAAGGCTGACTGGTTAACAACTTGTTTTGGAGTCTCGGAAGACAAGCATCAATATGAAATGAAAATTACCTGATCATACTTACCTGGCGTCGGCCTCCCTTTTAGAGGAAGGCTAACTATCTCTCGCTTTAACTAGTGGATAACTACACTAGTTAAATCTAATACAATAAACCATTGCAATCTATTCCTGTCTACAAGTAAATACTTGCTACATAGCGATACAAATAGCTACAGTTTATTCGTTACTCGCCCATACACTGCGAATACGAATCGCTCTCCGCTTCATATTACGAAATTAACTATATTACACTAGTCCCAGTAGTAAAGTCGCGTAGCCCATTAGCTCGATCTGCGGGAACAGTCAGGTGGGATTTCTGACCGGGGGTTCGATTCCCCGCCCCCCACCCAAAAAACCTAAAGGTTATTACTCTTTTCCCCTGAATCTGTAATTCCCCTCCTCAACCTTTTTACCATTCTTACCTATTTATTATCGGTACTCTGTACCACAAACTTTTAATTCTCATCCATACTACCAACGGGAAGCACTGAAAGCGGCTTGTACTTACCTGGCAATTACTTCCCCGACCCAGTGAGACAAGTCGCCCAACGTAATTCATCCACACTTTGCTCCAGTATTACTACCCCTGCCGGTTCTCCAAAGTGAGGACCTTGGACGTAGAATACCCGAACAAGTTTCTTCTATCAAATCTCATCACCACATCTTTGTGACCACTATTGCCAGCTTTTAACAGAACACACTAGCGTGAATAATATAATGTCTGAGTACAAAGAGGGAACCGAAAATACAACTTCGATCAAATCATATGCAGCGGTGGCTCAAAAAACGAAACCAAAAGAAATGAACGACAACCCCCCACAGGTCATGAAAATTGTTCCTCCGCTCACGAAGACAATATTACAAAGCCCCGAAAAACTTACAGAAGCCTATAAACAATGTGCTTCAACAATCCTGCAGAAATTTCCCGCTGGCCTTAAGGACCAAATAACAATTTCAAAAACGTTTATAAAAGTTGGTGAGCGAACAAGACACAGCTTTACCGTGGTGTGTCCATCAGCTGGAAAACCCTATATGGATGAGATAAAGTCATCGGGAATAAACCTCCTAGGGCGGACTATATTTCCCCTAGGAACTCAACTACCTAACAACTCTGAGTTTTTCCCTAAAAAAGTTAAAATAAAGTTCAATAACCTACCGTATGCCTGCTCAGAGGACAGTTTGTTGTCATTACTCAATTTACCAGAAGGTGTCGAAGCACTGAATGAGAGTATCAGAGAAACTGATGAGCTCCCTGAGGGAGTATTCTACACAGGAAATGCAATCCTAGAAGTGAGCGTTCAAAATGAAAAATCACTGGAAAATTTCACGGAATGGTCGGAAAACGCTCGGTTGACTGAACATGATTGGTTCGGAGTAGCCATTTACTTTCACGCACCCTCCGTGCATGATTGCCAAAACTGCAAAGCAGCAAACAAACAGTGGAAGGGGCATGATGCGAAATGGTGCCGCTTCAACAAATTTATCCCTCCAGCCAACCCAAAACCCAGCAACGAGCCTGAACCCGTGGCAGTATCATACGAAAAGCAATCCGAAGTTGTTGAAAGCGGTTCACTTTCCGACACCGATGAATGCCTTAGAATCGATGAACAGGGAAACAATGCGCACCCCTGCGATGAAGTTCAGCCTGACTGTGTGAAAAGCCAACCTGAAAATGGTAATAATAACTCCAATAAACCCATCTTAAGCCCAAGCGTAGAAGCGCTTTTTATAAGCCCAAGAAAGCATAGGAGTTATAAAAGAGAACCTCCCCCAAACGATCTCTTCAACTTCACCCCAAACCAAAAGTTTCAACACTTTCCAACCTTACCAGTCAATCTTCAATTGGTACAAAAATACATACCTGGAAAGGAGAACAAACGGCAAACCGACTGGAAAAAAACAAAAGCAAAAAGAAGCAAGAAACAGCCCAACGTGTTCCCCGATAGGGACAACCCAAAATACTTTTTATAATGCCTCTACTGCCAGTTGATGTCTTTACCTTTAACTGCAACGGACTGGGTAAAGCTGCTAAATTAAACATGATTTTAACAAAAGCTCTGAAGACTAAAACTAACGAAAGTTTTGTTATTCATTTACAGGAAACTAAAAAAGCCTCTGCAAAAGTTCACAAAAAGTTTTAGACTACCACAACTGCGATTCATATACAAAGCCCTGTGAAGGTCACTACGGAGGGTTAATAACGATCTGGAGCAGAAACCTTTCCCTAAAGAAAATCATATCGGAAAGTGACTCACATATAGATCTAGTACTTTGTTATAACGATTCACCCTTTCGATCAATCAATGTGTATCTCTCCCCTACCATCTTTTACCGAAAGGCCTCTCAAGTATGCGATAGCGTTTGCACAACTAACGCTACTCCAACTATGCCGATACTTTTTGCAGGCGATTTGAATTCATTCGAGGATATAAACCTGGACTACAAAGGAATGAACAAACGCTGCGATGATAAACGCTTAGCTCGCTACAACAAGCTGAGGAGCATAATTACCCACTTAAAACTTACGCCTGCTAAACCGCAAAATAATATGAACAGATTTACTCACTACTGTAAGAAACAGAAATCGTTCTCGCGAATCGATCATGTTTTCACAAACCTTGAGCATGAAATATGTTGTTACACAATACCACTGAGTAACTCTGATCACAGGATGTTGCATGCAAACTGTAGTAATTTAATAACTGATCGAGGCCCTGGATACTGGAAACTCAACGAAGAAGTCTTAACTGATAATCGGAAATTGGTTCTCGATTTGTTCACAGAATTCCTTAATGCTGGTAATGTAAACTATGAGAGGTACGAACAACTAAAGTTGAAACTCAGAGAGACTCTCAACTTCCTAAATGTGAATCTGAATAGAATAAAGACGTACAGAAAAGCCTACCTTACAAAACGAAAACGCATAGTTGAGGAGCAGATTAACTCGAATAGCAATCTACCAAGAGATATCTTCATGAGGTATGAAGAATTAGATAAAAAAATTAAAACTATTGAAGGCAAAGAAACCTACAACAAATACAAGTTTTTGGCTAACCTGTTTCTCGAGGTGAACGAAGGTGATTCGAAAGCGCTCAAGGATTTTAAAAAGAAAAAACTAAAAGGCAACGGCATTTTGTCTCTCCATGACAACTTGAACAATGTAATAACAGATTCGGCCGAAATCCTTCAAGTGTTTGAAGATCAATATCAGCAACTATATCGCTCCAACCCATCACCGGGGGAGAATCACAACCCCATACTATCAAAGTTTGTGGAGCAACTGCCTTCCTCCTACAAACGAAAAGCTCAAAGACTATCAAAACCAATACTGCCCAGCGAAGTTGAAGCCGCGATTAGAAAACTGAACGGAAAGAGCTCCCCTGGTCCGGACGGGCTTACAGCCAATTTATACAAACTGTTTAAGGAACAATATAGCGCAATCCTTTCTGATCTGTTTAATAACGCAAGAGAAGGAGACCTTCTGCCACATAGTTTCAAAGATGCAATAATTAAACTCATTCCCAAATCAACTCAAGCCAACCGAGTGAGAGACTATCGACCGATCTCGCTCATCAATACTGATCAGAAGATACTTTCCCATGTCGTGAGTACAAGACTACAGCCTCTGCTAAGAAAAATCATTGGGCCGCATCAGAGGGCTTATCTTGAAAATCGGTCCATGCACCAAGGTATCTTGAACGCACGTATTAACCTCGAAGCAATCAGGGAAAACTCAACAATAGTCTCTCTGGACTTTAGTAAAGCCTTTGACCGCCTAGACCGATCTTATATCTTCAAACTCCTTCAAGCAATTCATGTTCCAAACAGTTTGATTTCCTTGATAAAGGAATCCAACACAGATCTGACTTCAATCATTGAAGTGAACGGTTTTCTTGGCAACAGGATAGAAATTCAGCGAGGGGTACGACAAGGTTGCCCACTATCTGCACTACTTTTTATCCTAGGAATTGAACCGCTCCTACGCAACCTGCAAGAAAGCCCTTACGTCAAGTCAAAATTCCAAACAAAAGTTTCAGCGTATGCAGATGACGTCGTGCTTTTCATCAAACATGACTCAATAGAAACAGCACTTGATTACGTTAACGAATTTTGTGAACAGACCCAATTAGAGATCAACACTGCAAAGACAACCATTGTCTCCAAACGCAAGATAAGAAATGAATTTCAAACTACAAAATCCTTTAAATACCTCGGTGTTCTTCTCTCCACTGCGAATGAACAATGTAGCTTCAACGCTATTAAGGAAGAACTTGAAAAGGACCAATTGGTACTTCGCCCGCTGTCCCTACGCGGTAAAAGCCTATCGATTGAAACGTTCTGGACCCCGAAAGTCCTCCACACAGCACGACACATCGACATAACAAACGAGTGCATTAATAAACTACAATTGCTAATGTATAAGAAATTTTGGAGCAACTTGAAACGGCCAGAGCTTTCAAAAGCAGTACTACATAACAGCCCCAACAACGGTGGCGTTGGGTTGCCGTATCTGCATGCCAAAATAACAACAGCAAAACTATTAGACCTCACAAAAGCCAACAACAATGAGTCAGAAGTGATCAAGAGGTGGAAAGACTCATCGCTCCACAAGTGTCTAAACAGAATGCTCAGACACTATAAACTAACCCTCGTACTCGAGAACGACCGGGTCTTTGTGAAGAAAAATGGCAGGAAAAGGTTAATTACTCCTGCCGCGGTTTTCAGAGACATATACTCTGAGTTAATCGAAATAAAGTTCCCCAAGATCCTTGTTGAAGATAGATTGCGCAGAAGTGAACTTAAGTACGACATCTCAGCAAAACTTCTCATTGCACTAACCCCCAAAATTTGGAGCTCTCATCAACTAACACCAATGGAAAAAAATCTTTGCTATCGTCTAATTTTCAACAACTTCAAAGACAAATACCAACTTTTCAATATGGGCTATCGTGACTCATCAAAGTGCGATTTTTGCCCCGAACCCCACCAAACAATTGAACACCTTATCTTCAAATGCAACGGCACACAACCGCTTCGTGAGCAAATTCTTGATTTCAGTGACTGGAAAACTACTTTCAATTCATGGAACGATACGAAAGCAAAACAACTTGCTAAAGGAATTTTTCTGACGTTTAACCAAAACTCAAACTCTTTCTTAGTAAAATACCTAAACTCAAACTGCCCCCAATAAATCAAATAAACTTAACTCAAACTACTGCTATGTAAATAACATTATTGATGTTGGAGATTTATAATGACTTCTTAATTTAGTTTTGATTACCTGGCGTCGGCCTCCCTTTTAGAGGAAGGCTAACTATCTCTCGCTTTAACTAGTGGATAACTACACTAGTTAAATCTAATACAATAAACCATTGCAATCTATTCCTGTCTACAAGTAAATACTTGCTACATAGCGATACAAATAGCTACAGTTTATTCGTTACTCGCCCATACACTGCGAATACGAATCGCTCTCCGCTTCATATTACGAAATTAACTATATTACACTAGTCCCAGTAGTAAAGTCGCGTAGCCCATTAGCTCGATCTGCGGGAACAGTCAGGTGGGATTTCTGACCGGGGGTTCGATTCCCCGCCCCCCACCCAAAAAACCTAAAGGTTATTACTCTTTTCCCCTGAATCTGTAATTCCCCTCCTCAACCTTTTTACCATTCTTACCTATTTATTATCGGTACTCTGTACCACAAACTTTTAATTCTCATCCATACTACCAACGGGAAGCACTGAAAGCGGCTTGTACTTACCTGGCAATTACTTCCCCGACCCAGTGAGACAAGTCGCCCAACGTAATTCATCCACACTTTGCTCCAGTATTACTACCCCTGCCGGTTCTCCAAAGTGAGGACCTTGGACGTAGAATACCCGAACAAGTTTCTTCTATCAAATCTCATCACCACATCTTTGTGACCACTATTGCCAGCTTTTAACAGAACACACTAGCGTGAATAATATAATGTCTGAGTACAAAGAGGGAACCGAAAATACAACTTCGATCAAATCATATGCAGCGGTGGCTCAAAAAACGAAACCAAAAGAAATGAACGACAACCCCCCACAGGTCATGAAAATTGTTCCTCCGCTCACGAAGACAATATTACAAAGCCCCGAAAAACTTACAGAAGCCTATAAACAATGTGCTTCAACAATCCTGCAGAAATTTCCCGCTGGCCTTAAGGACCAAATAACAATTTCAAAAACGTTTATAAAAGTTGGTGAGCGAACAAGACACAGCTTTACCGTGGTGTGTCCATCAGCTGGAAAACCCTATATGGATGAGATAAAGTCATCGGGAATAAACCTCCTAGGGCGGACTATATTTCCCCTAGGAACTCAACTACCTAACAACTCTGAGTTTTTCCCTAAAAAAGTTAAAATAAAGTTCAATAACCTACCGTATGCCTGCTCAGAGGACAGTTTGTTGTCATTACTCAATTTACCAGAAGGTGTCGAAGCACTGAATGAGAGTATCAGAGAAACTGATGAGCTCCCTGAGGGAGTATTCTACACAGGAAATGCAATCCTAGAAGTGAGCGTTCAAAATGAAAAATCACTGGAAAATTTCACGGAATGGTCGGAAAACGCTCGGTTGACTGAACATGATTGGTTCGGAGTAGCCATTTACTTTCACGCACCCTCCGTGCATGATTGCCAAAACTGCAAAGCAGCAAACAAACAGTGGAAGGGGCATGATGCGAAATGGTGCCGCTTCAACAAATTTATCCCTCCAGCCAACCCAAAACCCAGCAACGAGCCTGAACCCGTGGCAGTATCATACGAAAAGCAATCCGAAGTTGTTGAAAGCGGTTCACTTTCCGACACCGATGAATGCCTTAGAATCGATGAACAGGGAAACAATGCGCACCCCTGCGATGAAGTTCAGCCTGACTGTGTGAAAAGCCAACCTGAAAATGGTAATAATAACTCCAATAAACCCATCTTAAGCCCAAGCGTAGAAGCGCTTTTTATAAGCCCAAGAAAGCATAGGAGTTATAAAAGAGAACCTCCCCCAAACGATCTCTTCAACTTCACCCCAAACCAAAAGTTTCAACACTTTCCAACCTTACCAGTCAATCTTCAATTGGTACAAAAATACATACCTGGAAAGGAGAACAAACGGCAAACCGACTGGAAAAAAACAAAAGCAAAAAGAAGCAAGAAACAGCCCAACGTGTTCCCCGATAGGGACAACCCAAAATACTTTTTATAATGCCTCTACTGCCAGTTGATGTCTTTACCTTTAACTGCAACGGACTGGGTAAAGCTGCTAAATTAAACATGATTTTAACAAAAGCTCTGAAGACTAAAACTAACGAAAGTTTTGTTATTCATTTACAGGAAACTAAAATAAAAAGCCTCTGCAAAAGTTCACAAAAAGTTTTAGACTACCACAACTGCGATTCATATACAAAGCCCTGTGAAGGTCACTACGGAGGGTTAATAACGATCTGGAGCAGAAACCTTTCCCTAAAGAAAATCATATCGGAAAGTGACTCACATATAGATCTAGTACTTTGTTATAACGATTCACCCTTTCGATCAATCAATGTGTATCTCTCCCCTACCATCTTTTACCGAAAGGCCTCTCAAGTATGCGATAGCGTTTGCACAACTAACGCTACTCCAACTATGCCGATACTTTTTGCAGGCGATTTGAATTCATTCGAGGATATAAACCTGGACTACAAAGGAATGAACAAACGCTGCGATGATAAACGCTTAGCTCGCTACAACAAGCTGAGGAGCATAATTACCCACTTAAAACTTACGCCTGCTAAACCGCAAAATAATATGAACAGATTTACTCACTACTGTAAGAAACAGAAATCGTTCTCGCGAATCGATCATGTTTTCACAAACCTTGAGCATGAAATATGTTGTTACACAATACCACTGAGTAACTCTGATCACAGGATGTTGCATGCAAACTGTAGTAATTTAATAACTGATCGAGGCCCTGGATACTGGAAACTCAACGAAGAAGTCTTAACTGATAATCGGAAATTGGTTCTCGATTTGTTCACAGAATTCCTTAATGCTGGTAATGTAAACTATGAGAGGTACGAACAACTAAAGTTGAAACTCAGAGAGACTCTCAACTTCCTAAATGTGAATCTGAATAGAATAAAGACGTACAGAAAAGCCTACCTTACAAAACGAAAACGCATAGTTGAGGAGCAGATTAACTCGAATAGCAATCTACCAAGAGATATCTTCATGAGGTATGAAGAATTAGATAAAAAAATTAAAACTATTGAAGGCAAAGAAACCTACAACAAATACAAGTTTTTGGCTAACCTGTTTCTCGAGGTGAACGAAGGTGATTCGAAAGCGCTCAAGGATTTTAAAAAGAAAAAACTAAAAGGCAACGGCATTTTGTCTCTCCATGACAACTTGAACAATGTAATAACAGATTCGGCCGAAATCCTTCAAGTGTTTGAAGATCAATATCAGCAACTATATCGCTCCAACCCATCACCGGGGGAGAATCACAACCCCATACTATCAAAGTTTGTGGAGCAACTGCCTTCCTCCTACAAACGAAAAGCTCAAAGACTATCAAAACCAATACTGCCCAGCGAAGTTGAAGCCGCGATTAGAAAACTGAACGGAAAGAGCTCCCCTGGTCCGGACGGGCTTACAGCCAATTTATACAAACTGTTTAAGGAACAATATAGCGCAATCCTTTCTGATCTGTTTAATAACGCAAGAGAAGGAGACCTTCTGCCACATAGTTTCAAAGATGCAATAATTAAACTCATTCCCAAATCAACTCAAGCCAACCGAGTGAGAGACTATCGACCGATCTCGCTCATCAATACTGATCAGAAGATACTTTCCCATGTCGTGAGTACAAGACTACAGCCTCTGCTAAGAAAAATCATTGGGCCGCATCAGAGGGCTTATCTTGAAAATCGGTCCATGCACCAAGGTATCTTGAACGCACGTATTAACCTCGAAGCAATCAGGGAAAACTCAACAATAGTCTCTCTGGACTTTAGTAAAGCCTTTGACCGCCTAGACCGATCTTATATCTTCAAACTCCTTCAAGCAATTCATGTTCCAAACAGTTTGATTTCCTTGATAAAGGAATCCAACACAGATCTGACTTCAATCATTGAAGTGAACGGTTTTCTTGGCAACAGGATAGAAATTCAGCGAGGGGTACGACAAGGTTGCCCACTATCTGCACTACTTTTTATCCTAGGAATTGAACCGCTCCTACGCAACCTGCAAGAAAGCCCTTACGTCAAGTCAAAATTCCAAACAAAAGTTTCAGCGTATGCAGATGACGTCGTGCTTTTCATCAAACATGACTCAATAGAAACAGCACTTGATTACGTTAACGAATTTTGTGAACAGACCCAATTAGAGATCAACACTGCAAAGACAACCATTGTCTCCAAACGCAAGATAAGAAATGAATTTCAAACTACAAAATCCTTTAAATACCTCGGTGTTCTTCTCTCCACTGCGAATGAACAATGTAGCTTCAACGCTATTAAGGAAGAACTTGAAAAGGACCAATTGGTACTTCGCCCGCTGTCCCTACGCGGTAAAAGCCTATCGATTGAAACGTTCTGGACCCCGAAAGTCCTCCACACAGCACGACACATCGACATAACAAACGAGTGCATTAATAAACTACAATTGCTAATGTATAAGAAATTTTGGAGCAACTTGAAACGGCCAGAGCTTTCAAAAGCAGTACTACATAACAGCCCCAACAACGGTGGCGTTGGGTTGCCGTATCTGCATGCCAAAATAACAACAGCAAAACTATTAGACCTCACAAAAGCCAACAACAATGAGTCAGAAGTGATCAAGAGGTGGAAAGACTCATCGCTCCACAAGTGTCTAAACAGAATGCTCAGACACTATAAACTAACCCTCGTACTCGAGAACGACCGGGTCTTTGTGAAGAAAAATGGCAGGAAAAGGTTAATTACTCCTGCCGCGGTTTTCAGAGACATATACTCTGAGTTAATCGAAATAAAGTTCCCCAAGATCCTTGTTGAAGATAGATTGCGCAGAAGTGAACTTAAGTACGACATCTCAGCAAAACTTCTCATTGCACTAACCCCCAAAATTTGGAGCTCTCATCAACTAACACCAATGGAAAAAAATCTTTGCTATCGTCTAATTTTCAACAACTTCAAAGACAAATACCAACTTTTCAATATGGGCTATCGTGACTCATCAAAGTGCGATTTTTGCCCCGAACCCCACCAAACAATTGAACACCTTATCTTCAAATGCAACGGCACACAACCGCTTCGTGAGCAAATTCTTGATTTCAGTGACTGGAAAACTACTTTCAATTCATGGAACGATACGAAAGCAAAACAACTTGCTAAAGGAATTTTTCTGACGTTTAACCAAAACTCAAACTCTTTCTTAGTAAAATACCTAAACTCAAACTGCCCCCAATAAATCAAATAAACTTAACTCAAACTACTGCTATGTAAATAACATTATTGATGTTGGAGATTTATAATGACTTCTTAATTTAGTTTTGATTACCTGGCGTCGGCCTCCCTTTTAGAGGAAGGCTAACTATCTCTCGCTTTAACTAGTGGATAACTACACTAGTTAAATCTAATACAATAAACCATTGCAATCTATTCCTGTCTACAAGTAAATACTTGCTACATAGCGATACAAATAGCTACAGTTTATTCGTTACTCGCCCATACACTGCGAATACGAATCGCTCTCCGCTTCATATTACGAAATTAACTATATTACACTAGTCCCAGTAGTAAAGTCGCGTAGCCCATTAGCTCGATCTGCGGGAACAGTCAGGTGGGATTTCTGACCGGGGGTTCGATTCCCCGCCCCCCACCCAAAAAACCTAAAGGTTATTACTCTTTTCCCCTGAATCTGTAATTCCCCTCCTCAACCTTTTTACCATTCTTACCTATTTATTATCGGTACTCTGTACCACAAACTTTTAATTCTCATCCATACTACCAACGGGAAGCACTGAAAGCGGCTTGTACTTACCTGGCAATTACTTCCCCGACCCAGTGAGACAAGTCGCCCAACGTAATTCATCCACACTTTGCTCCAGTATTACTACCCCTGCCGGTTCTCCAAAGTGAGGACCTTGGACGTAGAATACCCGAACAAGTTTCTTCTATCAAATCTCATCACCACATCTTTGTGACCACTATTGCCAGCTTTTAACAGAACACACTAGCGTGAATAATATAATGTCTGAGTACAAAGAGGGAACCGAAAATACAACTTCGATCAAATCATATGCAGCGGTGGCTCAAAAAACGAAACCAAAAGAAATGAACGACAACCCCCCACAGGTCATGAAAATTGTTCCTCCGCTCACGAAGACAATATTACAAAGCCCCGAAAAACTTACAGAAGCCTATAAACAATGTGCTTCAACAATCCTGCAGAAATTTCCCGCTGGCCTTAAGGACCAAATAACAATTTCAAAAACGTTTATAAAAGTTGGTGAGCGAACAAGACACAGCTTTACCGTGGTGTGTCCATCAGCTGGAAAACCCTATATGGATGAGATAAAGTCATCGGGAATAAACCTCCTAGGGCGGACTATATTTCCCCTAGGAACTCAACTACCTAACAACTCTGAGTTTTTCCCTAAAAAAGTTAAAATAAAGTTCAATAACCTACCGTATGCCTGCTCAGAGGACAGTTTGTTGTCATTACTCAATTTACCAGAAGGTGTCGAAGCACTGAATGAGAGTATCAGAGAAACTGATGAGCTCCCTGAGGGAGTATTCTACACAGGAAATGCAATCCTAGAAGTGAGCGTTCAAAATGAAAAATCACTGGAAAATTTCACGGAATGGTCGGAAAACGCTCGGTTGACTGAACATGATTGGTTCGGAGTAGCCATTTACTTTCACGCACCCTCCGTGCATGATTGCCAAAACTGCAAAGCAGCAAACAAACAGTGGAAGGGGCATGATGCGAAATGGTGCCGCTTCAACAAATTTATCCCTCCAGCCAACCCAAAACCCAGCAACGAGCCTGAACCCGTGGCAGTATCATACGAAAAGCAATCCGAAGTTGTTGAAAGCGGTTCACTTTCCGACACCGATGAATGCCTTAGAATCGATGAACAGGGAAACAATGCGCACCCCTGCGATGAAGTTCAGCCTGACTGTGTGAAAAGCCAACCTGAAAATGGTAATAATAACTCCAATAAACCCATCTTAAGCCCAAGCGTAGAAGCGCTTTTTATAAGCCCAAGAAAGCATAGGAGTTATAAAAGAGAACCTCCCCCAAACGATCTCTTCAACTTCACCCCAAACCAAAAGTTTCAACACTTTCCAACCTTACCAGTCAATCTTCAATTGGTACAAAAATACATACCTGGAAAGGAGAACAAACGGCAAACCAACTGGAAAAAAACAAAAGCAAAAAGAAGCAAGAAACAGCCCAACGTGTTCCCCGATAGGGACAACCCAAAATACTTTTTATAATGCCTCTACTGCCAGTTGATGTCTTTACCTTTAACTGCAACGGACTGGGTAAAGCTGCTAAATTAAACATGATTTTAACAAAAGCTCTGAAGACTAAAACTAACGAAAGTTTTGTTATTCATTTACAGGAAACTAAAATAAAAAGCCTCTGCAAAAGTTCACAAAAAGTTTTAGACTACCACAACTGCGATTCATATACAAAGCCCTGTGAAGGTCACTACGGAGGGTTAATAACGATCTGGAGCAGAAACCTTTCCCTAAAGAATATCATATCGGAAAGTGACTCACATATAGATCTAGTACTTTGTTATAACGATTCACCCTTTCGATCAATCAATGTGTATCTCTCCCCTACCATCTTTTACCGAAAGGCCTCTCAAGTATGCGATAGCGTTTGCACAACTAACGCTACTCCAACTATGCCGATACTTTTTGCAGGCGATTTGAATTCATTCGAGGATATAAACCTGGACTACAAAGGAATGAACAAACGCTGCGATGATAAACGCTTAGCTCGCTACAACAAGCTGAGGAGCATAATTACCCACTTAAAACTTACGCCTGCTAAACCGCAAAATAATATGAACAGATTTACTCACTACTGTAAGAAACAGAAATCGTTCTCGCGAATCGATCATGTTTTCACAAACCTTGAGCATGAAATATGTTGTTACACAATACCACTGAGTAACTCTGATCACAGGATGTTGCATGCAAACTGTAGTATTTTAATAACTGATCGAGGCCCTGGATACTGGAAACTCAACGAAGAAGTCTTAACTGATAATCGGAAATCGGTTCTCGATTTGTTCACAGAATTCCTTAATGCTGGTAATGTAAACTATGAGAGGTACGAACAACTAAAGTTGAAACTCAGAGAGACTCTCAACTTCCTAAATGTGAATCTGAATAGAATAAAGACGTACAGAAAAGCCTACCTTACAAAACGAAAACGCATAGTTGAGGAGCAGATTAACTCGAATAGCAATCTACCAAGAGATATCTTCATGAGGTATGAAGAATTAGATAAAAAAATTAAAACTATTGAAGGCAAAGAAACCTACAACAAATACAAGTTTTTGGCTAACCTGTTTCTCGAGGTGAACGAAGGTGATTCGAAAGCGCTCAAGGATTTTAAAAAGAAAAAACTAAAAGGCAACGGCATTTTGTCTCTCCATGACAACTTGAACAATGTAATAACAGATTCGGCCGAAATCCTTCAAGTGTTTGAAGATCAATATCAGCAACTATATCGCTCCAACCCATCACCGGGGGAGAATCACAACCCCATACTATCAAAGTTTGTGGAGCAACTGCCTTCCTCCTACAAACGAAAAGCTCAAAGACTATCAAAACCAATACTGCCCAGCGAAGTTGAAGCCGCGATTAGAAAACTGAACGGAAAGAGCTCCCCTGGTCCGGACGGGCTTACAGCCAATTTATACAAACTGTTTAAGGAACAATATAGCGCAATCCTTTCTGATCTGTTTAATAACGCAAGAGGAGGAGACCTTCTGCCACATAGTTTCAAAGATGCAATAATTAAACTCATTCCCAAATCAACTCAAGCCAACCGAGTGACAGACTATCGACCGATCTCGCTCATCAATACTGATCAGAAGATACTTTCCCATGTCGTGAGTACAAGACTACAGCCTCTGCTAAGAAAAATCATTGGGCCGCATCAGAGGGCTTATCTTGAAAATCGGTCCATGCACCAAGGTATCTTGAACGCACGTATTAACCTCGAAGCAATCAGGGAAAACTCAACAATAGTCTCTCTGGACTTTAGTAAAGCCTTTGACCGCCTAGACCGATCTTATATCTTCAAACTCCTTCAAGCAATTCATGTTCCAAACAGTTTGATTTCCTTGATAAAGGAATCCAACACAGATCTGACTTCAATCATTGAAGTGAACGGTTTTCTTGGCAACAGGATAGAAATTCAGCGAGGGGTACGACAAGGTTGCCCACTATCTGCACTACTTTTTATCCTAGGAATTGAACCGCTCCTACGCAACCTGCAAGAAAGCCCTTACGTCAAGTCAAAATTCCAAACAAAAGTTTCAGCGTATGCAGATGACGTCGTGCTTTTCATCAAACATGACTCAATAGAAACAGCACTTGATTACGTTAACGAATTTTGTGAACAGACCCAATTAGAGATCAACACTGCAAAGACAACCATTGTCTCCAAACGCAAGATAAGAAATGAATTTCAAACTACAAAATCCTTTAAATACCTCGGTGTTCTTCTCTCCACTGCGAATGAACAATGTAGCTTCAACGCTATTAAGGAAGAACTTGAAAAGGACCAATTGGTACTTCGCCCGCTGTCCCTACGCGGTAAAAGCCTATCGATTGAAACGTTCTGGACCCCGAAAGTCCTTCACACAGCACGACACATCGACATAACAAACGAGTGCATTAATAAACTACAATTGCTAATGTATAAGAAATTTTGGAGCAACTTGAAACGGCCAGAGCTTTCAAAAGCAGTACTACATAACAGCCCCAACAACGGTGGCGTTGGGTTGCCGTATCTGCATGCCAAAATAACAACAGCAAAACTATTAGACCTCACAAAAGCCAACAACAATGAGTCAGAAGTGATCAAGAGGTGGAAAGACTCATCGCTCCACAAGTGTCTAAACAGAATGCTCAGACACTATAAACTAACCCTCGTACTCGAGAACGACCGGGTCTTTGTGAAGAAAAATGGCAGGAAAAGGTTAATTACTCCTGCCGCGGTTTTCAGAGACATATACTCTGAGTTAATCGAAATAAAGTTCCCCAAGATCCTTGTTGAAGATAGATTGCGCAGAAGTGAACTTAAGTACGACATCTCAGCAAAACTTCTCATTGCACTAACCCCCAAAATTTGGAACTCTCATCAACTAACACCAATGGAAAAAAATCTTTGCTATCGTCTAATTTTCAACAACTTCAAAGACAAATACCAACTTTTCAATATGGGCTATCGTGACTCATCAAAGTGCGATTTTTGCCCCGAACCCCACCAAACAATTGAACACCTGGCGTCGGCCTCCCTTTTAGAGGAAGGCTAACTATCTCTCGCTTTAACTAGTGGATAACTACACTAGTTAAATCTAATACAATAAACCATTGCAATCTATTCCTGTCTACAAGTAAATACTTGCTACATAGCGATACAAATAGCTACAGTTTATTCGTTACTCGCCCATACACTGCGAATACGAATCGCTCTCCGCTTCATATTACGAAATTAACTATATTACACTAGTCCCAGTAGTAAAGTCGCGTAGCCCATTAGCTCGATCTGCGGGAACAGTCAGGTGGGATTTCTGACCGGGGGTTCGATTCCCCGCCCCCCACCCAAAAAACCTAAAGGTTATTACTCTTTTCCCCTGAATCTGTAATTCCCCTCCTCAACCTTTTTACCATTCTTACCTATTTATTATCGGTCCTCTGTACCACAAACTTTTAATTCTCATCCATACTACCAACGGGAAGCACTGAAAGCGGCTTGTACTTACCTGGCAATTACTTCCCCGACCCAGTGAGACAAGTCGCCCAACGTAATTCATCCACACTTTGCTCCAGTATTACTACCCCTGCCGGTTCTCCAAAGTGAGGACCTTGGACGTAGAATACCCGAACAAGTTTCTTCTATCAAATCTCATCACCACATCTTTGTGACCACTATTGCCAGCTTTTAACAGAACACACTAGCGTGAATAATATAATGTCTGAGTACAAAGAGGGAACCGAAAATACAACTTCGATCAAATCATATGCAGCGGTGGCTCAAAAACGAAACCAAAAGAAATGAACGACAACCCCCCACAGGTCATGAAAATTGTTCCTCCGCTCACGAAGACAATATTACAAAGCCCCGAAAAACTTACAGAAGCCTATAAACAATGTGCTTCAACAATCCTGCAGAAATTTCCCGCTGGCCTTAAGGACCAAATAACAATTTCAAAAACGTTTATAAAAGTTGGTGAGCGAACAAGACACAGCTTTACCGTGGTGTGTCCATCAGCTGGAAAACCCTATATGGATGAGATAAAGTCATCGGGAATAAACCTCCTAGGGCGGACTATATTTCCCCTAGGAACTCAACTACCTAACAACTCTGAGTTTTTCCCTAAAAAAGTTAAAATAAAGTTCAATAACCTACCGTATGCCTGCTCAGAGGACAGTTTGTTGTCATTACTCAATTTACCAGAAGGTGTCGAAGCACTGAATGAGAGTATCAGAGAAACTGATGAGCTCCCTGAGGGAGTATTCTACACAGGAAATGCAATCCTAGAAGTGAGCGTTCAAAATGAAAAATCACTGGAAAATTTCACGGAATGGTCGGAAAACGCTCGGTTGACTGAACATGATTGGTTCGGAGTAGCCATTTACTTTCACGCACCCTCCGTGCATGATTGCCAAAACTGCAAAGCAGCAAACAAACAGTGGAAGGGGCATGATGCGAAATGGTGCCGCTTCAACAAATTTATCCCTCCAGCCAACCCAAAACCCAGCAACGAGCCTGAACCCGTGGCAGTATCATACGAAAAGCAATCCGAAGTTGTTGAAAGCGGTTCACTTTCCGACACCGATGAATGCCTTAGAATCGATGAACAGGGAAACAATGCGCACCCCTGCGATGAAGTTCAGCCTGACTGTGTGAAAAGCCAACCTGAAAATGGTAATAATAACTCCAATAAACCCATCTTAAGCCCAAGCGTAGAAGCGCTTTTTATAAGCCCAAGAAAGCATAGGAGTTATAAAAGAGAACCTCCCCCAAACGATCTCTTCAACTTCACCCCAAACCAAAAGTTTCAACACTTTCCAACCTTACCAGTCAATCTTCAATTGGTACAAAAATACATACCTGGAAAGGAGAACAAACGGCAAACCAACTGGAAAAAAACAAAAGCAAAAAGAAGCAAGAAACAGCCCAACGTGTTCCCCGATAGGGACAACCCAAAATACTTTTTATAATGCCTCTACTGCCAGTTGATGTCTTTACCTTTAACTGCAACGGACTGGGTAAAGCTGCTAAATTAAACATGATTTTAACAAAAGCTCTGAAGACTAAAACTAACGAAAGTTTTGTTATTCATTTACAGGAAACTAAAATAAAAAGCCTCTGCAAAAGTTCACAAAAAGTTTTAGACTACCACAACTGCGATTCATATACAAAGCCCTGTGAAGGTCACTACGGAGGGTTAATAACGATCTGGAGCAGAAACCTTTCCCTAAAGAATATCATATCGGAAAGTGACTCACATATAGATCTAGTACTTTGTTATAACGATTCACCCTTTCGATCAATCAATGTGTATCTCTCCCCTACCATCTTTTACCGAAAGGCCTCTCAAGTATGCGATAGCGTTTGCACAACTAACGCTACTCCAACTATGCCGATACTTTTTGCAGGCGATTTGAATTCATTCGAGGATATAAACCTGGACTACAAAGGAATGAACAAACGCTGCGATGATAAACGCTTAGCTCGCTACAACAAGCTGAGGAGCATAATTACCCACTTAAAACTTACGCCTGCTAAACCGCAAAATAATATGAACAGATTTACTCACTACTGTAAGAAACAGAAATCGTTCTCGCGAATCGATCATGTTTTCACAAACCTTGAGCATGAAATATGTTGTTACACAATACCACTGAGTAACTCTGATCACAGGATGTTGCATGCAAACTGTAGTAATTTAATAACTGATCGAGGCCCTGGATACTGGAAACTCAACGAAGAAGTCTTAACTGATAATCGGAAATCGGTTCTCGATTTGTTCACAGAATTCCTTAATGCTGGTAATGTAAACTATGAGAGGTACGAACAACTAAAGTTGAAACTCAGAGAGACTCTCAACTTCCTAAATGTGAATCTGAATAGAATAAAGACGTACAGAAAAGCCTACCTTACAAAACGAAAACGCATAGTTGAGGAGCAGATTAACTCGAATAGCAATCTACCAAGAGATATCTTCATGAGGTATGAAGAATTAGATAAAAAAATTAAAACTATTGAAGGCAAAGAAACCTACAACAAATACAAGTTTTTGGCTAACCTGTTTCTCGAGGTGAACGAAGGTGATTCGAAAGCGCTCAAGGATTTTAAAAAGAAAAAACTAAAAGGCAACGGCATTTTGTCTCTCCATGACAACTTGAACAATGTAATAACAGATTCGGCCGAAATCCTTCAAGTGTTTGAAGATCAATATCAGCAACTATATCGCTCCAACCCATCACCGGGGGAGAATCACAACCCCATACTATCAAAGTTTGTGGAGCAACTGCCTTCCTCCTACAAACGAAAAGCTCAAAGACTATCAAAACCAATACTGCCCAGCGAAGTTGAAGCCGCGATTAGAAAACTGAACGGAAAGAGCTCCCCTGGTCCGGACGGGCTTACAGCCAATTTATACAAACTGTTTAAGGAACAATATAGCGCAATCCTTTCTGATCTGTTTAATAACGCAAGAGGAGGAGACCTTCTGCCACATAGTTTCAAAGATGCAATAATTAAACTCATTCCCAAATCAACTCAAGCCAACCGAGTGACAGACTATCGACCGATCTCGCTCATCAATACTGATCAGAAGATACTTTCCCATGTCGTGAGTACAAGACTACAGCCTCTGCTAAGAAAAATCATTGGGCCGCATCAGAGGGCTTATCTTGAAAATCGGTCCATGCACCAAGGTATCTTGAACGCACGTATTAACCTCGAAGCAATCAGGGAAAACTCAACAATAGTCTCTCTGGACTTTAGTAAAGCCTTTGACCGCCTAGACCGATCTTATATCTTCAAACTCCTTCAAGCAATTCATGTTCCAAACAGTTTGATTTCCTTGATAAAGGAATCCAACACAGATCTGACTTCAATCATTGAAGTGAACGGTTTTCTTGGCAACAGGATAGAAATTCAGCGAGGGGTACGACAAGGTTGCCCACTATCTGCACTACTTTTTATCCTAGGAATTGAACCGCTCCTACGCAACCTGCAAGAAAGCCCTTACGTCAAGTCAAAATTCCAAACAAAAGTTTCAGCGTATGCAGATGACGTCGTGCTTTTCATCAAACATGACTCAATAGAAACAGCACTTGATTACGTTAACGAATTTTGTGAACAGACCCAATTAGAGATCAACACTGCAAAGACAACCATTGTCTCCAAACGCAAGATAAGAAATGAATTTCAAACTACAAAATCCTTTAAATACCTCGGTGTTCTTCTCTCCACTGCGAATGAACAATGTAGCTTCAACGCTATTAAGGAAGAACTTGAAAAGGACCAATTGGTACTTCGCCCGCTGTCCCTACGCGGTAAAAGCCTATCGATTGAAACGTTCTGGACCCCGAAAGTCCTTCACACAGCACGACACATCGACATAACAAACGAGTGCATTAATAAACTACAATTGCTAATGTATAAGAAATTTTGGAGCAACTTGAAACGGCCAGAGCTTTCAAAAGCAGTACTACATAACAGCCCCAACAACGGTGGCGTTGGGTTGCCGTATCTGCATGCCAAAATAACAACAGCAAAACTATTAGACCTCACAAAAGCCAACAACAATGAGTCAGAAGTGATCAAGAGGTGGAAAGACTCATCGCTCCACAAGTGTCTAAACAGAATGCTCAGACACTATAAACTAACCCTCGTACTCGAGAACGACCGGGTCTTTGTGAAGAAAAATGGCAGGAAAAGGTTAATTACTCCTGCCGCGGTTTTCAGAGACATATACTCTGAGTTAATCGAAATAAAGTTCCCCAAGATCCTTGTTGAAGATAGATTGCGCAGAAGTGAACTTAAGTACGACATCTCAGCAAAACTTCTCATTGCACTAACCCCCAAAATTTGGAACTCTCATCAACTAACACCAATGGAAAAAAATCTTTGCTATCGTCTAATTTTCAACAACTTCAAAGACAAATACCAACTTTTCAATATGGGCTATCGTGACTCATCAAAGTGCGATTTTTGCCCCGAACCCCACCAAACAATTGAACACCTTATCTTCAAATGCAACGGCACACAACCGCTTCGTGAGCAAATTCTTGATTTCAGTGACTGGAAAACTACTTTCAATTCATGGAACGATACGAAAGCAAAACAACTTGCTAAAGGAATTTTTCTGACGTTTAACCAAAACTCAAACTCTTTCTTAGTAAAATACCTAAACTCAAACTGCCCCCAATAAATCAAATAAACTTAACTCAAACTACTGCTATGTAAATAACATTATTGATGTTGGAGATTTATAATGACTTCTTAATTTAGTTTTGATTACCTGGCGTCGGCCGTCCCCTGATCAAGTAGAGGGGTGGCCCAGGGCGAGGCCTCCACATTGCACTGCGTGGAGGTTGACCCCTGCGATTTCTCCAAAGCGAGAAACTCGGACGCACAATTTCTTAGTGTTGGGACTGCGTTCGCGCTCTCCCTTAAAAATCTGAATGCTACAAAATTATTCAGTAATAATCCCGCAGTCGTAAACTGTTGAGTTCTTTTATTTATTTTATTCAAAATTGTTCTTTTCAGCAATGCCAATACACAAGACGTTTATCCTTGTTGGACTTCAGTCGAAGGAGTCCAGTGGAACGCAAATAACTTTGCCCAGTTTCTTACAGTCTAAGCCCAACTTCAAACTTGACTTAACCAGAGGCATATCACAGTCTCTAAAAGTTGGCAACGACCACAGCATACCTGAAAGGAAAAGTAGAGATGTAGCTCATCATGGCTGTGTGACAGGGCTAGAGGACAGGAGTGTTTGGGCGCAATATACAGAAGCGATTTGCGGGATGAAATGATGTGTTCAGTGTTAATTTTAGCAGTAAACCTTTAAAATTGAACGAGGAATCTCATTTTGAATGCTGGCTCCTCCTGGTTAAATACTGAAAGCGAATAGTCAATTCAAGTCAAACAGGGATCTTTTCAACAATTGTCCCCCCCCCCCCTTGGTACCTAGGAGAGAATCGCCACCCCTTCTGTGCTATACTTTACCACGATATTACTTGGCCTACAGTTTAGATAGTCGAATAATAGTTTAAGCGCAATTGCTGACCGCTGTTCATGGCCATACCGGATCTTTTCAACAATTGCCCCCTTGCAAAAGGGAGGCTATTCTTGAATAGAATTTAAGCGAGTCAATTATTAACCAATCAGAGACGACTAATAACGTTCCACGCATACGCACACTATGTTAAATTCAATAGAATGAAATACGCCATGGTATAGCAACGAGCCGAATAGGAATACAAAGCGAAAAGAATTTCCGACTGGCGGGTCGGTTATTGCATCGAAGCGCGCCCACCGATCCGCCAGTCGGAAATACTTTTCGCGTTTTTTCCTATTCGGCTAGTTTCTACGGTCTTTATTAAAATGGATTTTATATATACTAGGGTGCCTTTTTAATCATTATGTTTTCAGTTGCTAGAGAATGAAGTCTGGAGAAATTATTTGGAATATTCATGCACTTCAACGGCTCAAAGAGGAATATTGGAGTTTTTGTTTGTGTGAACACAATGTATTTGTTTTTCCCGGACCTGGTGTCGGCTATAATGATTTGGTTGCTCATAGATTTGAAAAATAGATTATCGTACGTTCCGGACAGTACAAATATGAATTGTTTGCGCCCATTTTATACTTCTTTCTCGTCCATTTTACTGTTTGTTTTTTATATCCTATACCCCTATATAAAACCTACGCTTACAAAATCCACTCTTATTTATTTTCTAACATCAGTTGTTACGAGTCCCAGTAGTAAAGTCACGTATACCTACTAGTTGATCTGCGGGACTAGTCTGGTAGGAAACAGGCCGGGGGTTCATTCCCCGCCCTACCCCAAAAAACCTAAGGGTTATTGCTTTTATTTTTTTTAGTTAGAATTGTCATTATCTCCCAGAATTCTAATATCACAACGAATTATGAATCCAGTAAAGTATTCCTTATCCTGTAAATCCTTGTACATTCCAAATTGTCCAAATTCCAAATTGTCCAAATTCCAAATTGTACAAATTCCAAATTTTCTTAATTCCAATTTGAATAAATCCTTGTAAATTTTAAATTCATTATTTCATTTCCTGCAACTACCCCCCCCCCCTCATCCCCCACCCTCTACCCCCCCCCCTATTCCCCCCACCCTCCACCGCCTTCAAATCTGCTATTGCCTTTTTTCATTTCTGTCACTTTACTTCCTTTTTTTCCTGTGCCATTCCTGTTATTTTATTTCATTTATTTTACTTTACATTATTTATTTTAATCCTGTGACATTTCTGTTATTTTATTTCCTTTACTTCTTTTATTTCATTTATTCCTTTATTTTTATCTTGTTATTTTATTTCATTCATTTAGTTACTTCATTCCTGTTACATTACTGTTATTACTTTTCACTCATTTTAGTTACTTCATTCCTGTTACATTACTGTTATTTTATTTCATTTATTTCTGGCTAGTTACTTTCTGGTTACTTCACTGTTTTCTTTTACTCCGTGTTACCATTTTCATTATTTTATTTCATCTATTCCTCCGTTTTGGAACATTAGTGTTATGTATGTTACGTTGATCCTTTTCTTAGTTTAATTAATCTACGGATTATTCAGGTGAGTTTATTTTCATAGAGTTCATTTTCACTCGCTTAACTTGTTAATAGTTATAAATATTAGTGATTATCGTTGTGCTTTATTGGCTGCTCTGTTGTCAAAATTGATCTCTTAATCCTATCACTGAGAATCTGATATGGCCTCATCTTCCGTGTCCTCACCTGCTGCGTCATATTCTAATATTCTACAAAATAATAAACCCAATAATACTTTGCAATCCGAAATAGATCTACAACATATGCAATTTATTCCTCCGTTTACGAAGGATGACTTTAAAGACTCTTCTAATTTACAACTTAAATACAATGAATGTGTAAGTTCCATTTTACAGCAGTTTCCTGAAAACTTACATCCTACCTAAACTCACGATTTCGAAAACGTTTTTCAAAAACAAAGATGGTAAAATTCTTCATTCCATCTCAGTGATTTCCCCACCAGAAGCCAAAGCGACTTATGTAAGAATTAGGACACAGGGTCTACAAATACAAAACAGAACTGTGTTTCCTATTAAAAGAGTTAAACTCAATTCCTCAATACAATATTTCCCCAAAAAAGTCAAAATTAAATTCACAAATCTACCTATAATTTGCGACGATATTAATGTCAAGAAATTGATAGAACTTCCGTCAGAAATTCAGCATGAGGCTGCCCTTGTGAGAGATCAGGACACTTTTGGTTCTGT
This sequence comes from Convolutriloba macropyga, assembly GCF_964194025.1. Lineage (NCBI taxonomy): Eukaryota > Metazoa > Xenacoelomorpha > Acoela > Convolutidae > Convolutriloba > Convolutriloba macropyga. The sequence continues at coordinate 54,716,797 of NC_134474.1, read as the reverse complement.
GTCTTGCTATAATGGCAAAGCCACGTTGACTGTTATTATTTCCAATTCGGAACAGGAAACCACTCTACGTGAGTGGTCTTACAAATCTAGAACCAGTGGTGGTTTCGAGTGGAACTCTGTGATAGTCGGCTATCACATCCCGTCACTACATCACTGTGAGCATTGCGCTGTAGCAAAGAAACCCAGCCAAGGTCATCACAAGGATCGGTGTTCCTTCGCTGCCAAAAATAAAAGTGAAAACAAAGATGCTTCTACCAGTGAACAACCCATTAAAGAAGATTCAAATAACGACAATTCTGCATCTACTACAGACAACTTGAATACTGACTCGACTACTGACAACTTGAATAACACATCCACTTTTACTACTAACGAGACAACTAATACTGTTACTTCTATTACTTCTACCATAGCACTTGATTCTACTATTATTGAAAAGAATACTAATACAACTCCTCATACTACAACTCATATACTTATAATACAGGACAAATCGTCCACTACTTTTGACAAACTACAAGAGCAGAACTCTACACAACAAATTCCGAGTGTTTCACATTGTGATGACCCTTTGATACCCGATATTCAATCATCGCTCTCTATAGTGGATCAATTCCACTTCGGATTTTTCTGAATGTGATTCAGAAAAATCAAATAAAGATCCTACAAACCTTAGTAATGATCATCCCTTTATAGATGACGATACTTTTCATGTAGTGTCTTATAAAAGGCAACTTACAACATGTTCACCTACCGCACGACCGAAACGACTGAGGCAGAATAAAGCTGGCAAAAGACGAGATAGACAAAAGAAAAAACAAACTAATTTGCTTCTTTCCGGTCATATTGACCGAGATGCTTCAATATAACCCTCCCCCATGGCTCTCAACATATTTTCTTTCAATGCTGCAGGCATGGGAAACTCGATTAAATTACAAGCCACGCTCAATATTTGCCTCAAACACAAAACCACTGAATACTCGTCCTTTGTCTTCAAGAAGTCAAATGTTCCTTTCTTAAAAGTCTCAAAAAGCTCTTTTTGACAAATTCAAGTTACAATTTCACTTTCATCACGCTTCCGACAAATCTGGTGGTCTTCTTATTGCCTGGAGTTCAGATTTGGGCACGACCTCCCTGCTACAAAATAATGAATCCTGCCAATTACTTCACTTATGCTCCCACAACATCTCAATTTGCAACATTTATTTATGCGGCAGAATATTTGAACAGGCTTGTAAAAATGTAAATTCAGCTCTTAGCTTTCTCTCTAATAATACAGAAATTATTCTAGCAGGAGATTTTAATTCTTTTGACAATAACCCTATTAACTCATCCCGCAGTTTACGTACTAATGACATTCGTATTAAACGGTTTTCCAAAGTTGTTGATCTTATCCAACAACATTTTTTGCACGATTTTGCTGTCCTGTCAGACAACATCCACTTCACACATTATGATAAACAGCATAAATCTTTCTCTCGCTTATATTACTTCTTTACACCAGCCAATTGTAGCTTCACTTCTATGAAGACTCATCCACACTTTCGGATCATTTTCTACTTCAATTAATACCTCCTTCATCACAACAAGATCGTGGAACAAGTCATTGGAAACTCAATGAAAGTGTCTTATTACCAAACAAAGAACTTATTGCCTCACAAATAAATGAATTCGACCACTCCGCTGATAACATCATACTAGAATATGAAGAAAGAAAACTCTTTATACGCGATCTTTTACGGTCTTTGTCCATCGTGAAGAATAAAGTAGAAAGAGAATATAAGCAAAAATTAACAAACAAACTACTACTCTTAACCCAAAGCATTGAATGTGGTGACAACTCTTCCTCCTCCTTTGATGAATTTCATACACTACAGAATGAACTGACATCCATTGAAACTAAAGAACACTATGACAATAACGCAATTTTCAAACGAAACAGGAGACTCTGCAATGATGGCAATCCTAAGATCCTCAAAAATTGGAAAGACCACAAGAATTCTGTCAACAATATCTCCCACCTTAAAACCCATGATGATCATGTAATAGAATGTCCAGTCCAAATTCTCAATTCCTTTCGAACATATTTTGAAGACATATATCAGAAGAAAACTCCGAGTAGCTGTGCTCCTCTGATTTATAAATTCTGTGAAAAGCACTCAATTGACAAAGACATTGAAATTGGTGGATACATAACGGAAGACGAAGTCCAAAAAGCCATTAAGAAATTGAATAAAAGAAGTGCTCCTGGTGCTGACGGCTTAACCCCTAATTTTTATCGACTTTTTTATTTGGAACTATCTCCCATCCTATGTAAAGTCTATAACTCAGCATTTGATTACAACTCACTACCTCCCAGTCTAACGCTTTCCATCATCAAACTCTTACCTAAGAAAGAGAACTCTGAACAACTGAAGGACTTTCGTCCTATAAATCTCCTTAACACTGATGTTAAGATCTTGTCGCATATCTTGACATCACGTGTTAAAACAGTTTTAGACAAAATTATTAATCCCTTTCAATTTGCATATCTGCCCAATCGGAGTATCCACTCTGCACTTCACTCAATCCGAAAACGTATTAACTTACTTAATCGATCTCGATGCGTAGTAAATATTGACTTTTCAAACGCGTACGACAAAATTGACAGGGAATACCTATATGATCTACTAAAAGGTCTCAACTTGGATGAGATCACCCTTAAAGGGATTCAAATATGTACAAAGCGAACACCGCTCTAATTGAAATAAATGGTCACCTATCAAGTCCCCTAGAGATTAATCGGGGTGTGAAACAAGGGTGTCCTCTCTCTGCCCTGTTATTCATTCTTGGCATTGAACCCCTACTACAATCCATTGAGGAATGTCCTCAAATACGAAATTATGAAGGCAGCAAAACAATCGGCTATGCTGATGATGTCAATTGTTTTATCAAAACCAAATCCTTAGAAACTCTCTTTGACATGATTGAGGATTTCTGCGACATGACATCCCTGGAAATCAACAAAGAGAAATCTACTATTCTATGTTTCCGCCCGCTTGAGAACTATGTAACAGTTCGTCAATTCAATATATTGGGTATCATCTTCGATTTAATGCACTCACCCTACGATCTTCACAAGCTCCTCAAAGATCAAATTAGCAATAATCAAGCAACGTTAGCTCGTTGTCGGAATATGCGAGCAAAAGCTCTCGCAATTGATACTTTCATACTTCCCAAATTCCTTTACATTGTCAGACACACTACGACTACAATTTCTACTTTGAAAAAATGTCAATCAGAAATCAACAATCTTATGAAAGTATCCAACAAAATGGAAATTAAAGCGTCAACTCTACATCTCCCGATTTACAATGGTGGTGTCAACCTACCTTACATACCAGCAAAATTATGTGCCTCCCTCATCGTTGATTACTCTCGAAAGTACATTCCACTGAGCCCTTTCTTTGTGCTCTTACTCAAACACCACAATATTGGAATTGACACAGATAACAACTGCATTTCTTCTGGCATCAACAATCAAGTCATCACTCTGCAATCTCCACCTATCTTCCGTAATGTGTATCAGCTTCTTATGCTTAAATTTAATCCACTAAATCATACGCGTCTTCAGAGATCAATGACACGGTTTGGTACTTCTTATGATCAATTGATGCTGTTTTCACGGAAAATTTGGTTGAATAAACAGCTTCTACCGTACCAAAGAGACCTTCTCTATCGCTTATGCTACAACACCCTCATTGACAAACAATTGCGATGGCTCTGGAATAAATCCGAGTCCCCTCTTTGCTGCTTCTGTGACAATGAATTTGAAACTGCAGAACATCTTCTCTTCAAATGTGACCGACTCTCCAGTTTACGATCCTCTGACATCTCCAGTTGGGAGGACATTTTTATTTATCCAACTACAAGAAAACTTCGATTTACGACCAGCATCTTACTTGCTGCATGGCTTGAAAACTCCTTGAATACTATTTCCTTCCTAACAAACTTCAGAACTGAACTCTTCTTATTGATTAATTATTGTTCTTTCTTAACTATTGTCCTTTTGCAATGTCATTGCTTTTAAATATTTCCTCATAATGTAAGACACTCTGAATTCAATATTCAAAACCTGGCGTCGGCCGTCCCCTGATCAAGTAGAGGGGTGGCCCAGGGCGAGGCCTCCACATTGCACTGCGTGGAGGTTGACCCCTGCGATTTCTCCAAAGCGAGAAACTCGGACGCACAATTTCTTAGTGTTGGGACTGCGTTCGCGCTCTCCCTTAAAAATCTGAATGCTAGAAAATTATTCATTAATAATCCCGCAGTTGTAAACTGTTGAGTTCTTTTTTTTATTTTATTCAAAATTGTTCTTTTCAGCAATGCCAATACACAAGACGTTTATCCTTGTTGGACTTCAGTCGAAGGAGTCCAGTGGGACGCAAATAACTTTGCCAAGTTTCTTACAGTCTAAGCCCAGCTTCAAACTCGACTTAACCAGAGGCATATCACAGTCTCTAATAGTTTGCAACGACCACAGTATACCTGAAATGAAAAGTAGACATGTAGCTCATCATGGCTCCGTAACAGGGCCAGAGGACAGGAGTCTTTGGGCGCAATATTCAGAAGCAATTTGTGGAATGAAATGATCTGTGTTCAGTGTTGTTTTTAGCAGTTAACCTTTGAAATTAAGGAATCTGCTTTCGAATGCTGGCTCCTCCTGCTTAAAATGAAAGCGAATAGTCAATTCAAGTCAACAAGTACCTTAAAATAATTGTAGAGGGTGCTGTTCAACTTTACAGCAACCACGTCGGTTATTCTCTCAATCAAATGGCTCATACAAAGGTATTGCTTATTGGTTGGGGGCAAGGTTTATGGCAACCATAAAGAAAAATTGATTTAGGCTACAGGCCCTGAATTAAATTGCCTCGCCTGTCGTTCAACAGCAATTCTTCCGACATTTGTCGGTTTATGTTATATATATGCGAGGGTGGCTTTTCTATTCAATACGTTTCTAATTGCTAGAGAATGTAGTCTGAAAGTTTTATTAATAGCCGCGAAGTGATAGCGGCTATTATTGGGGACATCGTGGTTTTATACAGTTCAAAGAATTTGAATTCCATTGATGCGCTGTTTTTTTTCTAACTTGTTTGCACACATTTTTAAATGACTTTGGCCTTTCAAAAACCTTTGAACTTCTTAAATTTCAGGTTGTTCTTCTGCTGGGCTTCAGCTGAGATAATGGTATTTACTTCATCAAATTCCTCTATCTTTTAAATTAATTTGTTTGTTATCTGTTATTTGTCTCAGCAGACGCGAGCGTCGGGTAGTTAACCAACTTAACAGTTGGGCTTCAACGGCTGCTTTTTCGATACACATAGACCTAAGAGTATATCTTATCAAACACTTATTTCGATCATAGTTCTCGAAGTTCGTTGCCCCTTTATTGTCTTTGAATTCTGAAAGCAGCGAACTAATATAACTTTTATTGCGGAACAGCACTGCGGGTCAAAACTTCAAAGTGGCAGCGAGCTGTTGCTTTGGTCGTAGTTAAAGCAGTTAAAATCTCCAGCAATTGTAAGCTGACAGCAGTGAAAGGCTGAAAGGGCTTGTTTTAACATCATGCTTTTATTAGCATGTTCACTTTGATTTAGGTAAGCATTTTACAGATGTATATTGTATAACGGAATATAAACTACCTGGCAAGCTGGATTGCTGACTATCATTTTCACGTTTTGAATGTTATTTGGCTAAATAGTGATTAGTCCGCCAGATTTGTTGTTCGCCGGTGTGAGGCTAAAGTCGAGGTTATGATGACTTAACAAATTGAGGGCTGTATTGCATAGGGATTGAATTTTAGTTTCCTGAATGCAGAAAATGAAATACTGATTTCCAGACTTTTTCTGGCAAGTAGTAATAATACCAAGGAGTTTCGCGGAATTTCCAACTCAAAATTCGTTCAGACTGAAAATGTTAGGAATCATTGGTATACTTTAATAATCTTGAGCCGGCTGGTCACGGTCATCCGGTTTACGTATTTGAGCTCGTTCTTTAGATTTTCGGCGCATCTGACTATTCGGCCTCGATAGCCGGTGAAGCTTTACAAAGTTGAAAGGTGACATTTCGCGGTCATTTGGTAGTGTGAAGAATGTGGCTTTACTGATGTGCGAGTTTGGTTTTTATAAGGAACGCTCTTACGCATGGGGCAGTGTTCTTCAGTTCCCTGTACAAAATCTTCTGCTAAGGTTTTTTTTGATTCGCAAATCTGCTTAGCAAGCGCTTCATCGATGAGTAAATTAGGATGTGAGTTGTTCGAGTCAATAACCGGTGATGCGTCTGTTTCTGCTTCTTATTCGTAACTGTGACATGTTCACTAATATCTTCCGTAACGGGCATAGGCTGCGTTTGTGCCACTGCTTTTTTTGATTAGGTTACACCAATCTTTATGCTGTCCTTTGCTAAGACGTCCTTCGCTCTCACAACGTTCACAAATATGTAGCGAAGTTGCATGGAATGTAATGTTAAGATCGTTCCAGAATGCACCTTCTCCCATTGCGTTATTATAAGACCAATCAGTCAATTCAGCTCTTTATTGTTCATTTTTCAGAATAACTTCAAGTGTTTCGCATCCAGTGTGAAGGCTACGTCCGTTTTCAAGCTGGAAAGTCTCTCTCTACAGAACAGGGCAGTGTTCAATGCCTTGAGGAAGTTTCAGTAGAGCTTTCGTTTCCTAATCGTTGCATATAAAAGGCAAGTGGCAGTTTTACCTTGATTTTCCTTGGATAGAATTCACCTGGTCGTCGATATTTAACTACATATGAACAAAAGGAAAACAGAAACGTTTTGGGCGAAACAATTTGAAGCTGCTAGATGGGCAACGGAAACAACAGAACAGTTGCAAATTTTCTTGACTTAACTCGGGCCGCAATATGCAAACATATCTTTACACTAATGCAGTGCAAAACTTTAGTTGGCAAGGCTCGTTGCATCAAGACATTTAAATTATCAAAACTGCATATTGGGAGACACCAAAAATCTAAAGCAAGTGAGCTCTATAAATGTAAATCAGAGTTTCATCTTTGCTTTTCTTCGGCTTTTTTCATCTTTGCGAATCTCTTCTCCAGGAAATTCAGAGCAACGCAAATATTATTTCGAACCAGCCCTCTAAATTACAAGCCTACGCCGACGATGTATTATGCCTAATCAAAAACTCAGTTTCGGCAGAGCAGTGCACTTACATATGATCCAAAGAAAAGCAGAAATTTTCTCGACGGAGCAATTTGAAACTGCTAGATGGCCAACGGAAACAAAAATACGGGGAGTGAAAACAGAGAGGACAGCTGCAATTTTTCTTGACTTAACTCGGGCAACAATATGCAAACATCGCTTTAAACTAATCTAGAACAAAAATTTTAGTTGGCAAGGCTTGTTTCATCAACACATTTACATTGCCAAACTTTCTGGATATTGGGAGACACCAAATATCTTAAATAAGTGAGCTCCAGAAATGTCAATCACAGTTTCTACGAATTATTTATCCCAATAGAAAATACGAATTTTGCTCTGACGCTCTATTCCAACAATTGGAGAATGAGGCATTGTGTTGCCCAATTTAACCCTAAAATTTACGACTGCCAAGAATATGAGATTAGCCTTGGAGAGAAATCTTACGATCTTTCTCAATCGCCTGATCTCAAAGCTCTCTTGAATCACTCAAATGCAAAAAGTTGACAACTGGTGTCTTCAGTCACTTACTTATGAATCAAGATAACCACACTCAAACGCAACACGATTTCGAAATATCTGCAATACATCAGATTTCATACAATTGAAAAAATGGTTATGGAACGACTAAAAAACCATGCGAGAATTATTTGGTCGACACATAATGTCTCTTGTCCTTGGCCAGAGGTCAGGGGTGTTCGGGAGCAATATCCAGAAGCAATTTGCGGAATGAAATGATGTCTTCAGTGTTCATTTTAGCAGTAAACCTTAAAATTGAAAGAGGAATCTCCTTTGGCATGCTGGCTCCTGCTTAAAATAAATGCGAATAGTCAATTCAAGTCAACAAGTACCGTAAAATTAATGGTAGAGGGTGCTGTTCAACTTTATAGCAACCACGTCGGTTATTCGGAAAAGTAGACATGTAGCTCATCATGGCTCTGTGACAGGGCCAGAGGACAGGAGTGTTTGGGCGCAACATTCATAAGCATTTTGCGGAATGAAATAATATGTGTTCAGTGTTATTCTTAGCAGTTAATCTTTGAAATTGAAGGAGGAATCTCCTTTCTCATGCTGGCTCCTCCTGGTTAAATTCTGAAAGCGAATTGCCAATTTAAGTCAATCAGGATTGTAAGTTAATGTAAACGGTACTGTTCTTTCATCTTTATAGCAACCACGTCAGTTTTTCTCCCAATCAAATGGCTCCTTCAAAAGTAATGCTTCTTGGCGAAGAGCTTTATCCTACTACGGATAAGGAGAAATATATTATTCGTTGTAAAAATTGAATCAATTTCTTTATCTATTTGACCTTGTATTTTTCGTTTTTGTGCAGTAAATTTTCAGCTCATGTTTATTTTACAGGCACTAAGTTGTTTCTGCGGTATTTATTAAAATAATATTTATATATGCGAGTGGTTTTTCGGTTAAATATCAATTTCAATTCCAATTGTATTTCAATTTCAGTTTTCAATTGCTAGAAAATGAAGTCTGGTGTAAATATGTGAAGAATATTGGAAATTTTATTTGTGTGATTAGAATGTGGGTATTTGTTTTTTCGCGGATTGAGGATTTTCCCCAACAATAACGGGGAAAAGTTTTAAATTTAAAAAATTACATCCGTTTTTCGGCTTTAGTTTGGAAGAGTTTAAATAAAAGACTGTAAGTTTAAAGTGCTTTAATGTAATTTTTACTGTGTCGACTCTCCCCATTTAGAAGAAGACTAATTTTGTGTTTCGCTGAAGCGCATGTATACTAACCGCTTGTGGTAAATATACCTGACTATACAGTACAAACTTTTATTCTATTACAGTACTAATCGGTTTGTTCCAAGTTAAAAGCTAATATTCGTTTCCAATCTATTCAGAGCCTCTAGCTTAAAACTTTTGCTGTTCATTTTTATTCCAAACGGCTGTCTCAAATAGCAACGGAGTATTACAATTAAGTTGTCCAGATAGCGCTAGAAGGAGGACCTCGTTCCGAATATCTGGAACAGTTTGGCGGAATTGTGACAAAGTGGAGTTCGTTACCCCACCTCTCCAATACAACTTCCAAGCGGTTTTGCACCTTTTCGTCGTTCTTCTTCGCTATTTAACCCCTCCCCCCCCTTCAATAATGTCCCACCCAACCCATTCGTTTTTTACACCCCGCCCGACTTTTCTTTCGAATTACCTTTACTTGTTTACCTTTACTTGCTCTCTTAGTCCCGATGGCTTCCCCTGCAGTGTCGTTTGCAGAAGATTTGGAACGAAATCACCAGACAGTACCTGTAAACAACGACATACAATTCATTAAATTTATTTCTCCTTTCAAAAAAGAAGACGTTCAATCTATCGAAAAATGGGATCACGCATATGGGGGATGTGCAGAAAACATCTTGTCAATGTTTCCTAAGCCAATGCGGGAAGAAGCAACAATATCACGAACTTTCACAACTACCACAGATGGGATAAATTTCGCTCGTTGACAATTTTTGCATCTCCCGATTGGGAGCCGTTTTTTATTAAAATGAAATGTGAAAGTTTCAAGCTATTTGGACGAACTTATCTTTCCAATTGGATACATACCGTAGAAGACTTTCAAACTTCTACCCCCCGAAAAGCTTAAGTAAAAATCTCGAATCTACCCTTTATTTGCGGGGATGCGGAAACCATGTCGCTTCTTTGCCTACCAAATTAAGTTGAGCATAGCCCACTAATACAACGAAAAACCCTTTCCCTATCTAATGACAAACAGATTTCTACTGGACGCGCCATACTAGACGTCATCATAAAGAAGAAAAAAGATGAAGATGAACTAATAAAATGGTCATATACCAATGCAATGAAGGATGGAACAGATTGGCATGGTATTTGCCTGAATTTTCACATTCTCTCCCTGTAGTCCTGCGAACATTGCAAAGGCACTGGTAAACTTAGCTCGGGGAACTGATGTCTCAACCAAAGACTGATGTCTCAACCTCTTTGGAGAAAACGAGAAAGAACCCGGTCATGAAGAAGGCCGCTCGGAAATTTCTGATAAAGTCTACAAAATTCACGAGTCAGTTGTTGCAGATAGAGAAAATGACCTTGAGTCGAAGGACTGTGAGTCAACGATCATGGTAGATTTGCCACATCCACTATTTGCCTCATTCAGATGCAAAATTCCAGTTTTGACTGCCATTTTCTTTCCACATTTCAATAAGGAATTCACTTCCGATCGGCACTTTTGATTCCGATAAAGTGGGGTTCGCATGCCTGGCTATATAGAGGAACTTCGGTAACACAAACGTTTATATGGCGAGATCCTTTGCTCTCATTGTTTTACAACGTGCAATTGTACATTTAATTTTACTGATTAACTCTTTCATTAGCGCGAAAAGATCAGTTTCGGGGTCAGCAAGGTTGAAAGAAAAACCCGTTATTTTCTCAGAGTTATACCCATTCAAATTACGTATGGATAATATAACCGACTTGTCAGTATTTTTTTCCAAAGATGTTGGATCACATAAGTCACTGATTACATCAAAGAGCGTTTCCAGAGATTTAATTTTTATGCAACAGGTGACGTCATTGTTATAAGCTATTGTTTTTCTCGCCGAAGAGGTCATTATTTGCCCACTTTCTTCGATTTCCTTCAGAGGCTCAACACCTAATATGAACATCAAATATGATAATGGACAACCTCGTTTAACTCCACGGTTAATGGTAAGTGGGGTAGAAAGATGGTCATTTTTTTCAAGGAGCGTTACATTCGATTTAAAATTTACTTTGATTGTGCTAATAGTAAATTTATGACATTAAGTCCTGTGAGTAATTCGTAGAAGTGGTTTCTGGCGACGTTATCAAAGGCTTTGGAAAAATCATTAGACACTAGACAGCGACTAAGGCTCAACATCTTCACCTATTGCTTTTTATATGAATCGGTGAATTAATATTCCTTGCGATAGATAAGCAAATCGGTAAGGATTTATTATTTTGTTCAAAGCATTTTTGACCCGTTATATTAGAATGTGCGACCCGTTATGTTAAAATGTGCGACAGTTATGTTAGAATGTGCGACATTGTTCAGTAGATTGATAGGGCGTTAGCAATTTAATGATTGCGAGGCATTGACTTGGTAGCAGATATACTTTAATGATAGCGTTGTTGTAAACGAGTCACAGAATAGGGTTTAGCTCCATGATAAAAACACGATAGTAATTAGAGGTGAGCCAATCAGCACCTGGAGTACTCTCGCTGTTTAGTTTTTTGTTAGCTTTTCTTTATCGCTACGTACCTTACTAGAAGCACGGAACTTTTTAATAAGGTTTGAGCTATCACATGTAGATTTTTTGCTAATATGTTCCCTCGAAGTAAGACTTTAATACTGACCAGATTTTAGTGGGTAGTTGATAGTATCACCATTCATTTTCAAATACGAGATACTGTTCGACGTTATTTAGCACTCTTCCACTGTTTTAATAGTTAGGAACTACGATTTTTACATTGTCTCCAACTTTGTTTGAATAAACGTTCAATCAGGTGTTGCTCTTTTGCTTACATTAGATGAAGTTCAGCTAAAGTTTTATAAAACCTTTCCATTAAATCAGGTTTTTGATCACCATTTTCAATGACTGTTCAATTCTTTTATTAATGGACAGCACACGCAACAGATCACGCATTAACAAATTTTGCTGTTCATACAATTAAGATATCATCAGACTGAAAGTCAAGTGTTCGCAATTGTTCAGAAAGAAAATGGTGATTGGGTTAAATGACACTTTCATCGAGTTTCCAATAACTTATGCCACTTCCAGGTCTATTAGTTGATGAACTGAGTTGTAATAAGTAGTGGTCTGAGTAAGAATTTCTATGCATTTCCATGTAATCAAATTTGGATGTACTTCGAGTAAAGTAGTCTAATCGAGAGAAAGAATGCTGTCACTTACCAAAATGTGTAAATTACTGCAGAGAAGAGCAAAGTCGAAGAGGCAATGTTTTTCCAGAACTTCGTATAGCTTTTTGAAACGAGGTATCCGAACGTCATTTTGCCGCGGAACCTTTGAAGTGTTTCTTTCTGACAATAGAAAGCGTTAAAATCCCCTGCTGGAAATATTTCACTATTTCTGTACACAAAGTTGAGTGTATTGAGCAAATAAGTTCAAGCAGCCGCATACATGCTTAAACTCATGTATAGATTGCGTACAGTAATATCAAAGTCGCAGAAACGTAACAATTGACAAGTCTTATTGTTTGAAATTAAAGAAGTAGGTTGGAACAACTTCGCTTTCATCGTTTACAAGTTCGTTATTCTCTTCAACAGTAATACAAGGAGTTTTTTGTAGTTCAAAATCGTCATGTGTAGTTATTTTCTTTTGGTATTGAATTACTATAAGCAGGTTTGGCAGTAATATCGTTAATAGATTTAGCGTTGTTAGAATTTGCGTTGTCAGAAGAACAGTAATCAACGGCTGTCGGTTTTGCAGCAAGCAGACACCAGTCAACGTGGTGTCCCTGATGGAGTTTTTTGTGTTTTGTACAAAAATTGCATTTGTGTAACAAGGAAATATGAAAGCGAATAGCTACATTATTCCACATCACACTCCCATTCTTGCAATATAGGACCATTCTCAGAGAAGTTTCTTGCTCACAATCAGACACTGTTACACTAAGGGTAGCTTTTCCGTTGAAATCGGTCTTGCCCTTACATTTCTCTTTCTTTTTTGATGGCAGTGTCATAAATAATGTTTGGTGGTAAGCATAATAAATGTTTTACGGCTACGTTATCACAAATCACTGGTAAATTGTTGAATTTAATGTTAACTTTCTTGGGGTAAAGGCCATTGAAGAAGTGTAAAGTCGCCTTTTTCCAATAGGGAAAACTGTTTTGCCAAGAATCTGCAGGTCTTGAGTACAAATTTTGTTATAACTGAGTTTTGCTTCTGGGGGAGATGTAATGGTTACACTATAAAGCAGCTTGTCTTTACTCTTTGTAAATGTTTTTGAAATTGTAACTTTTTCTTCACTTCACTGGAGAATTTGTCGAAGATAACTCTTGCGCAATCACGGAAACATTGCTGAAGTTTATTGGGTCTTTAACCTCATTTTTGGATAGTCGGGGAATAAATTGCATTATTTGTAAATCCAATATTTTTGTCTATTGCAAGTTTTTTTTCAACTTGAGTAACCTTTGAATAGCTAGGGGAAGAATTCATATTTGATCAATAATAACGTAACAAACAATGAAGCAAAAAAATAATTTAAAACGAATGAGTTAGTTTTTAACAGCAACAAATTTCGTACAGAAATAACGAATAAGTCGACTAACGTTTGAAGTAAAACCAATAAATTAGCTCAAACTTTTGGGGAAAGCTTTTGTCCACCCAGTTGCGGAGGACTTAATTCGTGTCACTTTTTTGAGTAAGTGTGGGGAATTCAACGCCAGTTAAGTGCATTTATTAGGACATGTAATCAGTAAATCAACACCGGTATGTAATGAATCAGGTATGCAATCGATAGACAAGCATTAGTAAAAATCGAAAATTTCTGCATCATACCTGAATAAAATTTTGAAAAACTTTACTGTGATGGAAGAAGCAATAGTCGGAGTTCTTGGGTCATTAGACGTATCAAAATCATTTGGGCCTAATAACTTGCCTGCAGTTGTCCTCAGGAACTGCGCAAAAGAACTTACGAAGTCCATCTTGGAGTTACTAAGAAATTTTAGGCGCCTCGGAACCTATCCTAGTGCGTGGAAAATAGGAGCAGTTAGCCCAATTTTTAAGAAAAAAGGATTGAAAGCAGATGTGGTATATTATCGTCCTGTTACACTATTATGCATTGTCTCGAAAGTTCTAGAAAAATTTTTGTATGGCTCAATTGTCAATTTTTTCAAAGGACTCATAACTGATTCACAGTACGGTTTTCGTGAAAGAAGATCAGTTATTCTTCAAATGATTACCTACTTAGATGAGATATACAAATTCTGTTCTGAGAACAATCGAGAAAATAGCTCATTTCTCTTTGACTTTTCCAAAGCTTTCGACCAAATTGATCATGGAATACTCTTACGTAAGATCAATTGCATTGGAATAGGTGGCAAGCTGTTCAAGATTTTAAAGAGTTACCTGAGCGACAGACTGCAATACGTGAAAATTGGAAATCTAAAATCGAAGCAATCGCCGGTCACCTCGGGTGTACCTCAGGGCTCAATACTTGGGCCCCTACTTTTTCTTATTTTCATTAATGACTTACCTGAAACTGTTTTCAACTCCAAAGTCTTTCTTTTTGCTGACGATCTCAAATTATCATATAATGAAAATCTTGGAAAGGCACACGGAATCAAACAAGATCTAGAATCAATATTGCGTTGGAGTTACGAAAACAACATCAGCTTCAATCTATCAAAATGTCAGTACATAAATTTCAATATCAAGTCGAGATTAAGTCCGGTATTGGGTCAATGGTCGCTGGAACAATCACGAACTGTGGAGGACCTTGGAATCACTATGAACAACAGTCTCACTTGGAAGGAACATGTAGAATTGCGGACTCGTAAAGCCAATGAATTCTTCCACCAAATTAAAAGAAACACCTCAAATCTCCTGACGGTTACTGCAAAACTAAATCTTTATAAGAGCACGCTTATTCCAATCTTAATCTATGGATCTAACTGTTATATGCCTTCAAAATCTGACATGCGACTCCTTGAAAAATCTCAAGAAAAAGTTTCGAAAAGGATCCTACCGAACCTTAATCATTGCGAACGACTAAGATCCCTGAACTTATTACCTCTCAACTATTACATTGTGCTAACAGATCTTCTCTTGCTATCGAAATTGGTGAACAATTATTATGCGTTCAACATCAGCGAGCATATTATTATTGTGCAAAGACGGTCAAGTTTTCAGTTTGTGTTGCCTGAAATCAAAAAAGAATTTCAGCGGTCAAATTTTTTCTATCGAACCGCACATAGAGCAAATATCATTGATTCAAATGTTAAATTCTTTCAACCAGTCGGACTCAAATATCGAATCTTAAACTTGATGTGGAAGTACCTCAATATTTATTTCAGCGTCGAAAATTCGTGTTCCATGACATTTATCTGTCTCTGCCAAAAATGTCGGTCCTCAAATGAAATAAACCTAACAAACTTAAACTAGTACGATTCATCTATTTTTATATATATAATTCCCTCACGTTTTTGGAAGCCATAATAATAATAATAATAATAATAATAATAAGGTAGGTAAGGTAGAAAGTACTGAGGAAGTAAGTTGGGTAAAGTAGATAAAATACGAAGAGGTAGACTGTTGTGAGCTTCCTGAGATCCTGTTTAATGAAGATGCAGGTAAAAATCATTGCAATTTTTTTAGCACAAAATTTAATTCATCAATATTCCAGGAAAACCCTTCAGGAATTTTATCGGAGAGGAGGGATATCGAAACCCCGGTCTGCGCAATCCCACGAGACTAATTCCGAATTTGAAAAAAAACCTTTGCCTTTTAGTTCTTAAATGAGCTTTGTAATGATACTATTAAGGGGTAGAATTGTTTGCAAGGTTTGCAGTTTTGAGTATATAATTTTTCAGTATATAACCCATATAACTTTTTTTTCCACGCGTGATATGTCACAAAAATTTTTCTGATTCAGACTTTATTCATACTTGACTGTATAAAGGTATGAAGAGATGATTGATTTTCACTAATGTCTGTTGGTTTTTTGGGTTTTCCTCTGCATGTCGACCGCTAATTGAATGAGTTATACAATTTTTTGATTACAACATTAAAAAAGGAGTTTGAAAAGAAACAAGAATTGTTAGTTCAAAATTGAAATTCAAAAGGGCAGAAGATGGTGCAACTATCTAATGAACTATCAAACCATTAAACTATCAGTGCACTATAGGTGGCTTTTATAGTCTTTGACTACTACTATAAGGCTATTAATGAACTATCAATAGACAAGCAATAAACAATTTTAAAAAAACCATTGGACAATCTGCAGTTTCAAACAAAGCAAGTTTACCTTGATTTCGAATGACAGCCTTTGTTTCCAACAAGTATACTTCTTTGGATTTTGGACTGTCTTCTTTGCTGGCTTCCCTTTTCTGGGAATCTTTTGCAAGTTTTCTCAGCATCCCAATTTTTACGAACCTCACGCCATTGTATTTTTGTCTTGTCTTGCTGTATTGCTTCCATTGCCCAACAACAATTACTCTGACACCTTTTCGAGTACCTCTCCGGGTTCACAATTTGCTGCATAGCTATCTAACTTAATTGGGGTTGGCAAATTTTTGTCAACTTGTGGCTTGTAATTATAGGTGTCTGCCGTTTCCTTTTTGCAAGCAAGGTCATACTGCTTCTCACAACATATGCCACCTTTCTTTCTCCCCAAGGGCAGCCTCGCCTTCGTCAACCATATTGAAATATCAAAATAATACATTTCTGAAAGGCTTGCAAGACCTCTGTTACCAGAGCCAAGTTGCCAAACAGCGAGCAACTATACGTTTGAAATTACCAGGTCTTAACTAGGCGTCCAATTAACTTAGTGTGTCCTGACCAATCGCACACATTCTTTGAAATTGCCCGTTTGAACTATCCGTTACAGTTGTTTTGGTTTCAGTTCTTGCCGTTCATAGACTTGTGTTCACTCACTGTGGAGGCAAGACGGCTGCACGCGGCAACCCTTAAGCATGTCTTAACATAACAGCGCGCCGCCATTCGAAATCTTCTCATGACGAACTGAAACCATTGCGAACGAAGTTGACTGAAATTTCAAATTTATTAAGTAACATTATTTGAAAGCTCTCACCAAGGACTTTTCAGTAGGCTATACAAAACAAAATGAGTGCACAGACACGCATTATCTGTTTTGAAATGTTAAATAACAGAGAAGGGGGATGGTGTACAGTGGGAGGGGGGAGGTGCACAGTGGCACCAACAAGGGCTCAACACACCCCCCCCCCCCCTCCCCCCGGAAAACAAAAAACCGATTTCCATCTTGATCTACCAAACCAAATTTTGAAAAATAATTGTTACGAACTCAGCGTTCTTAGGGGTACACATTAATTCAAAAAAGTATTGGTAAATCGCTGGTGAAAACTCCAATTTGATTAAATTTTGGCTATTTTGGACAGCAAGTCAGAAAAATGAAAAAATTACTTTCGAAACGTTATAATAACTATCCACAAATTATATATTTTTAAAGCAAAGAAAAAAACAAAGGAAGCCCATTATTGTACTCTCAGAATCATCTAGAAATCAGAAAGTTATTAAGCTCACCAACTTTGAAATTTAGAAGTTTTTCAAAAAATGACAATTTAACTAGTTTTTTTCTCTCGCATTCACTAATATTTGTACAATTTTGCACAAATTTTACAATTTTAAGCAGTTTTCACAAGTTTTACAAACAAAAACCTTTCTGTCTTTTAGCTCATTAAATGAGCTTTGTAAGGATACCAAGAAGGGGTGGAATTGTTGGCAAAGTTTTCAAATTTCAGTATGAACCCTAACTTTTTACCTACGCCTGATATGTCGAGGAGATTTTTCTGACTCAGACTCTATGCACACTTGACCGAATAAAGGTTTGAAGAGATGATTGATTTTCACTAATGTCCGCCGGTTATCGAGGGTTTCCCCTGCAGATCGACCGCCAATTGAATGAATTATACTTTTTTCTGAAAAGAACATCAAAAATTTAAAAGAAAAAAGAATTTTAAGTTCGAAAATAAGTTTCAAAAGGGCAAATATGGTGGGTACATCTATCTAATGAACTACCAAATAATAAACTACCAGTGCACTAAAAGTGGCTTAAAGCTTTTGACTACTAGTATAAGGCTAATAATGAACTATCAATAGACACGCAATAAACAATTTTAAAAAACCATTAGACAATCTGCAGTTTCAAACAAAGCAAGTTTCCCTTGATTTCTAATGATCAGCCTTTGTTTCCAACACGTATACTTGTTTGACTTTTGGACTGTCTTCTTTGCTGGCCTCCCTTTTCTCGGAATCTTTCGCAAGTTTTCTCAGCATCCCATTTTTTACGAACCTCATGCCATTGTATTTTTGTCTTGTCTTGCTGTATTGCTTCCATTGCCCGACAACAATTACTCTGACACCTTTCGAGTACCTCTCCGGGTTCACAATTTGCTGCAGTTATCTAACTTTATTGGGGTTGCCAAATTTTTGTCAACTTGTGGCTTGTAACTATACTTTTCTGCAATTTTTTTTTGCAAGCGAGATCATACTGCTTGTCGCAACATATGCCGCCTTTTTTTCTTCCCAACAGCCTCGACTTTGTCAAGAACATTGAATTAACCAAAACAATGCATATATCAAAAATACGACATGCAGACCCTTTGTTGCCAGAACCGAGCTGCCAAACAGCGCTGTGATAAACCGCGAGCAACTATCCGTTTGAAATTACCAGGTTTAAACTAAGCGTCCAATTAACTTAGTTTGTCCTGACCATTTGCACAACTTCTTTGAAACAACTCGTTTGGAACTATCCTCTCGTTTCGAACTATACTCTACAGATATTTTAGTTTCAGTTATTACCGTTCGTAGATCTGTGTGTTCACACACTGCGGAGGCCCGACGGCTTCACGCGGCAACCCTTGAATATTTCTTAACATCGCAGATCGCCGCCGGTCGAAATCTTCACATGGCGAACTGGCAGGAATGTGAACGAAGTTGACTGAAAGTTTAAATTTGAGGTTTTTCTTGCCGTATTCGCAAAGCATAGCGTTGTAATAACAAACTATTTCCAACAAGCAAGCAAAATCTTCCTCGTATTTTAGTTCCGTTCCGATCACTAATATTTTTTAAAAAAAATCAGGTCTTGTCTTTTTTTCTCATTTGGCATCATTCAAACCCATTGATTGCTTTCTTTTGGGCTCAATTTAATCAAAATGTTGTCTATTGATAAATATATGACAGATTTTAGGCAATCTGAGAGCGAGAAATTTTCCAAAACATGAGAAATTTGATGAACCCGACAGCAAACTTGAAGAAAAGGTGACCTCATTCAGGCCAATAAAGTACCATCAAGAAAACGAATGTGAACCCTAGGGTTGTTGCAACCGTCTACAAATGTGTACCAAGCCTCTGGGAACACTAGCAGCCATCAGAAACCAATATATGTTTCTACAGATGGTCAAAAAAAGGACACCAACATCACCCCTCGAAAGCAACAAGATGCTCCCAAAAATTTGTTTTTTTTTAAAAAAAAAACAGAGTTGAAGTTCGTGGTTTTTCTTGCCTAATTCACAATTTATATCGTTTGCAAAAACAAATCATTACTATACACCAAGCAAAAGCTTCATTGTATTGTAATTCTGACCACTGAAATTACTGAAAAAAATTCAGTTATATTAAGATTCCTTATCTGGTCAATTTCTCATCTTTCAATCCAACTGATTGCTTTCGTTTGGGCTTAAATTGACCAAATTATGTCTATTGACAAATATATGAGGTTTTAACTACTCTTAGTGCAGTGCAAAAGTCCAAAAGATGAGAAATTTGATGAAACGAACAGCGAACTTGAGTAAAATAGTAACCTCATACAGGCCAAAAAGCACCAAATTGAAAGCGCATATGAGGCCTCAGATTTGTTCT
The DNA here is from genome assembly GCF_964194025.1 of Convolutriloba macropyga. Classification (NCBI taxonomy): domain Eukaryota; kingdom Metazoa; phylum Xenacoelomorpha; order Acoela; family Convolutidae; genus Convolutriloba; species Convolutriloba macropyga. Next base: position 54,697,020 of record NC_134474.1, on the reverse strand, counting down.
GGACCTGTTTTCAAATGTCTACCAAGCATTTGGAAACATTAACAACCATCAGAAACCAATATTTGTCTAACAGATGGTCGAAAAAAGACACCAACAGTCCCTCTCAAAAGCAAAATAAATTGCACCCAAATTTCAATATTTTTTCACCAAAGTTTAAATTCGAGGATTTTCTTGCCTAAATCGTAAACCATGGCGTTTTTAACCATTACTGAAAACTAAGAGAAAAATAAATTTTCATGCAAGTATAGAACAGAGTAGATTTTCGAAAAATTCGAAGTACTTGGGGAATGATTTAGTCTCGACCGTTGTGAAATGTCGGAATAGTTCGCCAATACGTCATAACTGTCTGATGTGGCTAAAAAATGCGAAAAAGTGCTGCCCAAAAAGCCGATGTTTTCACGTTATAACCAAAAAATTTCAACAAATTCTAATGTTAATTTTCAAAAAATATTTTTGAACGCTAAAATCTTGACCCAGGCAGCTTGAAGGCGACGTCACAATATTTGTATTGGACTGAGCAAAAGGGGCGGCCAAATAATTCTAATTTTTCTAAATTGAATATATGGAAACGGAAAGAAACTATAACCCAGGGTAAAATTGGTTTCGGCAATATATATTGTTCATTTGACTATTTGCTTCCCGTTGTGAAGTTTATACACTGAGCAGTTTCATGATCACTATCGTGGAAGGGTTGTTTGTTTACAACTGTGATTAATTGTATCACTCATATACTGCGCAGTATAGAATTCCTTAAATACTGATCTTTCACTGGAGAAGTCATCGATATTCGCTAGCATAAATATGTTAATCATTTAAATACTGAACTTAAAATTTATCGAATCAACTGGTGGTGATTTACTATGATTTGAACGTGTCTGTTTTGTTGCTTGTGGTTTGTTAATTGATGTTTTCGCTGCTATTGTTTTTTCGCCAGACGTTCTCAGAGTAAAATTGTGAACTCAACAAAATTTCGGAAGCGGCCATAAAACCATTTTTTTTTAAATAATCGATTAAGATAAATTATTTAATCAATCAATGTATTCTCAGTAAAATCGTTGCTTTTGCTGTCGACCCTTCTTAACGTAGACCCTCTTTGTTTCACGATGCTATATATGTCGTATACAAAGTTCTAAACGAAATTGTTTATGCTTTAGATAGCATGAGAGATTTCATGAAGAGTACCGAAACATCTCAACAGATGATATTTTTCAAAATGGTTAAATGTGTTTCCTTAAACATTTAATGATGTAAATTTTGCATTTAATGATGTAAAATTTTACTTCTATTAATTCAAATAGATTCAACAAAGGGGTAACTTGTATTTACTGTAACTTGAAAGGAAACAAAATTTACTATTGACGAAAACGTATTTGCTTTCAGGTCTGCGTATCTCGCATGTTTCTAGAACATGTTGTGTAAACTGGTGCCTCGTTAAAGCGACTGTCTGCGGCCAATACGTGATCAGTTCACAGATGACATGGACATCTATGATCAGTTGAAAACAGACAAAATTGTGAGGCCATTTCTTCAACAGCTTTTTGCAATGAGAGATTTGATAACGAGCGAGTTTGTTGTAACCCAGATGCCATTACTACACGGTTCTCTCTTCATTATCAAACGCCTCACAGTTTCAAAGTTGGAGTCAAAAATATTCAAATTCAAACTGCTTTGTTGTGACACGCAACGACTAATTGTAGTTTTAGTTCCAAAATCATTAGCTGCGCATAACGCGAACAGCCCTTATTTGAACTCAGGTTGGGTTTTTGTACCCAATCAATTTTTCATCGCAAAGTGTTTCGTAGGCGAACCCGGGGAAGGGTTGAGTCCGACTGTTTGTTTTCACGCTTTGAGCGTAACAGTTACCTCTTCGCCAGCTATACCTGTGAACAAATTTGCCCAAAATGTAGTATTTAATAGTCTAACTCAAACGCTCTTAACTTGTGATCCTCTGATAAAGTCAGAAGATTCAGACAATTTGGTCAACGTTAACTCACCATCTCAGATTGGCTTGCTAATGAGGCAAAATGATAACGAAGATGGCAAATCGCCGTCGGATAGTGAAGCAAAAATGGTAGAAATAGAAATTAGTGGCGAGTCGTTAACTTGCAAAACTGTCGTTATTGACACACCATTGCGGGTATCGCGTTCTAACAATGTGGATGAGTTGACTACTTCCTGTAAAAACGTTTTGGCAGTACCAGCTGGGAACAGTGATAACGTTGGAAATGTAGACAACTCTTCTGAAACAAGAAAAACAGAAAGCGTTGACAGCCGAACGATTGATACAAAGGCTCAGAGACCAATTAAAGCCTCGGCATCAGCAGGAAACGAAGATATTGGTCGGTCAAACAAAGAGTCAATAGAGAAACGAAACTCGGTCTGCAAAGAGAACAATTTTGACAAGGATTTCAAAAACAGAAGTGAAATAGCTCAAAGTAGTGAGAAAAATCAAAAACAATGGAGTACGAACAGTTTAAGCAAACAGACCTCTGAAGCTAAAAATAGTTGCTCAGGTGCTCTTGTCAACAGCAGTCAATGCCCTCAAATTCTTCAAAGGTCTGCAAGTGTGCCTGTGGATCCGGGATTCAAGGGACCAAGAGAAGTTATGAAGCAAACTCACAATGAACTTCAATTTAATGATGTGCAATTTAATGATGTGCATTTAATGAAGTGTGAAACTAATGCTGATGGTGGAAGTGGATTGAAAAAGTTGTCTAGACGAAGCAGTGAATTGTTGTACGACGACTACTATGCCTTGGTTATGTCCCGCAACAGAACAAGGTCAAAATCGAAGGAGCAGGATTCGCTATCCGGTTCCGGTAATAGCTCAAACAACTTCTCTAAAAGCGGAGATCTGGGCAAATTTTTGTTAATAACACCTTCAAATCAGGACAAAAGTTCGCAGAGGTCAGAAAATTTTTCAGGTAAATTAAAAACCAAAAAAATAGGTGATGGAGATGAAGCTCAGAAAAGCTCCGAATGTGAAAGGCTGATGCAAGAGGCTAATGTGACCTATATTGTTGAATCGCGTGAACAAAATTGTGCAACTTTTTCTCGTGATGATAAACTCTATAAATCTAACATGCCAAATAAAATCTTAGAAAATAGTGAACTCGGTCACTTGAATAGTTGCTTGGCGACGGTTGAAAAAATGCACTTGAAAGATATATCAGAACTGAATGATAACAAAGAACTCGAACCAGATACAGGGCTGAGAGCCATATCAAACAAACAGGGCCGAGAATTCAACGCAAGTTTTAAAAACCTTATCTCTCAAACAGTGACGCAGAACGCCATATTGAGAGCAGCTGAAAATTCTGATAATAATTCTAAAGCTGTAAAACGTAAAGGACCTTATTCACGGTCGAAAGCTGCAAAGAAACTGAGAGGTAATGATAACACTGAAATTATGATGATTTTGCGATGTAGAGCAATAGATTTTGTTGGTAATGAAAATCAATAAATTGTTTGTTAAACTAGTTTTTGTCCCAGGCATTGTTTGTTTTGGTGTATTTTTTTGGGAAATATTCTGAAGTCTTAATGGAACAATGAATATTGAATTCAGTAATAATTAATGTTCAACGAACCGAACAAGGAGGCGCGTTACTGTGAGTTCGCACATAATGTTTCGACCTCTCATCCACATTTTGACTTGTTTACCAAGATAGGAAACTTCAATTGAACTTCATACTTCGATAGTAATTGGCGTATGAGTTAAAAAAAAGCGTTATAAACTCAAACCGCTAAATGAATTGAATAATGCCGCATTAGAAAGCCGCAGCGAACCGCCATTAATGTGACTACAGTACAAGACAAACAGAAAAAAAAACAACAATAATCATCAATTTCAGCTAAAGTTAATATTTTAGAAATGAGCAAATGATCAAATGAGCAATTGACTTGTTTTTCAATGGAAAGCAGTAACGGACAGTCCTTTATAAAACTAAATAACGAAGACAAAAAGAGGGAAAGTTTTTGAAATCACTTCACCTTTTTGAAACCAATTGATTTCGAACGATACAATAACCATAAATTTTCAACTAAAACGTACTTGTTCCCAATGACCTTGGGAACTCAAGAAAAGCATGACATTTGCTGATGATTAAAACTACCGCCAAAAACCTGAGAGTTACTCTTTCCCAAAAACATCTGACAAGAAGTCGCAACCAAATATGAGCAACCAAAAGTCTAGAATATATGTTTCATTACATAAATTGGTGACCCCGACGTGATTAAGAAACATAGTCTACCTTCTGAAACGGAATATTTTTAAAACAAAGAGGGTGACATCACCCCCCCCCCCCCCCCAAGGACAAAGAGACAAACCGTACCAAGTGTCCGAATTCAATGGGTTCTTAGACCAATACTGATCACGACGAAGACAATCAGCATCAAGTAAAGACCAACCCCCCCAAGGACAAAGAGACAAATAAACCGAAGTGTCCGAATTCATTGGCTTCTTAGACCAATACTGATCACGACGAAGACAATCAGCAGCAAGAAAAGCCCCCCGAGACGATTTTTTTTGGTCTCAGACGTCACCAAAGACGAGGAGATTTTCTTCAAGGGTTCCAGACGTCACCCGACCAAGAAGGCCTGACTTTTTTTTGGTTGCAGACGTCACCAAGAGATGATCGCCCGAGGTTCCAGACGTCACCTCAGAAGTCCCTTCCCCGGTTAGACGTATCAAAAAAAAAAACTTGAATTTTTTTTGCGACAAAAATCTCAAAAACATGAAAATTGTCCCCCAGCGAGCTTTTGTTGATGCTTTATGAAAGAAATAGCCATGAGAAACCACATGTCAGCATTTAGCAGCAAAAAAACACATAGATTGTACGAAAAAACGATATAGCCTTTTTTTTTGGATCAGAAAAATTCAAAAACATTTTCTGAATTTGTCGCAAAAAATCTACATAACAGTAAAATTAGTAGTTGAATAGAACACCTCAGTTGGACCTTAAATTGACTTTTTTAAAGTCTAGTTGTTTATGTAAAATTTTTGCACAAAAAACGAAAAAGTCGCTAAAGTGCTTTTTTGAGGGTCAAAAATCAAAAAACGTTATCCCAACATTTTAATGGAAAATTTTTAATAAATCCAAGAAAACCTATTGATCGGGCCCCCTCAGTTTGCTATAATACAAGTTTTAAAGTTAGTTTATGGTTTTTGCCTTTTAGCAAAGAGACAACGAGAATTTGGCAAAAATTGCTTCTTTGACTTTAAAAATTCAAAAAACGTTTTCTTGACGTTATGAGATAAACTATTAGTAGATCCAAGGAAACCTATTGATTGGGCCCCTTCAGTTGACTATAACACAAGTTTTAAAGTTAGTTTATGGACTTTGCTTTTTAGCAAAGAGACAACGAGATTTTGGCAAAAATTGCTTCTTTGACTTTAAAAATTCAAAAAACGTTTTCTTGACGTTATGATATAAACAATTAGTAGATCCAAGAAAACCTATTGATTGGGCCCCCTCAGTTTGCTATAATACAAGTTTTAAAGTTAGTTTATGGACTTTGCCTTTTAGCAAAGAGACAACGAGAATTTGGCAAAAATTGCTGCTTTGACTTTAAAAATTCAAAAAACGTTTTCTTGACGTTATGATATAAACTATTAGTAGATCCAAGGAAACCTAATGATTGGGCCCCCTCAGTTCGCTATAATACAAGTTTTAAAGTTAGTTTATGGACTTTGCTTTTTAGCAAAGAGACAACGAGAATTTGGCAAAAATTGCATCTTTGACTTTAAAAATTCAAAAAACGTTTTCTTGACGTTATGATATAAACTATTAGTAGATCCAAGAAAACCTATTGATTGGGCCCCCTAAGTTTGTTATTATACCAGTTTTAAAATTAGTTTATGGGTTTTGCACTTTAACAAAGAGGCAACTAAAATTTGGCAAAAATTGCATCTTTGACTTTAAAAATTCAAAAAACGTTTTCTTTACGTTATGATATAAACAATTAGTAGGTTCAAAAAAACCTATTGATTGGGCCCCCTCAGTTTGTTATTATACCAGTTTTAAAGTTAGTTTATGGGTTTTGCACTTTAACAAAGAGGCAGCTAGAATTTGGCAAAAATTGCATCTTTGACTTAAAAAATTCAAAAAACGTTTTCTTTACGTTATGATATAAACAATTAGTAGATCCAAGAAGACCTATTGATTGGGCTCCCTCAGTCTGCTATAATACAAGTTTCAAACTTAGTTTATCCATTTTGCATTTCAATAAAGAGGCAACATAAAATTGGCAAATTTGCTTCTTAGACTCAAAAAAAACTCAAAAAAAAAACTTTTGTTGACGTTTTGATAGATACAATTAGTAGATCTAAGAAAACCTTTTCATTGAACCCCCTCAGTTTGTTATAATACAAGCTTCAAAATTATTATTTCTATTTTACTTTTAGAAAAGAGGCAACATAAAATTGGCAAAAATGCTTCTTTCACTCAAAAAAAAATTAAAAACGTTTTCCGAAAGCTTTGGTTAAAACATTTATTAGTCCCAGAAAACCTGTTGATCGCACCCCCTCAGTTTATTTCAAAGCAAGCTGATAAATAAATTTTGTCACTTTTGCAAAACTTTATTCTTAAGAAAACCAGACAATCACATTTTTGCTTTCAATTTGTGCATACTACTAGCCGCGCGCTTAGTTAATGGGGTAGTATGCACTGAAACAACTTCAAGAAAAAAAACAAAAAAGAGGAAATATTAAGAACATTTTTCTCAATAGATCAAAAGCAAGAAAATCAAAAGCTCGAAATATTTCCCCTTTTAAGTTTGCTCACACAAATACTTCCTTGAGGATAACTCAAACGTCTCTTCCTTTTTTGTCCGCGGTCTCAGAAGTTGCCGAAAGAAGTCCCTTTGCCCCCCTTTTCGGTCTCAGTAGTCACCAGATAGAAGAAGAGAGCATTTTTGGTGTCAGTAGTTACCATAGTTGATGATCTTCAAAACTTAGAGTCAGCAGTTACAAGGGCGGAAGGAATTCTCAAAGTAAAGATTTCAAAAGTTTTGAAAAGAAAACAAGAAGCAAGCAGTTCAATTTAAGAGGAAAGAATTTCAAACGAGCCCCAGTACAAGTCGAGTTGTCTTGTCTGCTTGTCTGTAGCTCACGTTGCCTATTCGCACCGCAATAAAAAAAACATTTTCAACACAGGTACTAAGCAGTAGCAGCCTCTAAGCATTTTTTTGTTCCTTTTTCAAAAAAGGTTTTGTACTTGTGAAAGATTGTTACAAAAAACTATTCAAGAGCCATACACTTATTATACTCATAAGGAAATCTTAATTTCCCCAAGTTTTAGCAATTATTTGGTCGTGTTTATTGAAATAACGAAACAAGCGCGCGCACACGTTTATTTTTCTTTTTTAGATAAAACTAGCTAGATTTAACACAAAAAAAACAATAGGATTCTATTTTTCAGAAAAGTTGCGTCGTATTTTTAACAACAAAAACTGGGGCTGATTAGCCTCACAGTGTCATAAAAATTGTTTTTCAACTTTGAAATTTGCGTCGCTCCGGTTTCGAAGCCGTTTTTTACCTGTTAGTACGAAAAAGACCAACAAGAGCAAGATGACAAAGAAGAACAGTCAAAGTTGTCAGTACGCCTTAAACAAATTCAAAATTGCAGAGCTGAGTTTGAAAAGCAAGCTGGACCTCTTACAATCTGCCATTGATCAGCGAAAGAGTTTCAGATCACTCACCCTGCTCATCAATAAAGCAAAATCAAATGTTGAGGAGCTGAAAACAACACTAGATGCCGTGTTAAAAGAAAGCCGGAACTCCAGCAGTACTTCATCTGTCATGGAACGATATTCAAACCTTCTGTCACGTCTAGAGAAATTTGAACACGAAATTGACAGTTTAGATGACGATGGACTACTCAGCCAATCTTCAACTAGGATACGCGATGATGTCAGTGTAACAACTCATACGACTGCCAGATATCCAACCTCACGGAGATGCTCGCCATCAATGAACGAGATTCCAGAAGCAAGCAACCCAGAACGTTCATCATTCTCCAACAAAACACCACCTTTACCACCGAGATCGGAGAAACCATCCCTGTTTTTGTCTGAATGCCACAGGACCAAACCAATGTTGTCAAAGTTTTTAAATGGCAACAATGAGAATCCGCTTTCTATGGGAATGAGTACAGCAAGTTTATTCAGACCAATTAACATCGATAACACATTGGAATCCAAAACAGAAGTAAAAGACTCGGACAGAAATTTTGCGAAACCTGAGACGACCGTCGCAAAAACTCCCGATCGTTTTGCTCTCAGTGATACAACGTTATCTGCTGTTGATAATTTTACAGTCAACCAGCAGCAGTTTAAAGCAGACAATGATTCAATCCAGCCACTCAATTTTGTAAGCACGCAAAATAACTTTCAAAATCGTTTTCCTCAGGAAAACCTTAATAATCAATTACAGTCAAAAAATATGTTATCTGAATTTTCTCGAGATATCGCCGAGGAACGGTTTCAGACGCAAACGTTTGAACCAAAGAGCATGGGTTGTTCCCAATTCCAAGGAACACATAATCCCCGCTTGATGAATCCCAGTTCTGTCAAATATTACAGTCAAGAAAAAGCACAGAATCTAGTTTTTGATCCGCAACAGACAAAACAACCAATTGAACTGAGTAACACAATGACAAACTTTAATCAGTTCTCCGAAAATTCCTGCCAAAACCCAATCAATTTTCAAACATCTAACATATTTTCTTTACCATTGCATAATAGACAGGAATCGAAAAACACAGAGAATAAAAATTTACCTGGAAACTTCACTCAATTCCAGCTACAGTCACAATTCAATACCGTAGGCATTGAGCCTGTTAACCCATTCGGTGTTCATCAAACCGCCTGTTCAAAAACAATAACTGAAAGTGTTCCAATTGCTCCTTCAATCTCAACGTTTCCCCCACAGGCACTGCCTTCAGTAGAGCAAAATCCCCAGCCACAATTACCACATTCACATCAATTTTCCTGCGTATTGAATCCAATATTAAATGAAAGGTTCAAAAACCCTTCATTTGAAATCAATTCTTTACCGTGGACCTCAAACACAGCTCCATATTGCCAGAATTCAACAAGTAAACACTCAATAAAGTTACCACCTCTTACAATTCAAAACTTTAATGGCAACCCATTGAAGTACCACGAATGGATAAATAACTTTTTTTGCCTCGTACATAACAACACCAGTATCACCGACACACATCGTATCACCTATTTGCAAAATGCAGTTACTGGCAAGCAAAAGATGTAATCCAAGCTTATTCGTGTGATCCTGCTTATTATAGCACAGCTTTAAACGAACTAATGTCATATTTTGGTGATCCTACAATAGTGGTGAACGCCTTCATAAATCAATTGGAAAACTGGAAATCAACTAATGACTATAACAAGCAAAATTTTGTGGCCTTTGCTTTGTTCTTGAAACGTTTAGTGCAAGCTTTCCAATACTTGGGATACACAGCGGACCTACAGAGCTCAACACTTATGAAGAAAGCTAAAGAAAAAGTCCCGCATAACATCCTCCTCAAATGGACAGAGCACACCGTTACATCAATCGAAACACCAGCTACTTTAGTTGAATTTCAGAAATGGTTAGAAGTTCAAGCACATGTGTACGATAAGATAAACCGCGAAAACTTCCAGCAAAATAACCTTCGTAGAAACAACTTCGGTAACTCTGGAAATTTGAACAACAGCCTTAATCACGCAAGAAATTTAAGTATCCAAAATTCAAGCTTTCCAGCACAGCCGACTAGCCTAAATCAGTCAACAGCAATAAGCAGTAGCGGTAATGTGAAACCACCTAGCGCTCCACCATTTCCACCCCTAAATAACTCAAATCAACCAAAGCGTTCTTGCGAAAAATGTCGAGGAAACCATATACTAGCGACCTGTCCCGATTACCAAAAATGCAGCCCAAACCAGCGATTTGACATTGTAAGCAAGAGCAATCTTTGCTCGAACTGTTTGAGCAATAAACACAAGAAGCAAAACTGCCCATCAACAAAACGCTGCCAAACATGCAGCGGATACCACCACACAACACTGCATGACCCTGGTAAAATTATCAAGCGTCCACCAGCTGCTTTTGCCACCAGCAATTCCACAGGTACAAGTGTTACCAACCAAGCAAATCAGCTTGTCAAACAGCAATGTGAACCAGGAAGTAACAACAACACAAGCGCCTCATCCAAATCACAAAAGAGCCGCTACGGACAGTCTTTTGCAAACAAAAATCAGAATCAATTTCAGCGCGCTAATTTGAACAATGCCAACCAAAGTTTTAGCGTGAATCATCTACAGTTTACACCAAAAGAATGGTTCGAACAACTTCAACTTATCCCAGTATCTTTTCTAAACGGCAAAAAAGCTTTCGATACGTACGCTCTGATCGATCCAGGGAGCCAATTTACTTTCATACTTGACAAAATCACAGAGTTCCTTGCTCTTCCATGCGAAGATCAAGAAGCAACTACGCTTCAGTATCTTAACACAGAGCATGATATGCCACTTTCAAAAATTTCTGAACAAGTGACAGTTGCATCCTACGAAAATTTGGATCAAAAGTTTCAAATTACAACCACTTATAGCACTCCTTGTTTAAATGTAGCACCAGCTAATACATTTGAACTCAACCAACTTTGCGATGCATTCAAAGAACTCCGTCACATTCACTTCCCAGAAATAGCTGAAGGCAAAATCGGTGCCCTTTTGTGAATAAACACTTTTGCTTTCACACATCCAGTTGAAGTCATCCCGGCAACTAAAAACCAGCCTTTCGGCGTAAAGACGAGGCTTGGATGGACCCTAGCTGGAGAGTACGAAAGAGTGCAAAAGCAACCCAAACAACGATCTCACCAGCAGAAACAGTACGTGTACCACGTATCACGAAGAAGCTCCGACGATCAGCCTCTTGATGAATTGCTTGAGCAATTCTGGAAAATTGAAGCTGAAGGAACTCAACCCGAGCTTGAATCTAAAAATCCCGTTGACAAGGAAGCCCTTGATATATTGAACAAAACAATCAGCTACAATGGTGAGAGGTACGAAATTGGACTGCCTTGGAAAAAACCATTGAGAATTGAAAATAATTATTTTGCAGCTCTCAGCCAGCTGAAAAGTCTTCAGAAGCGACTCAGTAATGACCTCCGATTGAAAGAGTTGTATGAGCAAACTCTCACAACAGATCTTCAAAAATTTTATGTCAAGCCAGTTGAAATGCAGCAGCCAGAACCCGAGAAAATTTGGTATTTGCCTCATCACCCAGTGGTTAATCCAAACAAGCCCGGAAAAGTGCGCAGAGTAGCAAATGCTGCGGCCAAGTTTAGAGGACAATCTTTGAACTCCAATTTGATCACAGGACCAGATTTGCTGAACAACTTGGTAGGAATTCTTCTGAGATTTCGTGAAAACCCAGTTGCCATTCTCTCTGATATCGAAGGCATGTTCATGCAGATAGCAATAAGGCATGAGGACCAATCTGCATTACGCTTTCTCTGGCCCAATGAAGAGATGGTTAACCAATACCAGTTCACCAGATTAATTTTTGGAGCAACCTGCTCCCCATTTTGTGCAATTTTCGTTCTGAATCGTTGCGCAGAAGATAATGCAATTGAATTTCCAAAAGCAGTTAATGCAATAAAGAACCATTTTTATATGGACGACTATATCCATTCTTTGCCGTCTATAGAAGAAGCAATTGAAACCATTAACCAGACTAAAAATAGCCTTCATAAAGGTGGCTTTCGCTTGACAAAATTTGTGTCAAACAAACATGAAGCCCTAAGGTTCATTGAGCAAGAAGATCGAGATGAACTGAAAGAGATCAATAGAGTCCTCGGTCAGAAATGGAATACCAGAACTGACTCTTTTCTAATGAAGACATCAGAACATTTTCCCCGAAATGCAAGTGAGTATACACAAAGGAAAATGTTCAGCTTAGTATCAACAATTTTCGATACCCTAGGAATTTTGTCCCCGCTCACAATTAGAATCAAAATGCTTTTACAACAAGTCTGGAAGCTAGGTAAAAAGTGGGATGAACCACTTCCCGCAGAACTTCATTCCAACCTACAAAAAGTGCTCGATAGTTACTTTGCAATGCCTGATATCGAAATCCCCAGATGGTTGAACTCCTCAACGAATCAGGAAAATAATCACCAGCTCCATGTCTTTGTTGACGCCTCAACCGTTGCATTGTCAGCAGTTGCTTACATTCGCACCCAAAAACAGGACAAAATCTTTCAAACATCTTTTCTGCTTGGAAAATGCAAAGTTGCACCAATAAAACAAATTAGTGTGCCAAAACTAGAACTCGAAGCAGCCGTTTTAGGTACACGCCTCCGCACATTGATAGAAACCGAAATGACATTAAAATTTGAAAAAGTCTACTTGTGGACTGATAGTCGTGTTGTCTTAGATTGGATCAGTTCAACTAAGAAACAAAACGTTTTCGTCTCAAATCGACTCGAAGAAATTAAGAGAACAACTAAAACTGATGAGTGGAATCATGTCCCAACTAATTTTAATCCAGCCGACCATGGAACGCGTGGCCTTGAGCCATCAGAAATCCCCCCGAAATGGCTTACAGCACCACAATTTTTGCAAAACACTGAAAGTTCTTGGAAAGATTTGAAAAAGATTCCAACCGTAGGTGCCGTAACCAGAAATACAAAAACACCAATCAAACCTGTTCTAGACCCAAACCGCTTTTCAACATGGAATAAGCTACTTTTAACCCTCGCAACTGTCTTCAATTTAATTTACAGAGCTAAGAAGAATCGTTCCGACAAAAGCCAATACACAAAAGATGATGTTTGTATCTCAAAATTTTCTGCTAAAGTTGTCTCAAAACAATGCTTTCTCCTCAACAATCAACGCATTAAAAAGAACACAAAAGTTAGACGCCAAGAGCAAATTGAGAAACTTTAATCCAATAATTGACCAAAACGGACTCCTACGATCTAGTGGCCGTCTCCTATTTGCTCCAACAGAATTGGAGATCGAAAAATGTCCAATAATCTTGGACGCAAAGGAAAAGATTGCGAGACTATACCTTGAACATGCACACAGAATTTGTGCTCATCAAGCAACAGAACCGGTCAAAGCATTCGTACAACAACGCTACTACGTCATTGGACTTCGAAAAACACTACTTTCAATAAAATACCGATGTTTTCTGTGTCGCCGTTTTGACACTCAAAATATACAACCAATAATGGCCCCACTTCCTGCTTTCCGCTTCCCCACAGAAGAAACCAAATTTCCGTTTGCCAACACAGGACTGGACTTTTTTGGCCCGTTTTATATTGAGGACAAACAAGGCAAAATCGAGAAACATTATGGACTTATTTTTACATGCCTCGTTACGCGAGCAGTCCATTTAGAAACATGTCCAGATTTAAATACAGACACCTTCCTCAATGCATATCGACGATTCACCTGCCGAAGATGCCAACCTATTTTATTGTACAGCGATAACGGAAAAACATTTGTTGGCGCCTCCGAAGAGCTGAAGAAGTCGGTTAAGGCTTTAGACAAAGACAAGATTTATAAAGCCCTAGCTGCAGTCAAAACCACATGGAAATTTAACCCACCATACGGCCCTCATTTCGGTGGCGTGTGGGAGCGATTGATTCAGAGCGCCAAAAGGACACTCTTAATCATTCTAGGATCTAAGCGTCTCTCCTTCGACATCTTTGAGACAATAATGGTAGAAGTCGAGGCAATCCTGAATTCCAGACCACTGACAAACGTTGCTGATCAGCCTGAAAACGAAGAACCACTCACTCCTAACCATTTCCTCATTCAACGCCCTTACAGTTCCTTGCCACCCGGAAACTTTGGAGACCAACAGCCAGCTAGTTTCAAGAACTGGAAGCACGTGCAGCAGTTGATGAACCACGTGTGGCGGCGTTTGATTAAGGAGTACCTGCCGACGTTACTCAAGAGACGTAAATGGACAGACAACAACCAGTCTCCTGTGAAAGTTGGAGATGTTGTGTGGGTACTCAAGGACTTGACGCCGAGAGGAATCTGGCCCCTCGGAAGAGTTGTGGAAACATCCCCTGGGCGAGACGGTGAAGTACGAGTTGCCAAAGTAAAAACGGCTTACGGCTCGTTCGTGCGTCCGGTCGCCGGCCTCGCACGGGTTTTTTCCCCATAGTTTTTTTAATTCAAATTTTTTGCTTCGGTCTTAGGCAAGATGAGCTACATCCACCCCCTTTGATGTTATTGCCCTTACAGTATTTTCATTCCAATTATATAGGTTCAAGGATATCGGATCAAACGACAATCAAGATGATCTCCAACGCCTGCCCTCCTTCTTGGAGCATGTTCCCAATGACCTTGGGAACTCAAGAAAAGCATGACATTTGCTGATGATTAAAACTACCGCCAAAAACCTGAGAGTTACTCTTTCCCAAAAACATCTGACAAAAAGTCGCAACCAAATATGAGCAACCAAAAGTCTAGAATATATGTTTCATTACATAACAACAATAATCATCAATTTCAGCTAAAGTTAATATTTTAGAAATGAGCAAATGATCAAATGAGCAATTGACTTGTTTTTCAATGGAAAGCAGTAACGGACAGTCCTTTATAAAACTAAATAACGAAGACAAAAAGAGGGAAAGTTTTTGAAATCACTTCACCTTTTTGAAACCAATTGATTTCGAACGATACAATAACCATAAATTTTCAACTAAAACGTACTAAAGAATTTCACACATAACTTTTTAGTTATTAGTGAGTTTGAGTCATGTGACTACAATAAAAACAAAATAACAACAAATACAGTTAAAACTCAATTCTTAAAAATAGTGTTGAAGCCACCAAAAGTACAAGCCACTAGCTGCAAGATTTTATGTTAATTTAGGCCTAATTTGAGCATCAATGGGGCCTGTTTTATGAGGGACTATGTGATAAGACAAAGGAGCACACATTTTCAGCAGTATCTAGAATATACGATTTTTTAATGAAAATAAAACGTCAATATCGTAAAAACCAAGTTGAAACTAATTAAACAGGAGTCACTGTTTACTTGAAAAGAGCATGGATGGGCCCATCCATAAAAAATAAAAGTCAATAAAAAGTTAAAAGTTGAGAAAAATAAGAGCAGAGGAACAGATAAAGTGAAAGAAATATATTAATATTAAAATTAAATGAGTTCAAAATCCTTTGAGTTCAATATGAGTTCGAGCGAACCATTAGCTATCAATTGAGAGCAGCAAAATGATTTACTAATACCTTAATAGAAAGTTAATGAGACATTTCATTATTCAGAAAACATTTTACGACCAAACATAAACATTCAGGTAAAAATCAAAGTTAATAATCGCAGTTAAACAGTGTCGAAGCTATCCGATGGTACCGGTCATTAAAGATACTCAGCTAAAAGTCGGCAGAAATTGGATTAAAAATGTGGGGGCGTTTCAAATGCACGTTTTAAGTGCACGACACCAAAATTTTGTATCAAATGGACAACAGAAATGGTTAATACCTATCTCTACGCGCTGATAATTTAGTCCTAGCCGACGCGCCAGTTGTGATGGGTTGGAGTGCGCTGACATGTAGGGTTGTGATAGATTCATATCAAGTCCCACGGGCCGCTGAGGCATGACCATGGCTCGCGAGGCATCGCCAGACACGATAAAATATAATTTTGCTTTCCTTTCTAGTTTCAGTTAATCATTATGAATGTTAGTAATTAAGTTATGGATAAAATGGTCGAAATTTCAATGTTTAGCGAGGATTATCATTGAAAAACATGCATTTGTACATAATTAAATGTCGTCCATTTGAAACATCCTGTTGATCGGCCCCCTAAAATGTTGCAAAATCCAACAGCTCACGGGAGTCAAAATGGTTATTAGTGATAAGATGAAAGCAACAGACGTTTGGCTTCTTATTGGATAGGCTAAGATTAATAGAGAGCCAAACGTGTGTTGCTTTATGAGAGTAAGTCAATCTTCTACAAAAAAAAGCCAATGATCAAATCAATAACTAAACAATTTGTCAAACCCATAGAAACGTGGAATTCTTTCTGGAAACTTTTTATATGCGCTTCAAAGAGCTTTAATTGAAGGCAAAGGAGACTTGCCATTAATCGAACAAAAATTTTAAATTTGACGTGTGTTATTGGCATAAAAAAAGAAAAAAGAAGACTAACATAATCAGACTGATCAAACAATTCGACGACAACTTGCTGGTCAAATATTTACAAACAAGTAATTCTTGCAAAGGATAGCGAAAAATATAATATAGCAGAAATTCAATATATAAACAATACATGATGCCTTAAGGATAAACAACGATCTAAATTAGCAAAAAGTGCGCAAAGTTTTAATTCTAGACTACTCGTACCAGAAACAGGAGTGCAAACAGCCCTCTTCTGATTTTACGAAGGTTATATCCACAGTTTCTAGATCTGTAATTTTGGCAAATTTCGAGAGAGCGGGTTAAGGAATTAAACTTCTTGCCATCTTTCAAAAAAGGGCTGAAAAATTTGTCAAATAAGTCTAGTCAAACAGTGCAGCAAAACTCCCCTATCTCTAAACGTAAAAAAAAACATTATTGTTGTTAACAATACTACAGTGCTACATAATGTTAGCGCAAATGTTGAAAATTTCGGGAAAATTACAGAACATGTGGAATAAATCGCGTCAACTGTCAATTGCTAACAAAAATTGTAAAGTTCGATAACTCGAAAGATAAGTTTTAAAAAATTCTATTTAATAATATATTCTTCATGTGAATTTGCTATTGGCTTATCGCCAATATTGTATTGAGCATCTTTTCGAAAGCACATTTCAAGAAGGCATTTTGCTTAAAAGCAAGTCAACTTGGTCTTCAAATAATTGTTTCTACAATTCTTCATTAGAAAATATATACTATAGTATGAAGATGCTGTAAATCACGGTCTGTCCTAGGCTTGAGAAGAGGCCTGGAATTCCAAAGTTGTAAACGAAAATTCACTTTGCACTTAGAAGGAAATGAGGGCTCAAATTCATATTGGTTGTTTTGCTTTATTTACTGGTGATTCGCATTTCTGCGGACCAAATAAACAAGCACATCAGCCCAAAATACAGCAAAACCTATGCATTCAAACTTATCCTTTGAAGGGCATTGCTTAAACTAAGGAATTAGGAGGAAGAAACCCAAAAAGAACAATTTGTTGGATTGGTGTGAGACCTAAATAGTGAATTAATTAAGAGTCCTATTCCTTTCTGGCTGATTGTAGTATCCACGGATGAGACTAGAATTTGAATTTACAGTAACAATTTTTGGTATATTTTAAATAAAGCGTACACATTATTTATTAAAAAAACAAAAATTTATTTCCGAAAAGTGGCCGCAAATTTGTTATAAGTATGAAAAAATATATAGCAGGAAAAGTCCTGAATTACAATTCAAAGTACTGAATTAATTAAGGGTCTGACAGCTAGAATTTGTTCAGCAAAATTAAGCTAAGAGATTCAATAAAGCCAATGATCCTATATGAACACAAATGAAACATAAATGTAATTAACAAATGAACAAAAAACAATTAGAAAAATTCTGTTTCCAAGATCTAGTTTCTTGAGAGTCACTAATGATAACAACATTATGTGAAAACATGAACTCATATTTAGAACAAAAGTCAATGGCAGCAAAGCAAAAACAGGCTGTTTTAAAACATATCTCTAGTCTAATCATTCGTTAAAAGAGCACGTCTAAGTTTCACGTTGTTGGACAAAAGAGTCGAGTTTTTGTTGCAATTTTGGCGGTTTATTTGGATCATCTTGAAACTTGCAATAGCATTGGCAACATGCTGCAAGGGCACAAAGGGGGCATCAAGGGTTTTGTAGGCATCAATTGAAGTCTTTTGTCATCTTCTTTGAAGTTGGCTCTGAAACTGTAGGCTGAAATGTTGTCAATGTCATCAGTACATCAATTTGTGGGAAAGGGGTAACTCACGTTGCCTAAAACTGAAGCGAGAAAAATCGAAAAAAAACTACGGAAAAAACGCGTGCGAGACCGGAAACGGGGCGAACGAACGTGCCGTAAGCCGTTTTTACCTTTACGACTCGAGTTTCTCCATCTCTTCCTGGCGTTGTCTCCATGACTCTTCCCAGTGACCAAATGCCTCTTGGTGTTTGGCCTTTCAACACCCAAACAATGTCGTCCACTTTGAGCGGTCGATCGTTGCTGTTTGACCATTTTGACCGTCGGCTAAGGGTTGGCAGATACTCTTTCACCAAGCGTCGCCATATATGGTTCATCAGCTTCTGCGTGTTCTTCCATGTTTTCAAGCTTGCAGGTTGCTGGTCTCCAAATTGTCCTGGTGGCAAGCTATTGAAGTGACGCTGGATAAAAAAGTGGTTTGGAGTCAAAGGTTCCTCGTTGTCAGGCTGCTCAGCAACGTTAGTCAGTGGTCTGGAGTTGAGGATTGATTCTGTTTCCACCATGATTGTTAGGAAAGTGTCAAAAGAGAGTCTTCTGGATCCTAGAATGAGGAGGAGCGTCCTTTTGGCGCTCTGGATCAAACGCTCCCAGACACCGCCATAATGAGGGCCGTATGGGGGATGGAATTTCCACGTTGTATTGGCTACTGCTAAAGCTTTGTAGATTCTGTCATTGTCCAAGGCTTTAACAGTTTTCTTCAGTTCATCAGAAGCGCCAACAAAAGTTTTCCCGTTGTCGCTGTAGAGAAGTTGGGGCTGGCATCGACGACTGCAAAATCTTCTGAAGGCATTGAGAAACGTATCTGTGTTTAGGTCTGGACACGTTTCTAAGTGAACTGCACGCGTCACCATGCATGTAAATATCGGACCATAATGTTTTTCTATAATGCCTTTAGAATCTTCGATGTAGAAGGGTCCAAAGAAATCTACACCAGAATTAGCAAAAAGGAACTGTGTTTGTTGCTGTTGGAAAACGAAAACTAGGTAATGATGGCATAATTGGTTGAATGTTTTTCGTGTCAAAGCGTCGACATAAGAAACATTGAAATCGTACGCTTGCTAACGCGTTCCGAAGGCCAATTACATGATAACGCTGTTGAATGAATGCTTTTGTTGGTTCTGTGGACTGGTGAATACATATTTGATGGGCATGTTCCAGGTACAAACTAACAATTGTGTCCTTGGCGTGCAAAATTATTGGACGTTTTTCCAAATCCAGTTGTGTTGGTGCATACTGCAAACGACCACAAGATCTGAGTAATCCGTTCTCATCCAACAGCATATTTAGGCATCGTATTTTGCACTTGGAATCTAGTTTCATTCCACGTTGTAGGGAATTAACGGTCGAATGGAAAAAACTGTCCTGAGATAATTTCAGGAGATAATTTCTTGATACTTGAATGTCTTCAGTTGTGTATTGGTGATTGTTCGTTCGCATTTTCTTTGCACGATGAATTAGGTTGAAAACTGTTGCAACTGTCAGAAGAAGTATTTTCCACGTTGAAAATTTACTCGGATCGACTATAGGTTTAATTGTCTTGGGACTTCTCGTGACTGCCACACATGTTGCGCGTGGTTTGTTTATCTCATTCCAGGTCGACTCGTTTTCGCAAAGAAATTGGGGTGGATCTAACCGTTTCTGCTGAATTTCGTTTGTCTCAAGACCGCGAGTTCCGTGATCGGCGGGATTGAGATAAATTGAGATGTGATGCCTTTGCTGGGGTAAAGAACTTTTATAAGTTTCTTGCAATCTGTTTGAAACAAAAACGTTTTGCTTCTTATTTGAGGCTATCCAGTCCAAATCTACTTGACTGTCGGACCAGAGAAAATTTTGGTCAATTGTCCTTGTCATTTCTCTTTGTATCAGTTGTAGAAGGCGCACACCTATAACAGCGGCTTCTAGTTCCATTTTTGGCACGCTCATTTGCTTAATGGGAGCGACTTTGCACTTTCCCATGAGAAAACACACTTGTGGCGGAGTGGCTTGACTATTAGTTGTGCGGAGGTAAGTAACGGCTGCCATTGAGGCATCCACAAATATATGAAGTTGGCTGCTTGTGGTTTTACTGAAATTGTGAACAGTTCTTTGTATTCGGATTTTGGGCATGGCAAAGTAGCTGTCTAGGACTTTCTGGAGGGCATTGTGTAGTTCTTGTGGTATCAAATCATCCCATTTTCTTCCAAGTTTCCAAACCTGCTGCAAAACCATTTTTATTCTAATTGTCAGAGGAGACAGCAGACCGAAGGGATCGAAGATTGAAGATACCAAACTGAATATTTTTCTTTGTGTGTACAATGTTGCATCTTTTGGAAATTGTTGTTGGGGAAACATGACAAAATCGTCAGTTGTTATGTTCCATTTTTGACCAAGGACTCTTATGGTCTCGGTTGTTTAGTCTTTGTCGTCGGAAGAGATTTCAGCGAGTACATCTGGTTGGTTTGAAACAAATTTTGTCAACCTGAAGCCACCATTTTTCAGGCATCTTGTTTATCTGTGATATGACTTCTTTGGCTCCTGAAATTGTTGGTAGGACTGGATGTAGTCATCCATATGAAAGTGGTGTTTAATTGCATTCAAGGCGGTTGGAAATTTACTTTTTTTGTCTTTATTGAGCACATAAGTTGCGCAAAATGGTGAACATGTTGCGCCGAAGATTAATCTAGTGAATTGGAATTGTCGAATGGAGTTGTCTATCATCCAAAGGAAACGAAGAGCAGATTGGTCTTCTTGTCTCACGGCAATTTGCATAAACATTCCTTCGATGTCTGACAAAACAGCAACCGGGTGTTCTTTGAATCTCAACAGAACTCCAACTAAGTTATTCAGCAAATCGGGACCAGTTAGAAGATTTGAGTTCAGTGATTCACCACGGAACTTTGAAGCTGCGTTGGCAACTCTTCTCACTTTTCCGGGTTTGTTTGGTTTAGTGACTGGATGATGAGGTAAGTACCATATTGACTCTGGAGGTGGTGCTTGCATTTCGACTGGATTGACAAAATTTTTATCCAAGTCTGTTTGGAGTGTCTGGTTGTACTTCTGATTGAGACCGGGATCGTTTTGTAGTCGTTTTTGTAGACTTTTTAGTTGACTGACTGCTGAGAAATAGTTATTTTGGAGTTTCTTTACGGGTTTCCAAGGAAAGCCAATCTGATATCTTTCACCGTTGTGACAGATTGAGTTTTCCATTGTTTGCACTGCTAATTGGTCGAGTGAGTTCTCTTCATTCTGTTCGGGTAATGTACCTTCAGCTTCTATTTTCCAGAATCTTTGAACCAATTCGTCCAACGGTTCTTCTTCAATGTCTTTCCGGCAGACATGGTAAATGAATGGATGGCGCGGGGGCTTTTTTGTGTTCATTGTTTTATGAGATAGCTCGTACTCTCCAGCGAGAGTCCAACCAAGCTTTGTTTTGACGCCGAATGGACGCTTTTTGCTATCTTGGATTACATCGACTGGATATGTGAAGGCAAAGGTGTTGAAAACAAGAAGGGCGCCTATTGCACCAATGGCTATGCCAGGGAAATAAATGTGACTAAGTTCCTTGAAGGTGTCGCATAATTGATTGAGTTCAAGAACGTTAGCGGGTGAAACATTGAGACATGGCGTGCTATGCTATAGGCTCTTGCAATGCTGAATTGCTGATTGACTTCGTCAAAAGGCGTTACTGGCACTGTTTGACTTATTTTGGACAGTGGCATTTCATGTTCAGTGTTTAGGTACTGCTGAGTTGTTGATGCTTTTGCTTCGCAGGGAAGCTCCAGAAAGCTAGTAACTTTATCCAGCAGGAAGGTGAACTGGCTTCCGGGGTCGATCAAGGCGTAGGTATCAAAACCTTTACTTCCGTTTACAAATGAAACTGGTAGTATTTGTAGTTGTTCATACCATTCAGGAGGAGGAATTGTATTTCGGTTGATACTGAAGTTTTGGGTCGGATTCGAAGCATTCAAATGGGCGCGTTGAACATTTTGTTGCTGTGATTGTTGATTGTTGACAAGAGAACGATTGACCATATCTTGTGTGCTGCCTCTTTTTACTGCTGACAGTGTCAGTACTTTTTTTTATTTTGTTGTTGAAAGGATGGCGGTGTTTGGGGGCTTGCTAGATTTTGTGTCGGCTGATTGGGATTGCTTGTTGAGAAAGCAACGTTGGGCCGCTTAACTTGTCGAAGGATCATGCAAAGTTGTGTAGTGAAATCCTTTACATGTTTGGCATCGTTTTGTGGACGGACATGACTGCTTAAAATGTTTGTTGCTTAAACAGTTCGAGCAAAGATTGTTCTTGCTCACAATTTCATACCTTTGGTCTGGCGAACATTTCTGGTATTCAGGGCATGTAGCGAGTACGTGACTTCCTTTGCATTTCTCGCAAGACTCGTTCGACTGATCAGCATCTTTACGCGGAAGAAAGGGTGGTTGACCATGCTGGTTTGCAGGGCGACTTGTTTGCAATGAGTTCTGTTTCCAATTGTTTTGTGAATTATTAGAAAATTGATTCATAGCATTGCTGTTCCTATTATCATTGTTGTTGTTAATTCGGCTAATGTTCTTATTGTTTTGACCGAAAGTGTTCCAATTACTAAACGGCTTATTAACATTTTCTCTGTTGATTTTGTCGTATACTTGGGCCTGTACTTCAAGCCACTTGTGAAAGTCAGAGACGGTTGGTTGATTACCAATTGATGTTATTGTATACTCTGTCCATTTTATCGGAATATTATGTGGAATTTTTTCTTTTGCCTTTTTCATCAATGTTAAACTTTGCAAGTCAGCTTTGAAGCCTAAATATTCAAAAGCTTGCACTAAGCGTTTGAGAAAAGAAGCAAAAGATGCAAAATTCTGTTTGTTGTAGTCTTTGTTCGGACGCCAGGCTTCCAGTTGATTGATGAAAGCGTTCACAACAATGCTGGGATCTCCAAAGTGATCCATAAGCTCTTTCAAAGCAATGGCGTAGTAAGCTGGGTCACACGAGTAGGCATGAAATTTTTCTTTGGCTTTTCCTACGACCGAGTTCTGTAAGTATGTAATTCGGTGTGCATCCGTAACGCTAATATTATTGTGAACTAGGTTGAAAAAATTGTTTATCCACTCATGGTATTTCAGTGGATTACCATTGAAATTTGATATTGATATTGCTGGAAGATTTATGGAACTTTTGTTTGTGTTTTGTAAATTAAAATTGTTTTCAAAGGGGATTAATTCTGTTTGTATTTCAGTTCGTGGCTGAAACAGTTGCTTTCCAGGAAAAGATCAATTTGGAATTTGTTCCGAATTTCCCGAAAACTTTGGTTGGCTAATATGTTGAGTAATGGGGGGATGAATGGCTGTTTGGTAGTTTGTAAATGGAATTTCCGGAGTAAGCGGAAAATTAAGTGGCTGAGATGATGTACAGCAAACAAGGTTGGTACCTTGGTTGTTGAGTGTTGTATTGGGGGGAAACAATTCCATCGTTTGGTTCTTCCGTTTGATTTCCATTGCTAAAATGAATTCCAGTTGGGTAATGTAGGTTCTGAAATTGTTGGGAAACGTTTGTTTGCTCTATTGTTGGTAACGACATTGCTGACGCCAATTTTCCCCTGTTCTGGTTTTCACTTATTGGAACAGCTGAAAATTGAATCTTTGAAAGTGTTTGAGCAGTTGCACTTTGATTGTTGTCAAAATGTAGGGGATTATGACGAATGTCTTCGTAACAATATGGATTTGGCGTGGTCTCATTTGTCACTCTATTTGTTCCTTTCTCTGAATGAATTTGACGCTGAAGCAATTGCTCATTTAAATTGCATGAACTTGATGTTTGGTATGTATTGGTTTTTTTAACTGAGCAGTTATGTTGAAGTGAGTTTTGTAAATCTAATGCAAGACGTTGTATGCTTTGATCTTCTCTTTTGTTATTTCAGGGAACAGAAGACTTTTCTTTTGGTCTAACTGTGGCACTTGCTGGTTGATTCATTGGCATATCGGGCAATGTGATCAACTTTGAACTAGAGAACTGGTTCAATTCTCCAATTGATGAGTGAATTAATTCCGGTTGGTTATCAATAGATTCAACAGGAAATATAACTGCAGTTTGATTCACTGGAGAGTTGGGTTGTTGAAGTGAATCAAACTGGTTAAAAGTGTTTTCTTGCTCTCTGAGAACAACGTTGTGTTCTGAGGATTGATTATTACTCAAGACAAATCTGTCCTGAATGTTTGCTCTGGATAATAGGGTTGATGCTGGTGTTGGGGCTGCCAACAACGACATTGATTGGTTTATCTGTTCAACCGTCATAGAATTTTTTACTGATTCTTCAGTCAATTCTCTAGTATCCTGCGCAAATTGTCTGTTGATTTGAAGGAATTTTGAGAGGAGGTTGGCTTTATTTTCTCCTTGCGGAAGGAAAAACAATGGTTTCGCCGGTCTTGGGGTCACTGGAGGCGAGACATCGCTGGCAGGGTTCTTTACTGTCATGTTGTTTTGCTCTGAGTTTTGGGAAACCGGTGTCAATCGATGCAACTCGAGTTGTCTTCTTGAGGACTGTGAGACGCAGCTGATGTCATCGCAAAATCGAGTTGATGATTGACTCAATTGACCATTATCGTCGAGACTGTTGACTTCTAGTTCCAACTTTTCTAGACGAGAGATCAAGTTCGATTGAAGTTTCATGACTGAGTTTATGCTACTGGAGCTTGAGTAGCATAATGCTACTCAAGATGCTGTCAAGGTTTGTCTTCAGCTCTTCAACGCTCTCTTTGATTTTGTTGATCAACAAAGAAAGAGTGGGGAAGCTTTTTCTCTGCTCAATGGATGTCTGTACGAGATCAAGCTGATTTTTCATATTGAGCTCAGTCATTTTGAACTTGTTGAATGCGTATTGTAACTTCTGGCTGTTTTCTTTTGTCATCTTGATGAACCGGCTGTAGTAAACTTGTAATGGTTCTGTCGTATTTAAAGTAAAGGTAAAGGACGGCTCGAAATTTACGGAGCGACGATTTTTTTGGTAAATTAAAAATCTTTTATGTTTATGTAGGCTAATCAGCCTAGTTTTTTTCATTCAAAAGTAGCGACGCAACTTATCACGAAAACAAGAGTCCTAAATGTGTTTTTCTTGTGCTAAATCTAGCTAAAAATTTGCTTAAAAAAAGGAGAACTAAGCGTTCGCGCTTGTGTACCGTTGGTTTGTTGAACAGGACCAAATAGTTGCGTTCAACGTTTTTTTACATATATGACTTTGCAACAATTCTCCTGTAAGTTTTTGTTCTCCTTTAATTACAATCAAGGTACCAGAAAAATTATAGGAGTGTTTTCTTTTTTTTGCGTGTGAAGTTTTAGGAACAAATAAAAGCTAAAAAACCAAACAAACTAAATCTATATTATATTGATTTCTTCTGCAAAAAAATTATTTTTTTTTAGAATTTCTAATGCGGTGCGACGAGGCAACGTGAGCTACAGAAACGCAGAGAAAACTGGTTGCTTAAATGGTTGCTGGGTTTACTTTGAAGCTCTTTTCAAGAAACTCTGTTTTGCGATTCTTATGAAGTTAAGGACAACTGCTACCATTAAACTGCTTGTATTCGCTTCTGGATAATATCTGCCACCTATGAATTGCTCATCTTTACTTTGGTGACTACTGCGACTCAAAGGAAACACACTCCTCTTCAGTTAGTGACTACTGAGACCAAAGGGGAAAAAGGGACTTCTTTCGGCAACTTCTGAGACCGCGGACAAAAAAGAAGAGACGTTTGAGTTTTCCAATTTAAAGGGACTATATGCGTGAGCAAATTTGAGTGGGGAAATATTCGAGAGCGTTCGATTTTCTTCTTTTTGAGAAAAAAAAGAAAATAGATCTTATCTTCTCTTTTTTATTTCTCTTGAGAAGGTATTTTCAGTGTATACTACTCAATTAACTAGATGCGCGGCTAGTAGTATGCAAAATGAAAACAAAATAAGTGTAAACGCCGGCATACAACTTTCTTAGGAATGCATACTACCCCATTAACTAGGCTTGCGGCTAGTAGTATGCAATTCAGATAAAAGAAAACACAAACCTTTTTCTAGGTTTTTTTGTCAGAAGCTTTTCAGGAATTTTCCGTCTGTTTTTTTTTGGTTTTCCAGAATTGTTATATAGTTTCCCAGCTTGTTTTGTAATGAACTGAGGAGGTTTATTAAATAGCTCTTTTTGAAAATTGATTGATTTTTCTTTGAATAAGAAAAAAACTTAGAAAAAACGTTTATTGATTTTTATATGACAGAGAAACAATTTGGCAACTTTTCTGTTGCTTCTTTGCAGTTTTGCAAGGGGATGAAATAAGTTTTCAGCTTGTTTTCAAACAAACAGAAGGGGCTTTTCCGAACGTTTTCTTGTTATCTACTGAGAATTTCCAATAAATTTTCAATAATTTCCAATAATACTGAAAATTTCCAATAAATTTCCAATTCAATATGTTTTTTTGAATTTTTTAAGTAAAAGAAGCAAATTTGCAAATTTTAAGTTGCCTCTTTACAAATTTGTATAGTCAATCAACTGATTTTGAAGCCTGTTTTCCAACAAAACCAGGGGGGCTAATCAATGGGTTTCAGTGGAACTAATAAATGATTTATTCAAAACATTAGGAAAATGTTTTTTGAATTTTTTGAGTCAAAGAAGCATTTTTTGTCAAAATTGAGTTGCTTCTTCACAAAATTGGCAAATCGATCAATTGATTTTGAAGCTTCTTTGCCAACGAACCCAGGGGGGCTAATCCATGGGTTTTTGGATTTATTAAAAAGTTTTCATTAAAACGTGAGAAAAACGTTTTTTGATTTTTGACGCTCAAAAAGGCACTTTTGCGACTTTTTCATTTTTTGAGCAAAGATTTTACATAGGGAGTTTAACCAAAATAAAGTTGAGTTTAGGTCCAACTGAAGTATTCTGTTCAAATAAAAATATTACTTTCATGTAGATGCTTTGCGACAAATTGGGAAAATTGTGTTTGAGTTTTTCCGATGCAAAAAACGCTATATCGTTTTTTTCGTGCAATTTGTGTGTTTTTTTTTCGTCAATTGCTGACTTGTAGTTTCTCATGGCTATTTCATTCATAAACCATCAAAAAAAGCTTGTTGGGGGACAATTTTTGTATGTTTGAGATTTTTTTGTCGCAAAAAAAATCACGTTTTTTTGGATACGTCTAACCGGGGAAAAGACTTCTAAGGTGACGTCTGGAACCTCGGGCGATCTTCCTTGGTGACGTCTGTAACCAGAAAAAAAATGTCAGGCCTTCTTGGTAGGGTCACGTCTGAAAACCCTTGCAAAAATAACTCTTCGTCTATGGTTGGCTGGTCTGCAATAAGAAACTCTTCCTCTGTCGTAGTCTTGGATATTAGACTTGGGGTGCGCTCATGCCCCCTCTTTGTTTCAAAAAAAATATTAAATTACATTCAGAAGGTTCTATGTCCTTTTTATCAAGGCGGATGGTCGCCAAAATTATGTTTTAAAACATACCTCTAGTCTAATCATTCGTTAAAAGAGCACGTCTAAGTTTCCGTTGGACAAAAGAGTCGAGTTTTTGTTGCAATTTTGGCGGTTTATTTGAATCATCTTGAAAGTTGCAATAGCATTGGCAGCACAGGCAAATATCACAGACTATTGGAGATAAATCAAGCGCAAAATAAGAAAAGTACATAACTAAATGTCAAATACTTAACCAGAGCATGCCACTAAACTTTAGCAGTCAAAAAATATCTTTTACCAGTTCTAGTGGCTGAAAAATAGTTTTAAGCTAAACCTCATCCAATAACCATTAAAAGTTGCGAGTAAGCAGACAGACCCTATAGATTATCACTGCAAGAATAGGCAGACAGACCCTCTCGTTTTCTATTTAAATAGAGTAGCTACTTGCAATGCGCGTGCGTTTAATTTTATTTAACTAGCGATTCGCAAAGCGAGATCTTAACTAAATTTCTTAGCGCTTACTTGCGGAGCGGGCTTTACAATAGAGTTTTTTAACTGAATTTAAATTGCAAACTTAAGAGAATGAAATGAAATGAAGTGCTTGTAAGCAAACGTGAATGTGTGATCAGACATGTCTGATCACGAGGCGGGAAACCAAGAAGGAAATCATTAACAGATCACAAGACACGAACTGAATAAATATGAACAGGATTATCAAGGGCAAATAAATTGAACTACTTTACAACATCATTTAACATATACTGCATCGAACAAATGATGATTTCTTTAGGTAGCACATACCCCTTACACCGACAAAGAAAATTGTTATAATACAATTTTCGAATGTATAATTAATTACAATATTTACAAATTAATACTTGGTCCCCGGTTATATAAGTAATAACAATATATTTACTGCTTATCATAGCTAAAAATATATATTAATAAATAAGAGTTTGTATTTAAAGCAGTCTGAAGCATAAACTGTCATCGAACGCACGAGGGTCGGAGTGTCGATTTCCAAGAGAGAAGGATTTTGCGAACCGGGGGGAGATAATTCTCCTATTCGTGGAGATACGTTGAATTCAGTCGGCTGTTGTTCAGCAATGCTTTGCACTGTTTCAACAACAGAGTTAGATGGGGGCTGGAAGTTTTCAATATCACCCGCTCGTCGTGGACGTTTGGGTTGTGCTGCAATTGTGGAGTCAGGGGATGGACTTTCAAATCCATAATAATAAGGACTGCAGCTATCCTGTCCGATGACCTTGGTGATTGTGTGGTGGCCGTTGTGTTTGTGGTAGAGGTTGTAGGCTGTTCGCTGTGCGAAACAGTGCTTGCTTCTGGCTGCTGATTTCGCATCGCGAGAAAGTTGAATATATTAGGAATGCGACCTCGCATCGCGCTTGAGATGTTTGACTTTGATGAAGGGATCCCGCTGCCCGGATCACGCTTGCGGTGCTTCATCTTTTTGTCCCCCTTCTGCGGTCCGCGTATGCCTTCAATGGAGTTTGCCGCTCCAGTTGCGTCCCGAATTTAGCTATATCGCTATTTCTGACAGTTACCACAGATTTCCCTAGCTCTTTGATGGTGGAGGTTGTTGGGCTAACTTTCAGAATATGAGATCCAGGGGCAAGGACCTCATACAATCCTTCGAGGTTTTTCTTTGATCGTCTCTTGCCATGAATTTTTCGCGCTAAATTTAATTCGACAGCACGCTCTTTGAGAGGAATTGGTTGAGTGGCCTTTGTTCGCAGGAAACGAGATTCGCCATCGTTGCTAGCCCGTTTTCTTGACTTGGCCTCTTGCGTTGCTTGTGACATTCCTTTCTCAACCTCAATGTCACTGCGGTAGCCATACAGCCATTTGTCGTCTGGAAGTATTTCTACCGGCATCACTGTCTTCATCTAAATAGTAGTTTACTATGCTTTCGTAAGTGAGATTAGACAATTTAGGTATTGTCGATATCACGCTCAGCGGGGTATTAGGTTTTCTTCCGAAATGTGCTTCGAAGGGCCGACATCTTTGTTGTTTTTTGTTTACATATTCTCAATTACTGTATTATTTTCTTTAATGCGTGCTTTACATGAAAGGCATTATTAGACGATTTTTCCTCTTTGATACATGCAAGTCTATTTTTAATCGTTTGGATGAGTCTTTCTACCAAACCAATAGCACGATGATCGTTTACTGGAGCTTCAATGATGTCAATAATATTTTTGTTACAGAAAGTCTTTACTTGATTGCCAACCAAAAATTTTGCTTGATCAAGACGAATAGATCGAGGAATTCCGTGATTTTCTATATAAATGTCCAAAAATTTTAGAACATTAGGTCCGTTTGCTTTGTCATAAATACATGCAGTAGGATATTTGGAAAAACGATCAATAGCGGCCAAGAAATAAACTTCGGCACCCCTTTCATCAAAAATCGGGTTCCAAAATCAATTTGGATTTCTTGAGTCGGTTCAACACACGGTACATGAGGATGAAATTGTTTAGCGGGAATAACAGATTTAAGGTTCTTAACAATCACAGTGCAGGGCTTGCATTTAGTAGCCTTTACAATGAGTTCGCGGTGCATGTAGGGCACCAGCAATGCTTAGCCATGCAAATCATGCCCCTTGTGCCCGGATGGCTTGCGTGTATATCCTCAGTTAATGCCTCTCGCAACACATTTGTTTTGGCTACTTTTTCATCGATACACACGCACCCAGATCGAACATGAAGGTCTCTCCAATGTGAATGTATGTAGGGGTTCAACGTTTTTAGGCGGCTTTCGTTATTAGTCAATATGCATTCCCTGACTTCTTTTAAAACTGCGTCATTACTCGTTAGTGATGCGATTAGAGATTTATTGTAAATCTTGGACACAATGTAGTCAAATGTGGGTACATATGGGCTGGGTGTGAGAAGAGTACTAGCGTTAGAGGAATGAGCCGGAGATGTTGGGGTTAATATCTGTAAAGGACTCGCGGCGCGGGTAGTGTTATTCGAAGTTGTTCGCTGACTTGCGGTGCGGGTATTGTCAGATGTATTTGAGAGCGGACTTGCAAGGCGGGTTAAGTTCTGACTTGAAGATTGTTGATTCGCGGCGCGGGATGTGCCATTAAAACGAACTCGAGTGATTCGCTTTTTAGAAGGCATGTTGTTATTAAATTGATTTATTGAATTTAGTTCCGAAGAAAATTCAGATGACATTTTATTTCTAGAATTAGGATTGCACGACTGAATTGTAGAATGATGTGAGGCAAAAAGCATTGAATTTATTTGTGGGTTGTGACTTTTAAAATTATTTGTGAAATGTCTCCTAATTGGCGGGAATTTAGACCTAAGAATTGGAGTCTCGCACGGCGCGAGAGCTAATTCATTCCGATTTTGGACTAATTGTTTATACTTATTTGTATTGTGCTGAGCGAGAGAAGTGTTAAGTGGTATTTGCAACGCGGGGTCTACATATTTCAAATTGTTTAAATTACAAGTAGTATTTGAGGCTAACGTTTGCGGCGCGGGGGATATGTAATAATCATGTTTGCGTACTCTTGCTGCATGTGTGCTAATTAATTTTATCGCCTTATTGTTGGCCTCAATTTTAAGTGTAATTTGCGATGCGGGATCGTGTGTTTTTAATAATTGGTGTAAATGTGATGCGGGACGTGTTTTATTTAAATCTAATGAATTAATAGATGCAGAAATTAACTTGAGTTTTGCTAGAATAGATTCCTCGTCATAATTAGAAATTTTTTTAGCTTGTTGAAACGGGTGTCCGGAAATATAATCCACCAGACCCATTTTCGCCCCCGGAAGATGTTCAATGTCAAACTGAAATGTTAGTAGACGATCTATCCAGCGAGTTAGTCTACTATTGTACGATTTATTCGATCTATTTTCTTTCATAACAGAGAGAAGAGCTCGATGATCCGTAAAAACAGTAAAATTTTTCCCATACAGATAGTTTTTAAAACATTCAATCGACCAAACTACTCCCTGTAGCTCAAGTTCGTTCACACTATAGCGGTCTTCGCATGAATTTAAGAATCGCAAGGCAAACGCAATTGGTTTCCACCCGTCAACTGTTAGTTGTTCGAGTGCTGTTCCGAGACCGGAGCGCGATGCATCACATTTTATGCGTGTTTCGAGTTGCGGTTTATAGTGACTATTTGCGGTTGCGTTCGCAATGCGATCTTTTATTTCGTTAAAACACTTCTCGTGCTCCTCTGTCCAGCAGAATTTTGATGTCTTTTTCAGTAAAGGAGGGGGTGGCTAACTTGTGCAAGATTTGGAATAATTTTTCCGATGTAATGCACCGATCCCAGAAAAGAACGGAGTTTCTTTAGAGTTTTCGGAGCTGCAAGTGCAAAAATTGCAGCTGTTTTACTTTCAAGTGGTGAAATACCCGATTGAGATATATGATATCCTAGCCAATCGATTTCTAATTTTCCAAAATGACATTTGGGACGGTTTATTCTAAGATTTTCATCCTTCTATCGTTTTAAACAATTCATAACATAACTTTTATGTTCTTCGAAAGATCCCTTGCTAGCTATCAAAATGTCCTCTAGGAAACAATATGTATTTTTTAGACCGATCAAAATATAGTCCATTGCTTTTTGAAATTCGGCAGGCATATCTGTTAGCCCGTAAAATCCCGTTTAAAATCTGTAAGTGCCAGTCATATCACCATAATAATATTAAAGTTGCAAAGATTTGCCGTATTAATATCTAAGTTTATTTGACTGTATGCATACTTTAAATCTATCGTTGAAAAGTATGTTGTGTTTTGCGAAGCGGGAGCACTAATCTGTTGAGAAATAGATTCGACAAGCGTATCAATGTTTGGCATTTGATGTTTATTCTTGTGAATGGCTTTGTTTAGTTCTTTTGAATCGAGTTCTAGCTTTATCGTTTGGTCTTTCTTTACTGAAACCACTATTGGAGATATAAACTATTTGTCTGGGCAACTTGAAAGTTAAACGATATGTTTTTCATCTAACAATTTCTTAAGTTCAGTATTGACTTTTTCTTGTAAATTAATAGGGATTCGTCTACCTTTTTGAGGTCTAGGTTGAAAGTCTTTATGAAATTTGAATTTTGCCGCGTGATTCTTTGATCTCCCGATGCGCGATATCAGTTCAGGAAAAGTTTTTGCGATTAGTTCTTTGAACTCTGGAGAGGAAATATTGTTGACACATTTACTTTTTTGCGATGTAGATTTAGTCACAGCTAGACCAAGTCGATCGAATAAATCACGAGCAATTAGCGATTTCAGTCCGTCAGCTACAACAGTGAATGTTGCAGAGTCACAAGTCCATCCATTGCTCGTTATTGACGCTTGAATCTTCCCTTCTACCTGGATGGGTTCATTCGAAAAAGTCCAAATTGTGGTGGCATCTGTTCGCTGATCCAGAATGCGCGAGGACTACTTTGTACCACTTGCGATGCGAGTCAATGGTTCAGAATACTGCATGCGCTACCGGAGTCCTCGAGAAGGGTAGGGTTAATATTGCCGATCTTGATGGGCATGTTGAGCGGTTCAACTTTTTCTACTGAATTCTCGATCACCGCGACCGTGTTATCTTCTCCGCTACTGTAGTCCGATTCGTAGAGCTTAGCAGGTTGTAGAAAATGTACTGAATCCTCAAGATGCGGTTCTTCTTCCACGACACTCATCATCTTCTTTTTAGCATTTACTGGTTTCACTGTCTTTTGTTTATGCAAACTTTCGCAAAATGATTTAGGAGTCCACAATTGTTGCATGTTTTGTCTTTTGCGATACATTTATCTCGATGATTCGGAAGCCAAATCCCTCCACAGTTGGAGCAATAGAGCGTTGAGCGATTGTTTTGTCGTGTTGCATTACCGGAATTTTGCCAATTCGAGGCTCGAGAGCTACCAGAGAATTGAACCGTGTTGACGTTCGCCGGGATGACAATCTTATTATGCTGCTGAATTCGATGCTGGTTTCTTATCCCCAGTTCCATGTTAATTGCTAGCTCTAACGCCTAGCGCGGCTCAACTGTTTGTTTGAGAAGTTCCTTTTGAGATTCAGGATCTATGAGGTTAGTAATGAAGACATCGCGTACCAAAGTTTCTTTCTTATTCTCGAAGTCACAGTTCTCTGCCAACTCCTTTAGTTTTCCATAGAAGTGTTCCACCGTTTCTCCCCGAAGTTGTTTCGTAATCAAGAAAACTTGACGGTCAAAAGTTATGTTGCGAGGACGGATGAATGCCTCTTCTACGATTTTCCAGAAATCGGTGGTTGTTAGGGTATCAATCACGATGTGCGGGTTCTTGCAGTTGAGGATGCGGCATCCTTCTACCCCGATGCTTAGATACAGCAAAGACACGGTTTTGCGATCCGCCAACGGCCATGGTTTGTCGCCACACATTATACGAACTTCTATGAGTAGTTGGCACTTATTTTGCCAATTCATCTTTTGTTGCGCGTTGCGAGCGTTCCTTTCTTTCTCCGACTGTGCAGAAGCGCCGACTATAGATTCTTCGTATATTGGTTCGAGGGGAAGTTCCACCATCTCGGGGTTGGGTCCAAGTAGTGTATCAAGGATGATGTTCTCTTTCGTCAACAGTGCCAATTTATATTGCACTCGCCATTTCTCCCAGCAGAGGGGAGGATCGGGTGTAGGTTTATCCCAGAAAGCGTCAATTCCGCATGTGTACGTTTAGTTGCTGGCTGCCCCATGTCG
Organism: Convolutriloba macropyga; assembly: GCF_964194025.1. Classification (NCBI taxonomy): domain Eukaryota; kingdom Metazoa; phylum Xenacoelomorpha; order Acoela; family Convolutidae; genus Convolutriloba; species Convolutriloba macropyga. Next base: position 54,662,947 of record NC_134474.1, on the reverse strand, counting down.
TACTCTATTTAAATAGAGTAGCTACTTGAAATGCGCGTGCGTTTAATTTTATTTAACTAGCGATTCGCGGAGCGAGATCTTAACTAAATTTCTTAGCGCTTACTTGCGGAGCGGGATTTACAAGAGAGTTTGTTAACTGAATTTGAGTTGCAAACTTAAGAGAATGAAATGAATTGAAGTGCTTGTAAGCAAACGTGAATGTGTGATCAGACATGTCTGATCACGAGGCGGGAAACCAAGAAGGAAATCATTAACAGATCACACGACACGAACTGAATAAATATGAACAGGACTATCAAGGGCAAATAAATTGAACTACTTTACAACATAAATAAATTGAACATATAAAATATACTGCATCGAACAAATGATGATATCTTTAGGTATCACAGATCCTATAGGGTTTTGCTGCAACAATAAGCAGACAGACCTTCTTTGATATTCTCGGTAAATCATTCCGAGAAGGTTAATTTCGCTGAAGTGATAAGGAAATTAGAAATTGCACCAAATACTAAAATAACTAAAAAATTCACAAAAATTTCTGGAGAAATAATTTCAAAGTCATGAAAAAACTAGCCGTTAACAGGAACCATTCGTTGGGTTCGGTTATGTATCATTAGCAACCAATCAGAACTTTGTCAGTGATAATATTTTATGACCACAAACAGTGCCAAAATAATTTTAAAAAATATTAGCTGTTCGTTTATGAATTCAAGCAAATAAAAATAGGTGCAGTTACAATAATTGTAGCATTTAAAGAAACTCAAGTGAAATAAAACTGTGAACGGAAGTCAAACTGACGCACGTGAAAAAACATTCCTCTCAAAACCAAAAATTTGTTGAAACACCAATATCCCAATAAGAGTAGTTTAAATAAAATCACGCCCACGAGCCTGCTCTATTTTTCTCCCCCTTTACTAATTCACGTTGACTCATTTCACTACCCTAATTTGAGTTCTCACTTTCGTGAAAAAGCCATAAAATGTGTGAGCTGATTTTGAGGAAAGCCCGCTCCAGTACAATCCATAAGAAATCGGTAACTAATTTGATGACTCAGACAACGTTAGAGTCTTGTATGAAAACTAAACACACCTGTATGAAACTACATTGAGAGTTAAAAATGCTAAATGTGTCATGACTTGTTTGTTTTGTCCATTCTCACATTATGCTCCTAATATGTGGTTTCTAAATTGCAGTTTGCAGGAATAGGGAGAAAATTCGAAAACGTGCACTGAAATGGGCGTTGAATTAAAAAACGTTCTCTGATGATAAATACAAAGAGAGCCTTTTTCAGCCAGCACAATTTGCTACGAATTAGTTTTTTTTTACTTGTTCGAAAGTACCTAACTATGTTGAATAGAAATTTCAACTGTGAAAGTTTCATAGAAATTTACTGATCATTGGAAGTCTTACAAAAGTTATAATCAAACTCGCTCTGCTGGAAATCGTTTCATAACAACAAATTTCGAAGTTTCTCAAAATGCGATTGGGCAAATTTTTTGTGGTTAGAGTTGTAAGGTACGTAAATGTGATTATGCAAAAATATAACACCGAGGAAATTGGTTGGACATTCCCTTTTCCATTATTCAAGAAACAGTTGAATACTCTTTTAATATCAAAAAATAAAAAAAAAATATTTTCTATCAATGTCCGGTAAATTGGTCATGTTTATGTCAGTGAACTAAGTAATTACCGTAAATTGCGTACCAATCCAATTTAATAGTAATAATAATAGATTGTGTTTAGTGAGATTTTTCAAAATTATGAATAGTTTTCATGATGACAGTGTATAAAAAGGTCAAGATTCGACTAATGAAAAAATAGTATTTAGAATAACTGGGGTCATTTGATGAAGTTGAACAGAATAAATTTTAATCAGAGGACTTGTCCATTCAGGTAATCTTTGGAACCAATATTCAACATAGCTAGCTCTAAAATCTTTGAACTCACCAGTTTTCCCAGCTGTTCATATATATTGAAGCTGTATTTTGCATTCTGTCATCACTACAAGCATTAAATCAAGATTATTACATACATTAGAGCATGCACGAATTATAATTTTGATGGCACAATCAAGTAGCTACGTAATGGGAGAATTTGATGCATAAAAAACTTTTAATTAAGATTTTCATGCTATGTGACGTCTTGCGTTCGAGAACAAGATGGCATATACATAAAGAAGTTGATTTGGGGCTCAATGACATTTTACCGTATGCATTTTTAATGGTAACATCTGAAACTGCACATTTGTTCTAAATTATTGCGTGGTTAGGGATACAATGTCTGCCTAAAGTGGGATACAGAGGTATGCCTAAAGTGAAATCAAGGATTTTTGAAACCTTTAGCATAGTGCACATGTAACTCAAATTGGCTAGAAGTCTGAATCTCGTCTATTAACAAATGTTGGCGCCGCAAATTTTAGTTACATGCTTGGTCAAGTGAGAACTTTTACATGTGCAGCGTTATGAGCAGTCTTAAGCCACTTAGAAAAGAGATTGGTGATAGAGTGACGGGTGCTAATCAGATAGAGAGGAGTTTATTGTCATCATCAGCCATTTTCTCCAAAGCTCCAATCATTTCTGTGTCGTCCAAAGGGGAAAGAGGGTTTGATTCATTGCTGGTTCCAGCTTCGTAGTCCAATATTGTGCACCCTGTCAATTGTAATTTCGACCAATCAGAACTTTTTCCATTAGACTTCAATAAATTTTTCAATTGCAGCCCTTTTTTCTTATTATTCCCCACATTTAAGAACATTTTTTGCATTAGACTTCAATAAATTTTTAAATTGCAGCCCTTTTTCTTATTATTCCCCTTATTTCAGACTGATTGTTTTATGAGCAACATTACTCTTTTTTTGGTGACTATGGTCACTTTTTTTTGTCTGAGACTTTCGCGCGTACGATTATTGCAGCCAAGATTGGTCAGGCTATAGTCAACCTGAAGCTATATGGTTAAGTAAGAGCTCATCCTCATACAGACAGCTTCATGGAGGCAGGGGATTCCCGGGTTGATACTGACACTACGTCTTGATGCACAATTTCATTTGGAGAAGGAAAAAATTTTTTAATATGGTTTCTTAGATACCATAGACTTGTATGGCCCATATAAGACTATAAACGCAAAAAATTGCACACGCTTTTTTTTCTGGTTGAAATCATTTCGTTTTCGCTGAAAAGGGGCCTGGCGGAGTGTAAAACGTATCGAGGGCACCTTGCTAATGTTTAAGATTTATATGGTTTCTTAGATACCATATCTAAGGCCACCATAGACTTGTATGGCCCATATAAACACAAAAAATTGCACACACTTTAGAATCTTTAGAATAAGTTTGTTTTGGCAAAAACAAATGACGAAGTTGAGATTTCTTAGTAAAAAATACACTTAATCGGTACAATGGTGAAAAAATTGACGTGAAATAAAACCTTTTTTAAATGAACTGTTTTAATGCAGTTTTGTTGTGAATTGATTTTGCAATTTGTTTCTTGAATGTGCTATGGCAATAACTCAGTGAAAATTGAGTTTTGACCGATTTTTATGTCAATATGCAATGTTATTGAGGAATTATGAAGCCTGCTAAGGAACGTTTCTTAAGACTTTTTCTACTTTTTTCTCTTTCTATGATTTCTCTGGTTTTATTCGATTTTTCTAAATGTTTTAGGAGTTTTAGTTGTTTTGCATTTATCCCAAACTCTTTCTTAGAAACCATATCAAAGACCATATATGGTTTCTTGGATACCATATCTAAAACCATACATGATTCGTTCATACCATATCAAGGATGATGATCAAATCGACGCTGAGGAGTCGGGCGTCAATGGTTTCTTAGAAGCCATTTCCAAGACCATTTATGTTTTCTTGGATACCATAGCAAGATCATACACGAAATCAATGCTCTTCGTCTATGGAACCATATATGTCTTGGATACGTATTCTAAGAAGAGCCAACCCGGATTGAACTCTCAATCATTGGCGTGTGAATCACACACCTTACCACTCGGCTATCACGCCAAGAGGGTCCTAGATCATTTTTTAAAGACGAAAGTGAGCCAATACCTGCAAAATAGCCAGCACGAGAATGGCGCGCTATAAGGGGATTTTTTCTGCACGTCTAATTCGAAGGCACTTTAATCTATCACAATCCAGATATTAATTGGAGGCATTTTTGCTCACCTGCTCCAGGTACGCATGGCTCCAGAGGTTGACCTTCGTCCTGGTTCTCATACGGGTTCTGTGCACCCAAGTGGGAGATGACGAGAGTCAGGAGCTCCTCGGCTTTCCTCAGAGATTGACCCAACTGCTTCATCCTAAAACAATATTGATCATCGATTAGGAATTCGACGAGGTTTCCAAATTAATGGAAACCAATTTAAAATTTCCAAATTTCGCAGTTTCTGTATTTGTGTAATTATTTTGGTTCACGTTGATCAGGGTGAGGTTGGAATTGGTCTAGAAATTAAGAGTTTTTTTGGAAAAATGTCTCCTTTGGAAAAAATGTCTCCATGAACTTGTCTCCTTGGTGGTTTTGGCAGTTGCAATAAATGGCATACTATTAAGGCTTGTAGAGACTATTAGGGCTTTTGGAAAACTACTCAGATGCTTAGTAATTTCGATACGCCGCTTTTTCCCGTCTCTAAAGACGAAAAGTCAAAAATTCGATCGCTAGACTCGAGAACTGTCGCACATAACCATTCGTACGAAAAACTGCGCTAAAAAGGCAGGGGAGTGAAAGAATTGCTGCAAGTTCAGTTTGCGAGCAATTAATATCGCGGCATTAAAACAACGTTAAAAAGATTGATGCGAGTCAGACAAAATAACAAATGAAAATAATTCCGTAGCAAATGTTATCCTCAATGTCCTCATTGAATTGTCATCGTCATTAAAAATGACCTTTAGGTCAAATATAAAGATCACAATCAATGATTTTCAACTCTAGGTCAACTGAGGTTTTTATCTACGGACAAACTTTGACTTTTAACACTTTTCACCACTAAAAATTTGACCAAAAAATTGTATCCGGAAATTTTAAACCAACATTGTTTCACAGTTGGCTCCAAAATATCATCAAAGTTTTCCTCAAACAGAAAATACAATCCGAAGTTTCTAAACAACAAAAAATATTCAGTTTTTCTGACGTAACAAAAACGAAATGTTCAATATAGTCAGAAGAATATGCAAGGAAAGTGCATGTGGTCATGATGACATTAGTGGCGATGCTCGTAGAAATTCTGGTGTTGTAATGAGAGATTATCTGGCAGCCGCTATCAAGGAGAGTGTGCCAGCAGGTTTATTCCTGAATTTTTTGAATTTGAAATAGTATTCCTATTTTCAACAAAAGGAGCTAAGGATGACTGTAACAATTTGCGTCCAATCATGCCTACTATCACAGAAAAAAATCATGAAAATTTTTTTTATCAATGACTTTTCAATTTTTGCAGCAAATATTTCCTGGTTAATGGATGAATCTGACAAGCCTTTTTGCACAGCGGCACTTCTTTTACACAGGGTGGTACCGCACAGCGGTACCGAAAACAGTAGCAAATCAAACAGATAATGGAGTAAAATCAACATTGGAATGGAAACATCCACTTAGCGTGTTATGTTGATCTTTAAAAAGGCCTTAGATACTCTAAGTCAAGGCATTCAATTAACAAAGTTGGAACATGTTAGAAGCAGAGGTAGTGTCCTTTGTTGGTTTGAACTCAAGTCACTCAGGGTCATCCAGTTCCTATAGAATTCAATGTGGGGTACCTCAGGGATATGCGCTGGGTACTCTTTGGTTTTTGGTTTAAAACAATGTCCCCTAGAGCCGCAGGAATTCAAAAATTTCTGTAATTGCAGATGATTCAACAGTTAACTTCTGATTTCTTCAAATTTCTAGGAGACTTCGAGAGTCTTAAGCAATGGTTTGATGAATCATTTTCATTGAATGAAAGCAAGTTTGAATTGTCAATTTTAAAAAAACAATGTAAAAAAGGGGTCCAAATTGCATAAATTTAAAAAAGTTGAAGCAACATTTTGATATGCTTTGATTATTTGCTTTCCGACAACAAAACCTAATTTGGATAAGTTTTTGTTGACTGAGCAATTTTATATTAAGACAATGTGTTGCAGCAATAATGATGGCTGTTTATCTGCTATTTTATGTTCAGAGAAATTTACGTTGTTTTTAAGTTTTGTTTAGTAAAAATTTCACAAATGCTTTTCAAAATACAAGAGGCTGCTCTCAATCTGTTCGAACACACGTCTTCTTCGATAAAAGCGACATACTAGCAATCGTTTCAAGTGTCTAGTTAAAACAAAAACAGCTAAACGGATTAAAACAGCCTACAGTTTTCGCATGGAAAATGATCTGATATCAAACTGTTCTGATATCCCCGTTTATCATGCTGTCGATTTGAAGTTTGAGTATTTATTTGAGAATTCAACGGTCACTGACAAACAATTCACAAGAAAACGGTCTAAGGTTGAGAACAGAAACGTAACCAATTTTTTTCGTATGTAAAACAGTAGATGAGTCATTTGAGCAGGTATTTGAAGTTTTTATTGAAACAATGCATATCATATTCGGATAATAAGCGGAAAAAATTCTACAAAAAACCAGCAGGATACAGCCAACTGAAAAAAGCAGCAGCCAGAAACAAAACTTGTGTAAGTTATGTCCAAATACGCTAGGAACTCATTCAATTTCAGTTCAATATAAAAGCCGTGTTTTCAGGTGAGGGTTGGCAGAAAATTAGAGCATTTTATCGAACAAAAATGCAATAAATGTAAAAGAAGAGAAGAACTTTTTTCAGTTCTGTTGTATGCCAACAAGAAATTTTACAGTTTCGTATCAAAATATAATTTTTGAACAGTTAATCAATTTTTTTAATGATAGTGGCGCAGTATCGTTTGCAAAGTTTATGAAAACAATAAAACCAGCCCGAAAACAGCAAAAAAAGTTCACTCCTTCAAAAACGTGATTCTTTTATATCATCAAACTATAGGCAAATGTAAATTCTACCTGCTTTTGGCCAAATTTTTGAAAAACTGCTTTTTAATCTATTTAGATTCTCTTGCGTTGAAAAAAATTCAATCGAAAAGTTAGATTGGAATTCGTCGAAAAATAAGTGCAATTCATGACTTCAAAAAAAACTGAGTGGTGAAATTTGTAACAATTGGTCAAGGGCACAAAAATTGACAAAATGGGCCTTCATAAATTTGAAAAGAGCTTTAATACTCCCAACCACAATATTTTGCTAACGAAATGTCAAATGTATGGCTCCAGAGGAAGTGTATACAATTTAGCTCAATCTTACTTAAAAATGGAAGCCATTATATAAAAATAGCAAAAGCCAACACATAAGAAGACAATTAATTGTGTTCCACGAGGCTCTATTTTGTGGCCGTTACTTTTCAACATCTCCTTGAATGGCTAGCTTCAATACGACTGAATACTCTTGCAAACTGTATGCTGATGACACAACAATAACTTCACAAAGAACTACATAAACTACGGATACTACTGCAGCGCTGCAGAACTCAGCTGGAAAAAAATGGTTTTTTAAATTAAATAGACACTCAACACAGTAGAAACAAAACACAGTGTTTGACAAAAAGCAAATGGTCAAAAACACAAAAACCAATAATCAGCAATAGGTAAAATACTTTTGAGCTTTCATTGACAACACGCTCAGTTTCAGGGAACTCTTAAAAATAGTCAGAATGAAGCTGTTGAAATTGCGCTCCTATTTTCATCGCTTGAGGAGGATTTCTGGTCAACAGCAATTGTTGATTTTTGTTAAAAAAAAATTAACGTTAACCCAGTTGATCAGTATGGAAAATTGGTTTTCGGCTCGACAACAGGAAATCTTTTGAAATTTGAAGATGCTCATCAAAACATACTCAAAATAAATTTTTTTGAAGCGCAAAATTGATTCTATTGAGAAGTTAATAGTAAAGTGTTCAATGGTCAATGTCATGGAACTTCATACCTATGAAGTTTTAGCACTGTTGATAAAATTTATACTGGAAGAAGGGCGTCCGAAACAATAATAATAATAACTTTATGATAAAATGTTTTCGTAAAATCACAACCAGCGTAATGCTAAAAAAGCTCTGAGGTACAATTATGATTTTGTTGTGGAATGCAAAGCTTGAAAAAAAGGAAGTTAAAATTTTGTTCATAGATTTTGACATAAGATAATCGGCAGCATTGAATTGCTTAAGTTATTTTTTAGTACTTTGAAACTCCGCTTGGGCTATAAATTTTTATTTTGTTGGTGTATGACCAATTTCACGCAAACAATTTTCCTCAGAAATTACAGAAATGAGAATTGCATCAACTTTGAACTCTTCCAATGGGCTTTTGGAAACGAACCAGTTAGGTCCAACAGAGTCCTGATTGCGTCGATCTTGTTCTGATGTTTTTATACTTCGTAATCTATCTGTTTCTCGACCCTACGAACAAATGATTCTTATTATTTTCTCAAATTAAACGCAATTCTTACAGATAAGCAGCGCACTTTGTACTTTGTTTCATAAAACGCTGACCAGGTACAAGAAAACGCTGACCAGGTAAAATGCTGACCAGGAAAAAAGGAATTAGTACAAGAAGAATAGGTTTCTCAGAAAATATTTTGAACTGTTCGTTTTTGTGTTCGGCGCATATTGCATCAAAAATTCGCTTTTCACAAAACACATTTGATAGTCTAAATTTTGGAATAAAAAAATACGCTTTTTAAATTTTCAGAGATAATTTTTCATGGTATTAATGTCAAAATGTTTTGTTTTCTCGTGTCAAGACTATCTCATTTTTAACGCAGGACGCCCCTTCTATTGTTCTGTTTGATCTAGGCATATTAACTAGGGGTCTGTGTCCCCTCGGCCTGTGGTATGTTGCGGCCACCTGTGGGTAAAAACCTGGTTCTAACTTGGAGTGATTGTCGTGGTTGTCCTGATTGATTTTCTTGAGGATCCGGAGATTCTCTCCCTCGTCCTCTTTCTTCCTCTTGCTGAACAACTTCACTAATGCACGTCTCTACAAACAAGAACGAACACTCTTCTCATAAATAAAAAAATTGTTGTAATGGTCAGTAGTTGACCGCACTTATTTGAGACTCTTGAGGACCTTTTGACAAAGATTTAATATAAAAATTTTTTTGTTTTAAAAAATGAAACTGAGCTGACAGATTGGCAACGACTTAAAGTCCAAAGATTGATATAATTACTTCGAACTTCATTTTTTGCACTTAAATACGGCCTATTTTTCAAACTCAAAACTTTTAAGACAATCGATTCTATATAAAAATTAAGAAGATTGTGCCAAAGCAGATGAAACTGGAAGGGGGAGGGGGGGGGGCTTCTCATTTATAAAAAGATGTGACGTCATATTTACAAACATGTGATGCGCATTCGAGTCTAGCTGGGTAGATAATTCTCATCTCAGGTGTCTCACTCATCTTCCCCATTCCCCATCTCTTCAGGTGAGACTCTATCTGAGTGAACAGATTCGCCTAGAACAGAATTCATCCTTGAAAGTACCCACTCATCCCCTAGTCTACAATTAATGGTATCCAAAATGTATATGGGGATTATAATTTCTATGAAAACTTTGCTTTTTTCAGTCAATCAAAATCTTTTAGGAGATACAGCAAAGATTTTGAAAAGCTTTTGAACGAATCGTTTTCTCAAAGTTTTCCAGGTCTCTCTAAAAAGGAGGCTTGAAATTTTTAAAAGTAATTATTTCTATGACTCTTTGACGCAACATATATGTGGAGAAGAGGTTTGAAAAATTTAAATTCAGACGGTTAAAAATTACTGAAAGTTAGCAGACCAAAGACCGGGTATGGGCCAGACCGAACATGCCCATTTAAGGTATGGCCAAGCAGAAGAGATGGACGACGGGTAAGGGACGAGACCGAACAGACCCAATTCAGGTATGGGCCAGACGGAGCAATGCGACCAAAAATTTGTCCAGTCTATGAGCTCGGTCGCACCGGACCCCCCTGTCCGCGACCCAGGTCCGTCTGATCCATACCTGTCTTGGGCTTCATCCGGGGTAGTAAAATTGTGATCATATGAAACCCCAAAACAACTGATGTTACATGTTACAAGTTTAAGACCCCGAAATTTACTAAAAATGTGTCATGCCATAGATAATCTTTATTTCGCAGCTTGCAACTTTGTTTGTATGATAATGTTAGATGATCCGTTGTTTCAGGTTCGCCGTAACAAAAAGCACAGGGGATGGTTTCCAGGTTTTTTAACCACTCCAGTTTCTGGTACCAAAAGTTGCTATATAAACTGAACAATTTAGATTAAACTGTTTGTACAAAGTAAAGTTTTTCTCCAGAGCAAAATTTAAAACAAAATTGTGCGAGTTTGTCTTTTGACCCGGTGTGTTTTACGCTAATTTTGGTTCCCAGTTTTAGAGTAATACTGCAAACAGCATTTCTTGCTTTGTTTGATTAAAAAAGACTCACAATTAAAGGTGCAACAATGTTCGGAAAATGAAAGTGAGATCTTTTATTCCAAATTCAAGTACCGAATGAGACTTAAGAAAATCTCAAGTTCCGATGTGTCTGATACATAAACCTAGACTATTGCCATAAAGAAAGATGCACTGCTAAAGGCAAAACTTCAAACAATTTTGGCTAAGAAAATCTTACTTTACTTGTCTGCCGCAGCCTAAAAACTCCAATTATAAACATACCCGGCAGATTGCCGGAAAATAGCCGCCATTGATTCCCATAACTCTAGTGGGATTGAAAGAAAAGAAAATATCAATATAAATTGAATTTTGTATAAACATTTTAAGTGCGACTTTTTAAGTACTCCTGTCTCTCAGTGAGAGGCTACAGGGTCTACTATCAATATCAATAAGCATTATAGATGGTAACTAAAACTTATGAGAACAAAGTTTAAGTACCGGGCATCTAAAAATTGGCTTTATGGGTTTATCCCGTTTCTATTTGATAAAGGTGAAAACACTCTTTCGGAGATTCAATTCATTCAAACAAAACGTATTCAACTGTAAGCAACAAACGTATTAGCTTTATAACGTAAAAAGCAACAAGTTAGAGTTTAGTCGGCAAGGTTTTTTTGATGCTCTTTTACTGATTTTTTGTCTGATGTTATGGACGTCAGAATCGGTTCATAATCGATCAACAATTGTCTAAAGAACCTAAAACTTTTAAGCCGAAAACCACTTTAATCCGTACATATCGTGGTTATTTTTACTTAAAATTAGGTTATACGAAATTTTTCCGAACATTATACTTAAGTTGGGACGATTTCTATGTGCATTCTATTCAGTTAAAACCATATTCAAATACTCGATTCTGATTGGCTAATATTCTCTCGCTTATTTCTATTTAGTTACTAACATCCTCCGGCCCAGAAGAAGATGTTGGGAGAGTGGGTACTAATTTTACAATTGGGCGGACGAGCGATCCAGTAGACGTGCGTAAGACGGCGGAGCAAGCGACGCTGTCGGAACCGTAGCGGAGTTCAGTGTTCCAATTAGTAGGGTAGTAACCCCTTGGGTTGGTCTCTTCAACTACTCAGACCAAATCACCGGTCTTTAGGTATTGCTCGGCAGTTGGAACGTCGGTTCAGCGCCGGTATGTATTCTTTGATCCAAGGTGACCAAACAGCATTGGCATACGACTGTGCGCGGGCGTACCGTTTACGATGATTGAACTCGTCGACGCCAACGATTGACGAAATTGCTGTTGCTTGGTTACCAAGAAGACAAGGATTAGGTGTTATTGCGCCTAAATTGGACGGGTCGGCGCTTACGGGCGTTAACGGGCGTGAATTAAGTGCTTGTTCGACGAGACAAAAAGTAGTGTTCAAAACTTCGTCAGTGAGGCCACAAGTACCGAAGATGGTGTAAAGCATTCGCCTGAAACTACGTACCAGCCTCTCCCAGATGCCACCTTGGTGTGGTGCACTGGGCGGATTGAATCTCCACTTAATGCCTTTGGGGTCAAGTTTGACAGCGATGTTGGTGGTGTTCCACTTTTCGATATTCTCGCGTAGTTCTTTTTCCGCGCCAACAAAGTTAGTGCCATTGTCTGACCAAATATTGGCAGGTGTACCCCGATGGGAGACGAACCGCTCCACTCCCATTACACACGAACTAGCGTCCATGGACGGAACAATTTCAACATGAACGGCACGAGTAGTTAAGCATGTGATGATGAAACCCCGCCTCTTCTCGGTAGTTCTACGCACAGTAACGTGAAACGGGCTGAAGTAGTCGACCCCGGTTTCCGTGAAGAGAGGAGACTGGTATGCGAGTCTTTCTACTGGGAGTTCAGCCATGATCAGTTGAACGGTAGCAGCGCGGAATATTCGGCACATAACGCAGTTAGATTTAAAGGAACGTAGTGATGAACGCAATTTAAGGATGGCGTTTAGCCCCCAGGTAGTCAATACCTTGATGATGATGTTTAACGTGGGTGAGCCTCATGAACAACTTTACAAATGCATGTCGTGCGTCCAGAACGATAGGATGTTTTACATCAAAGTCAACTTCGACCAACCGTTTGATGCGGCCGGCCGATCGGATTAGACGATTTGGCCCAATAAAGGGAGAAAACGGACCAATACGGCTACTTCTTTTAATGAATTTGTTTTCGAGTAGAACTTTTCTCTCTGCATTAAATAATTCCCTTTGCACAAGGTACTGGAGATGACGCTCGGTTTCGTCAAGCTCCGTGGGGTCTATGATGCTACCATCGGTATTACGATAAAATTCGTGAGAAGGCAACAGGAGGAGCTCGTACGCTGTTATCGTATCAATTTTTGATAAGAACTGTATTTATCTAAAGGAATTAGTTGCGAGGGCCGTTGTTTAGTTGACTTGCTTACGGATGCGGCCAATGGCGTATTGGTTTCGTCAGTTTCTTCGTTTCCTTAGTTACAATACCAAGTTTGAGGTTTTTAACTACTTCGGTGCTTGGATCGAACGGTAATTCCTTGGTTCTTAAGAAATTTTGATCCCTCACCCAGCTACTTGATTGCAAAACCTCAGCGGAGTTACCACGAGTACCGGCATCTGCCGGATTATCGCCTGAGGCAACGTTGTTCCATTCATTAACGCTAGTGTGTTCTATAATCTCGCATACATGGTTTGCAACAAATATTGGTGCTTGCTTGTGGAGTGAAGCCACTGTAAGAGAGTTATGCTATCGGTCCACATAAAAACTTTGTTAACATGAACAGTAAGGGCTCGACAGATGTCTTGTTTCAACCGAGCGGCCAGTAAAGCAGCTTGCAGCTCTGGCTTTGGAATTGTCATCACCTTCATAGGTGATACGCGAGCTTTACCCAGGACAAATGCAAGCTCTGTTTTTGGCCCCCTAGAAGTGTTTACTTGAGCTCGGAGAACTGCAACAGCGCTGAAGACCTCTTGAGAACTGTCAGCAAACATGTCTAGTTCCAGATGTTCAAAATTTCTAGAAAAGTAGCTCCTTGGTATAGTGATTTCGGTAAGCTTGGTTAGTTCGACACTCCATTCGAGGAACTTTTCAACAGTGTCTTTTGGTAATTCTTCATCCTAGTGCTGCCCACTGACTGACACGCCAGATGTCCTTGAGTAACAACCGGGCATCAACAGTAATTGGTGCCACTAGGCCGATGAGATCAAATACCTTAGACAATAGGCTCAATATCAAGCGTTGTGTTAAAGACTTAGTTACTGTACTGGAGGTACCCCGACTCACAACTAGAGTATCATTGTTGTGATCCCATTTCAACCCAAGCACGTGCGAAGATTCTTCCTTAGACGAGGCAATTACTTTTGGTTCGGTGGACTGAGGTGACCCATTAATTTGGTCAGCCAGATTTGGTGCATTGCTTACAAACTTAGTAAGCCTGCGAACCCACACAAATGGAGAAGATGCACCAATTCCTTGGATCTATTGAGAGCCCTCTCAGGCGATTCCACTGAATCCAAGCAATCGTCCATGTAAAAGTTTTCTAGGAAGGCTTTGGTTGCATCCGGGTACTGACTAACATTGTCTCCGGCCGTGCGTTGCAATGCATAGTTAGCTTATATGGGTGAGTTTATAGCCCCGAATATGTGGTGCTTGTATTGAAACTCTACAACATTTGTTTTGGTGTCCTCCCGCCACAAAAAACACAGCGATGGTTGGTCACAGTCAGGGACACCCACTTGGAGGAACATACCCTTGATATCTGCGGACACGGCGAATTGATGTTGACGAAACCTAAGCAGTACAAGGATTAGGTTTTGGAGCAGGTCGGGGCCAGTGAGCAAAGATTTATTAAAAGAAGTACCGTGGAACTTTGCTGCACCATTTAATACCCTGCGAACTTTCCCCGGTTTGTTCGGGTTGATTACAGGATGATGTGGTAGGTATCACTCTTTATCAGACCGCTGCTCAACCTTGTGAGCATCAGGGACTGTAATTAGGTAATCTTTTTTCCAAGTCTTCACGGATGGTATTAGCATATTTTTGTTCAAAGTTGTGTCTCTCGAGAGCCACTCTTCGAGAGACTTGAGCTGTACCAGTCACAAAAAGTAGTTCTTCCGTAGCTGGATGTTGTCATCAGCCCATAACATACCGACATCGTATCTTTGGCCGTTATAAAAAGTTGTTGTTTCAAGTATTTCCTGGGAGCGATTATCCGCTGCGGATCGTGGGTCAACCTGCTTGAACGCGCCGTGAGGTGAGATTCCATGTCATGCCAAGACTTGACCTGACAGGATAATTCATAATCCTGTTCGACATTGGCTTTGAAAAACGTTGAGACTAAACTTGAACTTGACGGAATTTGACCGCTTAAAACCCAACCTATGGGCAAGCAAGCAGCGAACGGTGAGAACATTTCGTCGGCTGCAAAGTACTCTAACGGGCGGATGGCATGTAGACATCTTGTCCAAGTATCATCTCATTGTTTCCATAGCTATATCTTACAGGATCTAAGACGGCCAGATCCAGGTAAGGTTATTGCGTGGACTTAACGACAATTATGTCGGAACCTACATTTAATGTTTCCCTCACATAGGGGCGTACAGTAAATGCTTCGAAATCTTGATCCTTATGAGATGTGACAGTCAATTGAACCACTTTTGCCTCTTCCGTGCTTATAACCTTGACGGTCAGTTTTAATGCGATAGCCTGCAAACCGAGTCTAGCTGCAACACTATCGGACACCGAAGAGTTACTGCAAGCGGTATCGCATAAAACCAACGCCAAGGTATTGTTACCAGACGAATTAGTCAAGTTCAGTTCCGTGACCTGAAGGAGGCCTTTAACATCCGTCACTGATGACAAAGTGGTTGTTCTGCTTGGTTGCTGTTGACCAGTAGTTTGCCTTCTGGTACCTGTGTTCGAGTTCGTATTATTGATGTTCTTATTTGTTGAGGGTTTAGCTGGAAAAACCTTTTCAGTTCCGTGAAGTATGGTAATATGGGAGCTGTTGCAACCACCTTTTCTACATTTACGGGGACTTTTGCACTGCCTGAACATATGTTTATCACGCAAACACAAGAAACAGATCTTGGCATAAGGCACGACCATGGCTCTATGTGTGGGGGTCTTTTCCTTAATGACGCTGGCTGCCTTTGCATACAATGCAACTAAAGATTGGTGTTGACAAAAAACTCTGTTGCTGCTTAAGATTACTCTTGTTTTGCGTATTTGCAGCAGATGCATTCGAAGCAACTTCTGTTCTTGTTAATGAGTTGTCAGTATCCTCAGTCCTCGCTTTAGATGCGGTATTCTTCATTAAATTGTGCGCTTCGGCCTTCTTTTTTAATCATTCCTTAAAGTCCAGAAGATTAGGTTTCACCAAAAGCTTTTTGACGGTGAAGAGTGACCATGACCCTTTCATATTGGGTGGAAGCTTCTATACGGCGGTGTTGAGAAGCGCAGCACTCTGTAAATCCGAATCGTATGAGAGCGATTTAAAGACCCCGACAAGACTTGAAAAGCACCCTGAATAGTTAATGATGTTGCAGCTATTGTGCATCTTCAATGGTAGAAAGCTGCTGAGTCTGTCCAAATGGTCGCTTACGACCGCCTGTGGTTGGCCAAATTTACGTTCTCAGGTCTTCAGTGCGTCTTTGTACATTGCGCCGCAGTAAGGGAACTCAGCTATATCTGTTTTAGCTTTGCCAGTTACGAGGGTCTTAAGGTATGTTAATTTCATATCATCAGTTAGGGACTGAGAGTCAATTGCGCTTTTTAATTGACCACACCATTTCGTGCCACTGTAGGGGATCCCCTTTGTATTGGGACACCTACCAGTCGGGTAGCGGGTCATTGGTCGTGTAGTTAAGGCGTCAGTTAATGCCATAATCAAGCTTGCATTTTCAGATGCTGGCACTGGAGGCGTGGGATGCGGTGGGCCATCCCAACAGAACGGTCCAAGTCTTCACGGATGGTATTAACATATTTTCGTTCAAAGTTGTGTCTCTCGAGAGCCGCTTTTCGAGTGACTTGAGCTGTACCAGTCACGAAAAGTAGTTATTCGGGAGCTGGATGTTGTCATCAGCCCATAACATACCGACATCGTATCTTTGGCCATTATAAAAAGTTGTTGTTTCAAGTATTTCCTGCGAGCGATTATCCGCTGCGGATCGTGGGTCAACCTGCTTGAGCGCGCCGTGAGGTGAGATTCCATGTCATGCCAAGACTTAACCTGACAAGATAATTCATAATCCTGTTCGACATTGGCTTTGAAAAACGTTGAGACTAAATTTGAACTTGAACTTGAGTCATTCGCGCTTTTAAATTGACCATACCATTTCGTGCCACTGTAGGGGATCCCCTTTGTATTGGGACAACTACCAGTCGGGTAGCGGGTCATTCGTCTTGTAGTTAAGGCGTCAGTTACTGCCTTAATCAAGCTTGCATTTTCAGATGCTGGCACTGGAGGCGTGGGATGCGGTGGGCCATCCCTACAGAACGGTGCAGGTGCTGTATGACAGTACATGAGAGGAAAAAATGGTGTGACAAAAAACAGATCGATGTTAGTTGCCGTACTGAATGGGTTTACTTGGTTGCTACAGGTTGCTGCGTGGTTGCTATTAGCATTTTGAGGTGCAGTCGATTCTGAGATGGTGTGGCTAATGGTGGGCTTAGCAGTGCTTGGTGGTAGTATCGGTTGAAAGTTGTTGAGAACGGTTGCATCAATTGACAAGAGTTTACATTTGCGGGTTTTTTCAGAGGGAAACGCCACAAGTTTAGATCAGGTTACGGTTAAAGTAAGGCTGGTTGCGTTTGGACACGGTAATGGAAGGATTTGAGGGGAACACACGGGGTTTTGCGGTGGTTTATTAAAGGTGGGTACTTGCGGTGCCATAATGAGTGGGATTATGGGAATTTGGGAGTTAAATAGATGCTGCGGCGCGATTACGGGCGGCGGGTTCACGTTCCGGTTTGGAGATGAAGAGAAGTTAATCGGGAGATGGGTATTAGCGAATTGAGTTGCGTTATGGAAGTTAAATTGAGGCAAACTCTGTTGTTGTGGAACATGAGGGTTCGAGAGCCTTAATTGACCAGGCATACTGGAGTTTTTCGGACCCAAGAGTGCAGCGAATTGGTCCGTGAACTGATTTACTTGCGCGTTTGTTAACTGATCAGGTACAAAAATGTTTGACTTTGTTGTTGCCAGCACAGGAGTCGGTGGCCGGGGGCTTTGCATAGGTAGCAGAAGTGATGGGGGTGCGAAATTTTGCACGGCGGTCTGACCTTGGTTCTCTGGATTCTCATCACCACAACCTGATTGACTATTTAGCCTGGTCCACCCCTTGGCCATTGCCTTATTGGTGCATTTGAGCGTAATGGAGGTATTCTCCATACAGAACCTACTGCTGAGCAATAGAAATGGCAACTCTTGGCATTGTTTACTGAAATAGCATTTCAAGATGATTTAAGTTACCGGCAACATTACTTGTGTTTTCTGGAGGATTACTAGGAGCAGTATCTTGAACAAGAGGGTCAGCAGTTGCTTACCAGGACCCAGGACGTGAAAAGTTTAAACAAACTTGCGGCAGTCAATGAATTATCTGGTGGAAACGAATTTACCCGATCCTGACAAGTCTCTGACTTCTATCTGATCCCCTATCTTTAAGCAAATATAATTCATTTGAGTGGTGACTAAACAACGATTATCCATTAATTCGGCCTCGTCTAATTTAGCAGCGGCAACACGCTGGCGGTGGTCTTCCTCTAAATCTTGAAGTGCCATCTGCTCTATTTGTATTTCAAGCTCCTTTTTTCTCATAGCAATTTCGTGTTTTTGCATAGCAAGGCGCATGGCAGCGTGCTCCTGTTTTTCAGCTTCTTCGCGTTTTAGTTTTGCCATGAGAAAGTCATGTTTACGCTGGCTAGACACTGATGATTTTGTTCGGCGTGAACTTCTCTTAGAATGCCTTTGTGGATTAACGCCCTGGCATACGGTGTCTTGGTCAGCAGCTGAGTTAATACAGCTTCTAGCCGCAAGCAGGAATTTATCATTGTTCTAAGTTAAATCATCCAACCATTGCTCAAGGACAGGGTAAATTGAATCTGGGTTCTCGGGTTTACTGGCCAAGTTGAATAGTTCTTCGTTCTTCTGCGCTATTTTACTGAAAACATCTTTCAACTTAGAAACCAAGCGTTCAACTTTAACCCTCTTGTTTTGACGATCTATGGCGTCTGTGATGTCCTTATGGATGTTACGTAACTCAGATTCTAGATTAGATCTTGCATTGAAGAGCTTTTTCAATTTCTCTTGCAGTTCAGCCATGATCATGAAATGGCTAATTTCTCAATGCAATGAAAATAACTTCCAAAAGAACGCGTGGAGTGTGGGTTATACCGAACCCAAAAGACGACGACTTGGTAATCAAGACACCGAAGAGCAGAAAAGAAGTAACCGAATAACTATTTACTTGGCGAAAGTAAGTAACAAAAGTTAGAGAGCCTCTAACGTGCTTTTAAGAAACGTGAGACTAAACAGAAAGACAGGCAACCGACGAAAGAGGGCCCGCTGGACGAAGCACTACGTATCTGGACACGAAATGGTCGAGGCGGCAAGGACGGGCGAAGGGCGCACGACGAAACAGGAGACGGAACACAACGGGCGTGAACGCGGGTAGGAAACGGGCAACGCAACGTACGGAAGAGAAACGCTGAACGAGCAACGCACGACGAAACGGGAAACGGAACGGGCGGAGCGGAAACGTTGGGCAACGAGTGGACGACGCGGTGCAAAAACGGACCGTTAGAACGGACGTGTTGAGCCAATAGCGCGCAACGAAGCGGAAAGACGGAAAGGAACAAGCGAGAGAGAATATTAAGCAATGAGCGGGAAGGTCGGTAAGTACTATGCTAGCAGACCAGAGCAACAAACTCAAGAAGGAGGAGAGATGCTACTGCAAGACAAACTAGCATAAGTCATTATGTTGCTTAACCTACAAATGACAAACTATGTTACGGCAAAGCAGTAGTATATTAAATAGATGAGAAGAGCAAGAAACTTACTAGATGTAACTCCAGAATAAACTTAAGTTACACACAAGCAATGTTCAAACCTAAACAACCGATCAGCATACCAACAATCTTAAACAAACTACAGCAAAATTTAATCAATATGCAGCGGTTTTGTAGTCTGTGAAGGCTGAAGAAGTGAAGAAAACATCTAGCCGTAACTCCAGAATAAACTTAAGTCACATCCTGGAAGGCAAAAGCCCAAACCAACTAACAATCATACAATTACACGAAAACATAAAGCAGCAAAAATCAAAATAATACAACAGAGGTGCTAGTAAATTAGTAAGTTGGAAAAGTCCAGGAAACACCTAGCCGTAACTCTTAAGTCACACGCTTGAACAAAGTAAGTTGGAAAAGTCCAAGAACCACCTAGCCTTAACTCTTAAGTCACACCGAAAAAAAAAATAAGTCACACCCTAGAAAGCAACAAGAACAAAACAACGAACCAGCATACTAGCTTAATCAACAAAATGCAACAAAAACACAACATACTTCATCATATATGACAACATACTAAAGCGAAATCCGGAAAAGTGGATGGAGAAAAAGAAAAGCAAGGCTTTGGGAGAGCGATGTTATTGTATAAAAAAACGGAAAATGGACAATTGACGAGTGAATGGACAAAAAGGACGCGTACGAAACGTTACATCAACATGCGACAAGAAAAAATACTGGGAATTCGATAATTTTTTCCTAAGGCCAGAGGTTGTGAGTTTTTCATATTTTTTCTGTGTGTATTGAGTTTCAATCAATTGACGAGCCTTCTGGTTGAAAAACCATAATTTGACGAATTTGCCAAAATTTTATGCTTTTGTCCAATTTTTTGAAGTTTTGGTCATTTTTTTCTGCAAATTCTTGATTACGGAACGGTAATCCAGTAACTAGACGGTTTTCAGCCCGAATATATGGTTTATCAATATTCGGTATTGATTTTCTAAAGTTTTTTTGGAATTCCATTAAAATTGACCAGAAGTTTTCAAAATTGGACAATTTAGCATAATTTTTTTTCTATTTTCTATATATCAGAGGTAATTTTTGATATACGAACCGACCTGATCACGTTTTTTATAAATTACGATTATGTAAGTCTATCTCACCAAACATTCGTGTTCTTTTATTTGTTAGACCCGAACGGAAAAAATCAGGGTTGGGTTTTGCCGTCTAAGTTAACTCAGTATCAATTTAAGACTTGCAAAATTAGAAAAAACTCACGTCAGTCTTACAATTTAGTTCCTTTTTATACATATCACGGTAAAATTTGAGTCACAGTGGTGTTCTTTGGGGTAACCACAATTGCTGAAATTATCGTAACGGGTTCCTTTTTTTGCGATTCTTTTCCTCGTCTTGCTAATTTAAGCCTCCACATACTACATCCCATTCTGAATTATGCTGAGCGCGTGGTGGTATTTGACCTCAATTAAAGTTTTTCTGACATGTGACTCGTTGCCAAACACAAACGGGGTGTGGTTAAAGCCGCTGTCCACTTGAATGAATGCATTTCTAATTTCACATCGGTTTCAATGCTCCCAACCAGTAACAATCTCCATATGCAATCTTTCTTCTGCCACACCAACATCTGATCTATTTGTGTCAGGTGCACTAATCCAGATGGTCAACCCGCAATGCCCTGGGGCTTAGCCATCCAGTCTGAGTACTGTGTATTTTGCATCTGCATTGTAATCAGCTTTCAAGCAAAACCTATTTAGTAACTTTACCACAACAATTATGCCATGGATTTCCCCTGAAATTGTGCTCGTAAGCCAGGAGCGGCATCATGATACAGGTGAAGACACTCTTTTGAAGATTCAGTTCATACAAACAAAACGTATTCAACTGTAAGCAACGAACGTATTAGTTTTATAACGTAAAAAGCAACAAGTGAGAGTTTAGGCGGCCAAGTTTTTTGATGCTCTTTTACTGTTTTTTTTCTGATGTTAGGAACGTCAGAATTGGTTCATAATCGATTAACAACTGTCTAAAGAACCTAAAAATTTAAAGCCGAAAACCACTTTAATCCGTATATGTCGTGGTTATTTTTACTTAAAATTAGGTTATACGAAATTTTTCCGAACATTATACGTAAGTTCGGACGATTTCTAAGTGCATTTTATTCAGTTAAATCCGTATTCAAATACTCGATTCTGAAATATTCTCTTGCTTACATCTATTTAGTTACTAACACTATTTCTGACTTTGATTTTTTTATACTGACTCTCTTCTTTTTGAATTGCTTTGCTGAGCAGCTGCTGTTTAAAAGGACTTTGAGCAGAATGACAGAAGAGTGAAACTAGCCTAGAGAAGTCAAAAAGATTTCACACAAAATGTCGATAAAGCGGCAAAATGGGTAAAGCGAAAAAAAGTTCGACGAAGTAAAAAAAACATAGCAGGACAAGTCCTGACGTACAATTCAAAGAATTTTCATTGACTAAACAGAAAACTAGACCTAAAACGGACTATGAATGGATTGGGAAAGCTATTTAGAAAAAACCGATCGAAAAAAATTGAAAAAAAAACAATTAAAATCAAAGTGATATTGCCGCATGTGAACAAAAAACCACTAGCGAGAAAGCGAATTTTTTGTCAAACACCGCTTTCTCACTCTACTTTAAAATTAGAGCGGAAGAATTTCACGCCGCAACACCACTCGCTTTTTTGCTCCACTTTCTGTTGCGGCGTGACAAAAATCACTGCTCCAATTTGACTATAAAAATCATGAAAATGTCTGAACAGATCTTAAAAAAAGACAGCGCCCCAATACAGTTCTTTGAATTGTAAAAAAAATAGGAGCGCTATAATAGCTGGCTGAGAAGATGAGGGCGGCTATTAAAAACTCCCCTTACTTCACTAAATTCTCTTAATGCTACTTAATCGATAAAGGAGACAATTAAAACAGTTTATGCCCAAACGATTACGAGGATCGAGAGCTCTGTTTGCAAGATGGACCCTCCAAAAACAGCTCTTCAATTTTTTTCAAGTAATTTTTCAAATCAGTTTGCTCAACTTTACTTGAAATGTTTGAACAATCGTATATCAGTCTCTTGCAGACTAAGAATGCATCTCTAAATTAAGGGAAAATATTCACTTTCGATCAATCAGGAAAAAAGCTTTCAGAATGAACCCATAGACGTTGGTGGAGCAATTCAACCATCATTGGCTTGTAATGGCTAGTGCAGCGAGGAAGCAGAATTTGTTACAGTTCTAGGCCAACTTAAGCATCCCGTTAGCCCTGAGCTTTCAAGCAACTGGATATTGCTGTAACGCAAACTCGTCATTGTCATTCGACGGAAATTAATTTGCAATGTGCATTCCATTCATAACAACAAATAGGTGGACAAGTATCAACTTCATCAACTTCTAAAAGAAGCACATATAGAAAAACTGCCAATCTTCATGATTCACTTTTTATATCAATGATAGGGATTACTGTAAAAAGCGATCGGGAAAAATAATTAGCTTTGGACTTAAATTCACGATAAATCTATTCATAAAAAATGCCTACACATTTTTAGATTCAATATCTAAACAAAAAAACTATTTTAACCATGCATTCCAAAATGCAGCTGAATTCTCAGCAATCGATCTCAAAGATGCAAGCATTGAACAGTTTTTGCTTACAGATAGTAGAACGCATTGTAACCCCAAAATCGTTAAACAAGATTTGACGGGCTCGTATCGTTTTCAGATGGTTATTTACGTAATCCCAGATGTGTCGGCTGAGCTTCATAAATCTATTGATTCCACTTCTATCGGCCTGAAAAACTTTTGTTTCCTGGATGAAAAATTGATTGTGAGCAGGGGGACCATAAAAAGACTATATAAAAATTTCCCTGGAAGTCCTTCGCATAAACCTACCGAAATTTTGAGAAATCAGAACCAAAAAGCTTACTCTTAAATTAGATTGTTTCAAATTAGTTGTTAGTGCTGAGATTGCTGACTTAAAAAATCCTCAAGAACAATTTAAACAGCCGATTTAGAATAGCATTACAATCAAAATCTAATGCTCCGATCAATCAGATCTCTATTAATTCGTGCACGCTTGTCAAAATGATTAGTAACTAATAGTTGTACTTCAATATCATACATGAAGCGAAACTGAATATCAAACTCGAACTCCCTTATCTATCGCCAAATCATCAATGCCAACCATTCTGAAATTGCAGAACCGTTCTCTAGTTTGACAAATTAGTCTCAAATAAAGTATGAGATACAAAAATTGGTCTGCCAGTTTCACCGAACTTTGTGACAATTATACCAAATCCGAAAGCGCTGGGCACTATAGTATGTATCCGATCCTCAAATTCATTGATATGAGAGACTTGTAAACAACGTGACTAGCCACAGTTATAGCTTGGACACCACCAAAAATATTTGAATCTCATTAATTTCGTCTTATTCAGTTGAACTACAAGGCGTATTTAAAGACAATTTTTGAGCATTGTAATACTTGTGGCTTTGGGGTTTTTGTAAATCAACTTTCTGCAAGATTGTAGAACGCATTGTGACTCTAAAATCGTTAAACGAGATTTGACGGGCTCGTATCGTTTTCAGATGTCTTTTTACGTAATCCCAGATGTGTCGGCTGAGTTTCATAAATCAATTACTTCCACTTCTATCGGCCTGAAAAAACGTTTTGTTTCCTGGATGAAAAATTGATTGTAAGCAGGGGGACCAGAAAAATACTATATAAAAATTTCCCTGGGAGTCCTCGAATTTCAGATTCAGATAAATTTCGCATAAACCTACCGAAATTTTGAGAAATCAGAACCAAAAAGTTTACTCTTAAATTAGCTTGTTTCAAATTAGTTGTTAGTGCTGAGATTGCTGACTTAAAAAATCCTCAAGAACAATTTAAACAGCCGATTTAGAATAGCATTACAAGCAAAATTTAATGCTCCGTTCAATCAGATCTCTATTAATTTGTGCACGCTCGTCAAAATGATTATTTACTAATAGTTGTTTTTCAATATCATACATGAAGTGAAACTGAATATCAAACTCGAACTACCTTATCTATCGCCAAGTCATCAATGCCAACCATTCTGAAGTTTGCAGAACCGTTCTCTAGTTTCACAAATTAGTCTCAATTAAAGTATGAGATACAAAAACTGGTCTGCCAGTTTCACCAAACTTTGTGACAATTATACCAACTCAGAGAGCGCAGGGCACCATATTAGGTATCCGATCCTCAAAATCATTTATATGAGAGACTTGTTGATAAAGGGACTAGCCACAGTTATAGCTTGGACACCACCAAAAATATTTGAATCTCATTAGTTTTGTCTTACTCAGTTGAACTACAGTGCGTATTCAAACACAATTCTTGAGCATTATAATATTTGTGGCTTTGGCGGTTTTGTATATCAACTTTGCGCGTGATTGGTTAATTGTCAAATTTGATCTCAGAACTTACAATTCTATATTTTTTGGCCATGGATTAATATTTTGTATAAAACTCAAAAACCAGGCCTAAAGTAGTTTAGCTAATGTTGTTATATTTGCAGCAAAACCAGGCATAAAATAGTGTAGCCAGTGTTGTTATTTCTGCAGCAAGAAGTGGGCCCACCCAACGTCCATAAGCACGTATTTAGTCATTAGCTGACTAGCATTCACGGTCTAGGAGATGATCAAGGGAAACATGTGATTTTTGATATCTTTAATAATTGAAATTTGAATTATTTGTTCAATTTGAGTGAGGCAATTCTTTCTTCAGCAAAGCTGAACGGTTAGTTAGTAAAAATACCCCTTGCCCTAAAATAACCTTATCTAATCACCTTCACATTACGATAGAAATTCCTTTCACTTTGCCCTAACCAAGTCAGAAATTTACATTAAAATTAGGGTAAGTTAGGGTAAACCATTAAGGAGTTGATTAATTCTCTACTGAGTGGTTCTAAGTTTGTCTTTATTATTCAACAATAACAAATAGTTTTACGGAAACAGTACTGGTGCTAGATGGTATTAGGTTGAAACATTTTGAAAACTTTTGGCTGAAGATTTTTTCATCTTCAACTTTTGAAGATTATGAGACATGCTTTGATTTTTTTTTATTTTTTCTATACTTTCGAGCAATTTGTCGAACTAGAGCAATTCTTACACAATTTTAGTATACCTTCCACTCTCAAATTGAATATTTTCTTTCAGTATATTGCAGGCGCAACTGATCTCTTTCTTCATACTGATGAAGATGAGTAAAAATGGAGAGGAATTCAAAATTGATTAAATTTTTCCGATTGATTTTTATCCCCTGCACTAAATTTTTGCTCGGCTTTATAATTGGACTCAGTTCGATATTAAAAAATTTCCATTTTTAAGCTTTAGGTCTATGAGGACTATTCTTTTGTTCACGTGTCTCCAGTATTTATATGAAAAAAACTTATTCAGAAAAAAAATTTCCGGCTAGTGTTGTATCTCAGTTCTTCGATCGAAAAATTTTTAATAGTTGAATATGAAAAGCGAGAAGCAACAATTAGGCGGACTATTTAGCGAAAAAATAATTTACGTAATGCAAAAATTATCTAATCTTCAGTGGTTCACCTCATGAAACAGGGGCACGACTAATTTGAATAGAAGTTAGTAACATACCCGGCAGATTGCCGGAAAATAGTCGTTGATTCCCATAACTCTATTGGGACTGAAAGAAAAGAAAATATCAACAAAAATTGATTTTTTTATAAAAACATTTATAAGTGCGATTTATTTTGATGTCATTTCGTAATTGAACATACTCCTGTCTCTCAATGAGACGCTACAAGGTCTAGTTTCAATACCAATAAGCCTATTATCGCGCTTCGATAATATTTTTTCAAACATCAATTTCTCGCTCTCTCAGAAACAGCGGTATGAGCAAACCCCACTCTCTTTTCGCTCCGCTCTTAACTTTTGTTCAGCACCAAAATCATTCCAAATTCTTTCACGCGTCTCATTTTCAGCTTCAAAAATCACTCCAATAAAATTGATTTAAAAAACATAGCCGGAAGGATTCCGGAAACGACTCGAAGTGAAAATCCATTTAAACGCCATCCAACTACTCATCAAACAAAACGAACTCTCACTAATTTATGATTATCTTGAAACAAAGTCATGAAACAAAAAAGTAAAAACAATAAAATCAAATCTGTTAAAATATGATAAAAAAATCTGATCAATTTTTGTTATAAATTGAGATCTCGAAAAAAACTATCTCTGCCAAAATAACTTCATCAAATCAACTAGTACTTACAAAAACCACTTATGTGATTTTCGAAAAAAAAATACTGTAGGCTAAATTTTGAAAAAAAAGCTCTTAAAAATAAATTTCACCGAAAAACTGGAAAAAGTTACTATTTTTTATTAAATATTTCAAAAAACATATAAATCCAAGGAAAAATTCCCTTCAGCCAATAGTGTATCCAGATATTCGCAAAACAATAGGCAAGTAATAATAGGCAAGTAAACTTAGCTAAAAACAGAAAAAAAAACGATAAACTGCAAAAAATTAAGAAAAATAGTTCCAATTTTCGCCATTTTTTGTCATAGTTCTCAACACAAAATGATTCTTACCCACAAAACTGTAACCAATTGTTATCATAAAATTGCTAAAGTAGAAGGGGTTTCTTCAATACCCATTTGAGCCAGTAAAACAAAATAAATGTCAAAAAAAATGCAAAAATTAGCCCGAAAATCAGCAAAATACATTAAAAACCACCGAATTATCATAAAATTCATATGAATTTCCAGAAACCTTCAAACCACTACCGAAACCAGCCTAACATTAAAACAAAAAACATAGCAAAACCTCTTAACGAAAACAAATGAAAAAAAAACTGCTTTAAAATGCCGCACGTGAACAAAAAAATTTTCTCTTCGCTCGCTTAGAGAAAATTTTTTCACACATCAATTTCTCGCTCTCTCAAAAACAGCGGTATGAACAAAAACCACTCTCTTTTCGCTCCGCTCTTCACTTTTGTTCAGCACCAAAATTACTCCAAATTTTTTCACGCGTTTCATTTCCCGCTTCAAAAGTCACTCCAATAAAATTGATTTAAAAAAAAGGACTTCTCCAATACTCCTCTTCGAGTCGTAATAAAAAGGACTTCTCCAATACTCCTCCTCGAGTCATAAAAATAGGAGCGCTATAGTAGCCGGCTGAGAAGATGAGGGCGGCTATTAATAAGTTATATCTTCACATTTTTATTCGATTTTTGACGTATTGTGGAAATGTGAATAACCGTCCTTGTTCAAATCATGAACAATATGCCAGTCTCCGAATGTTTTAACGGTCAAATTGGTAGGGAAAGCCGACCGCGGACATTTAAGGGTAACTTTGAAACCATAAAATTACAAGATGGTAGAATGGATTGACAAAGTTTATTTATATTTCTGAAAATCAAGAAAGGACGATTGAAAGTGGTCGAACTTATATGTCACTTACGGTCATTTGTATGTTCTTCACTTTGGAGTCCTTCGTTAACTGAGCAATGTCACCCACTGCTAAACCAATCTGCAAACCACAAAGAAAAACAAAATACAGCCATTCGACAGTGAAAAGCAAAAATAAAATAATGAAAAAGAAACTTTTAAGTTAAATCAAACATCACCCCAAATTTAACTTTGTAACCAGCAACTGACTGTCCCCCCGCATTATCGCCAATTTTCATTTGTTCTTACCATGAGGTTGACGAATAGGATGCATATGAATACGATGAATGCGACCACAAACATGAGGTCGAACCAGGTGAGCCTTCCTGCCTTGAAGTTCCTGATGAATGTCGTCGTCATGTCTATCTCACCCAACATCATACTGGCTGTCTTGCTCAGGGCTGCTGGGAAACTCGAAAAGCTGTAGCTCCTCTGAACACACCCAAGGTAATGTTCGCTCAAACGGCTATAGAATTAGATTTTTTTAAAAATCTTAAAGAATCATGATAACATGATATAACATGATATAAATGGACTTTATTTTAAACGGGTGGAAGGTTTTACAGAGCTGGTAGGAATATTAGTCCAGATCTAGTTATCCAGAAGTCCCTCCCCAGAATGGTTTTTTGGATTAAAACCAGAGTGCTTCCAACAATTAAAAATATGGTTCCCCAACGATTGGACTCTGTTAGCCAGCATGAAAGGTACGACTTTCAAATGCGAGCCAACTAACGGTCACTGACCAGTTCGATGATGTCAGTGTTCTCCAGTCCCCCGAAGAAGACGAGGAATGCGATGGCGAATCCGAAGAGGAGGAAGAAGAAGAGAAAGATGAGTCTGCTTGTTGTCTTCAATATCTCATTGTACATCACTATGTAGATTCCGAAACTCGAGAACCTTTAAAAATAGATAAAATAGTGGTAGAAATCCTCTAGTCAAATAAGGTGACAGTTGATTTGTAAGATTTTATGAAGACTCAGACATAACTCAGTGAAAAACCGTGACCACCCTTATCCCTGATATTTTTTGGAAACGTAAATTTTAAATGCAATATTGACGTATCTCTAAATGCGTTATCTCATATCTCATCAAATCTAACGTTTTCCTGATCGTTTACCTATAAATCTGAGCTCTTTTTTCTTTTGGTGAAACAACACAAAACTGTTCGTTCACAAGTGCAGCTCACAACTATTCATGATCACACCCTAATGTTTTTTAATCAGACGTTTTTGGCTCGAATATTTTAAGCGGTCTATTTTTTTGAAAATCTCAAAGCAGTTATAATAAATACTTTAATTTAATAAAATGGGTAAACGAAAAGTAAAAGGAACATTTGTTTTAAGAGATGTTCAAAATTATTTAAATTAGCACCAATAATCATAAAACTGTGCTTAATTTCCAGTTTGTTATATAATTGTTTCGCTAATTCTACCTGCATGGGAGGTAACAAGACAAATTTGGATTGGAGTTCATATAAAAAATCAAGGTTCTTTAACACTTGTCAATTTTTAGTTATTGTCAATCCTTGGCTCATTCACGTAGACTTTGGTTTGTTTGATTTCTGTCATTATGGCACTTGGTTTTGCTCTCTGAGCTTGTTTTTGTTTGCGCATTTCGTGGACTGTGTGTATCTTCTGGACTCATCATATATAATTTTGCACGAGGACTCTGTCCGGCGTTGTCACTTTCCATTTATGTGTACCTTCTCATTAACTGACGTTTCTTCAGCTTTCAATTGTTTTTGAATAGGTTAGCTGGCCTTGAAGTCGCTGATAAAGTCGAGACATAAGCTTAATCTTACAGTGACTTTAGCGTAAAAACGTGACACGTTTAGAAGGAAATTGGGCACTGCAAAGATTCATTGCCCTACTTCCTCACATGCCCGCCCAGGCTTAGGTACAGACTTATGAAAAGACAATGCTCGACCAAAATGTACTACGAAAAGACCGTACTCGATTAATTTGAGCTATGAAAAGACTTTACCTCGACTTTAAGACACACTGGACTTTAGCTCGACCGAAAAGTTTACGAAAGACTTAAGCTCGACTCAAAAGTTTTTAGAAGATTTAGAAGCTCGATCCAAAATTAGGGCTGGATTTTAGCTCGACCTAATAATTGTATCCCGAGTCGAGTTCATTGACAAATGACCAGACAAGCCACACAGCTTCCAGACAACCGAAACAACCAAATTTCTTTGTCCAGACCAACCAGTCTAATGACCAGACAACGCAGACAACCCAGACAACCCAGCCAATCCATTCGACGAGTCATTATGTCCAGACAACCCAGACAATCCTGTCAGCTCAGTCCACAAGTCATCCCCGGGGCTTACCACCCAGAGTAGTTCAGTACTGAACCTGAGTATCTCCATATTATCTTGTAAAACCAGTACTGAAACAACTTATTTACATTCAAAAAGTTGGTCATTATGCCCAGAAAAAACCA
Source organism: Convolutriloba macropyga (assembly GCF_964194025.1). Classification (NCBI taxonomy): domain Eukaryota; kingdom Metazoa; phylum Xenacoelomorpha; order Acoela; family Convolutidae; genus Convolutriloba; species Convolutriloba macropyga. The sequence continues at coordinate 54,632,609 of NC_134474.1, read as the reverse complement.
GAACAGCTATTCAGACTGTTCAGAATAATTTCAGTGTAAAATTAGTAGTGTAAAAATTTCGAAAATGTTGAAACATGCTGAGCATGTCGGAAAACCATGCAAAATGCATGCAAAATGCATGCATTTTGCTGTAACGACACGTTATCAGTTAAAACAGCTACATACATACTATATACTGTGTGCATACTGCTACTTTCACTGATACTGGATATTTCGGGATCCGTCTGTGGCGCGTTTGGGGTGCGTTCAGGGTGAGTTCGGGGAGCGTTCGGGGTGCGTTCGCATGATCATTTAACCAGAGCAGATATATTGTCGACCTTCCGGGTCACTTAACAGGTGTACTCACGATGTCCCGGGTCACATTACAGGTGTATTTACGATGTCCCGCGTCACTTTACAGGTGTATTTACGAAGTCTTGGGTCACTTTACAGGTGTATTCACGACATCCCGCGTCACTTTACAGGTGTATTTACGATGTCCCGGGTCACTTTACAGGTGTATTTACGATGTCCCGGGTCACTTTACAGGTGTATTTACGATGTCTCGGGTCACTTTACAGGTGTCTTTACGATATCTCGGGTCACTTTACAGGTGTATTTACGATGCCCAGGGTCACTTTACAGGTGTGTTCACGATATCCCGGGCCACTTTACAGGTGTATTTACGATGTCCCGGGTCACTTTACAGGTGTATTTACGATGTCTCGGGTCACTTTACAGGTGTCTTTACGATATCCCGGGTCACTTTACAGGTGTATTTACGATGCCCCGGGTCACCTTACAGGTGTATTTACAATGTCTCGGGTCACTTTACAGGTGTCTTTACGATGTCTCGGGTCACTTTACAGGTGTCTTTACGATATCCCGGGTCACTTTACAGGTGTATTTACGATGCCCCGGGTCACCTTACAGGTGTATTTACAATGTCTCGGGTTACTTTACAGGTGTCTTTACGATGTCTTGGGTCACTTTACAGGTGTATTCACGATGTCCCGGGCCACTTTACAGGTGTTATTACTATGTCCCGCGTCACTTTACAGGTGTATTTACGAAGTCTCGTGTCACTTCACAGGTGTATTCACGATATCCCTGGTCACTTTACAGGTGTGTTCACGATATCCCGGGTCACTTTACAGGTGTATTTACGATGCCCAGGGTCACTTTACAGGTGTGTTTACGATGTATCGGGTCTTTTTACAGGTGTCTTTACGATGTTTTGGGTCACTTTACAGGTGTATTCACGATATTCCGGGTCACCTTACAGGTGTATTTACAATGTCTCAGGTCACTTTACAGGTGTCTTTACAATGTCTTAGGTCACTTTACAGGTGTATTCACGATAACCCGGGTCACTTTACAGGTGTATTTACGATGCCTCGGGTCACTTTACCAGTGTATTTACGATGTCTTTGGTCACTTTACAGGTGTCTTTACGATATCCCGGGTCACTTTACAGGTGTATTTACGAAGTCTCGGGTCACTTTACAGGTGTACTCACGATATCCCGGGTCACTTTACAGGTGTGTTCACGATATCAGTATGATATCAGTGTTCTCCAGTTCCCCGAAGAAGACAAGGAATATGATGGCGAGTCCGAAAAGCAGGAAGAAGAAGAGAAAGATGAGTCTGCTTGTTGTCTTCAATATCTCATTGTACATCACTATGTAGATCCCAAAACTCGCGAATCTTTAAAAAAGATAAAATAATGGCAGCAATCTTCTAGTCAAATAAGGTGACAATTGATTTGTAAGATTTTATGAAGACTCAGACATAATTCAGTGAAAAACCGTGACCACCCTTATCCCTGATATTTTTTGGAAAGGTAAATTTTGAGTGCAAAATTGACGTATCTCTAAATGCGTTATCTCATATCTCATCAAATCTAACGTTTTCCTGATCGTTTACCTATAAATCTGAGCTCTTTTTTCTTTTGGTGAAACAACACAAAACTGTTCGTTCACAAGTGCAGCTCATAACTATTCATGATCACACCCTACTGTTTTTTAATCAGACCTATCAGAGCCATAAAGACTTATGGTGCGACTTCTGCTTGTTGAAAATTGTTGGCACGTTCGTCACTTAATTAAGTTCACATAAAGCAAATTGTGCGGGCTGAATCAAATTGTGCGCACGTTTTTAACTCGAATATATTAATCGGTCTATTTTTCTGGAAAATCTCAAAGCACTTTTAATAGATACATTAATCAGATACACAAGAAAATGGGTAAACGAAAAGTAAGAACATTTGTATTGAGAGATCTTCAAAATTGTTTAAATTAGCACCAATAATCATAAAACTGTGCTTAATTTCCAGTTTTTTATATAATTGTTTCGCTAATTCTACCTGCATGGGAGGCTACCAGACAAATTTGGATTGAAGTTCATATAAAATACCAAGGATTTTGAAAGAGAATTTTTTAACACTTGTCAATTTTTATTTATTGTCAATCCTTGGCTCATTCACGTAGACTTTGATTTGTTTGATTTCTGTCATTATGGCACTTGGTTTTGCTCTCTGAGCTTGTTTTTGTTTGCGCACTTTGTGGACTGTGTGTATCTTCTGGACTCATCATATATAATTTTGCACGAGGACTCTGTCCGGCGTTGTCACTTTCCATTTATGTGTACCTTCTCATTAACTGACGTTTCTTCAGCTTTCAACTGTTTTTGAATAGGTTACGTGGCCCTGAAGTCGCTGATAAAGTCTAGACATAAGCTTAATATTAAAGTGACTTTAGCTTAAAAACATGACATGATTAGAAGGAAATTGGGCACTGCAAAGATTCATTGCCCTACTTTTCACTATCCTCACATGCCCGCCCAGGCTTGAGTACAGACCTATGAAAAGACAATGCTCGACAAAAATGTACTACGAAAAGACCGTACTTGACTAGTTTGAGCTATGAAAAGACTTTACCTCGACTTTAAGACACGCTGGACTTTAGCTCGACAGAGATTTTTAACAAAAAATTTAGCTCGACCGAAAATCTTACGAAAGACTTAAGCTTGACTCAAAAGTTTTTAGAAGATTTTAGCTCGACCCAAAAGTTTACGAAAGACTTAAGCTCGACTCAAAAGTTTTTAGAAGATTTACAAGCTCGATCCAAAATTAGGGCTGGATTTTAGCTTGACCTAATAATGGTATCCCGAGTCGAGGTCATTGACACTTGACCAGACAAGCCAGACAGCTTCCAGACAACCAAGACAACCAAATTTCTATGTCCAGCCCAATCAGTCTAATGACCGGACAAACCAGACAACGCAGACAACCCAGCCAATCCATTCAACGAGTCATTATGTCCAAACAACCCAGACAATCCTGTCAGCTCAGTCCACAAGTCATCCCCGGGGCTTACCACCCAGAGTAGTTCAGTACACAACCTGAGTGTCTCCATATTATCTTGCAAAACCAGTATTGAAACAATTTATTTACATTCAAAAAGTTGGTCATTATGCCCAGAAAAAACCAGAACAGCTATTCAGACTGTTCAGAATAATTTCAGTGTAAAATTAGTTGTGTAAAATTTTCGAAAATGTTGAAACATGCTGAGCATGTCGGAAAACCATGCAAAATGCATGCAAAATGCATGCATTTTGCTGTAACGACACGTTATCAGTTAAAACAGCTACATACATACTATATACTGTGTGCATACTGCTACTTTCACTGATACTGGATATTTCGGGATCCGTCTGTGGCGCGTTTGGGGTGCGTTCAGGGTGAGTTCGGGGAGCGTTCGGGGTGCGTTCGCATGATCGTTTAACCAGAGCAGGTATATTCTCGACCTCCCGGGTCACTTAACAGGTGTACTCACGATGTCCCGGGTCACTTTACAGGTGTATTTACGATGTCCCGCGTCATTTTACAGGTGTATTTACGAAGTCTCGGGTCACTTTACAGGTGTATTCACGATATCCCGCGTCAATTTACAGGTGTGTTCACGATATACCGGGTCACTTTACAGATGTATTTACGATGTTCCGGGTCACTTTACAGCTGTATTTACGATGTCTCGGGTCACTTTACAGGTGTCTTTACGATGTCTTGGGTCACTTTACAGGTGTATTCACGATATCCCGGGTCACTTTACAGGTGTATTTACGATGTCTTGGGCCACTTTAAAAAACGTCATAATCAATTAAATTTCTTGAATGATTAAACAAAGTAATGATCGCTTTCATCTAACCTGAGGTTTGGTTAGTCAAACAGTGCTTTGACGGAGCTGTGAACAAATGACGAGTGAAATGAACGCACTGCAAGGTGCTCTAAACTTGCCGCTTAACTTGAACACACGCTTGTCTGAGAAATGCATTTTAAATAACAACTAGCAGGACCGCATTTTAAACAACAACTAGCGGGACCGCAAAACTTTGGAAGAAAATCATTTAACAGAATAGGAGGTTTACGTAAAATTAGGATTACTCATACCCCAACCCTGGCTCGAACCCATGCCCATGGTTTGAATGCTGTAGGTCTTACTGCTTGCGCCCCCTATCCCTGCAGTTTGCGTCTGTTGCCCTATGTAGCAGCAACAGCCTTTTGGACAACTTTTTTTGGCTTTGATGTGTCGCATGTTTAAGGAGCGGTAGGAATTGTTCAAACAATGACCCTCTAAATGATGACAATGCGTCTCAAAAGGCAAAAACTACTCTAAGCTTCAAGCTTGAGGAGCTTCAAAAATTGCAAAAATTAGGACCTTAATCATAGTGACAGGGCACAATAAAAGAACAAGTAATATACCATAGAAAAATAAAAAGGAGGAAAGGAAGAAAGAAACACAGGAGTGGATGGAAAAAAACTATTTTTCGAGCCCATAAAAATTCGAATTGTTCGACACTAACTCAGGTGCGAACCAATGCCCCTCACTTAGGAGTATCATTCCTTAGGTATCATAGGTCTCATCCCTTACGCTACCGATAGCATCTGACTTTCACTATTGCTCTTTCTATATCAGCAATATTTCGATCAATGCTTTTATCGTCTTGCTTTTTTCTGCGACATGTTTAATGAACGCAAATACATGTGCAGAATGGGGGCTTTAAAATGGGGGTATGGTGCGTCCCAAAGCGCTTGTGCTTCGCTCGGCTGCAGCTCTAAAGGCTGTTAAAGCATGTGACGATAGGAGCGCTGTTAACCAATTCGCTTAACTGCGACTTTCTTTTAAAAAAACAGTAGGTAAAAGAAGGGGAAAGATAAAAAGGTTGAAAAATAAAAAAAAATAAAGACAAAAGTGGGTCAAAGACGACAACCCTTTTTGGTTTTTGGGTGAAGAATTTAATTTTTTGGCACTAAACAGGGTGTCAGTCCAAACCCCTCGCGTAACTGCCAGAAGTCTTATCCCTGATTTGCCCATGCGTAGTGCATTTGTCGATTGCTCTTACTACATCAGCAATTCTTCGGTCATTGTATTTATCGGCTCTCGTGTTTTTGAAATGCAGCGTGCTTATTGAGCGCAAGACTTGTTCAGATTAGAACCTAAACTTTACCAGAGAAAGATGAGAAAGAAAGAAAAGAAAACCAAAAGAAGCAAAATTAAAGGAATAAACGTGACGAAAAAAGCAAAATATTGTCGTACAGGGAACTATTCCTCTTATTCCGCGCAACTCCGAATTGAACCCCTGACCCTGGATAAACAGCTTTTGCCTCTATCCCAAACGCTACCTATACAAAAAGTTTAATTCGATTACCCTTTCTAATAAGCTAATTTTTGGTAGGTCGCCACTTGCCTCGCGTCTCTTTGGTATGCGCTTTACTCAATGAGCGCCAGAACATGTGCAGTTTAGGAGCAAAACGTGGAGTTAAAAAGCATCTCAACGCGCTCGCGTTGCGTTTGGCTGTAGCTCTAAGGACAGTTAAAGCATGTGAAGAAAAAGCTGTCGACCATTGCGCTCAATTGCGATTTACTTTCAATAGAATACTAATAGACCCACAAAACCATCAAAAAAACTAAGGTTTCTGTTTCGCACCAACGCGAGCTCGAACCCAACCCCCTCGCTTCACAACCATCGGTATCACCAATTACGCTACCATTCCCTTTTCTTTTGCTCTTTCTACATCGGCAAATTTCTACACCAAAGTCTTTGTGATTCGCTTGTTTCTGCTATGCCGCATGCTTAATGAGCGTGAAAGATGTGCAGATTCGGAGCTTCAATATGATGGCATAGCACGTCTCAAAAGGCATGTATTACGCTAGGCTTCATTCTTAAGGACAGATAAAATTTGCGATAATAGGAATACTATTAAAAAATTGAGCTTAAGTGCGACTTACATCTAATATAAAAGTTACGCTAGGCCACCTATTTAAGCACCGTTGAAACACGTGAGAATTTGTGCTTAAACATTGTGGAACAGCATTCGACATAGAATTAATATATAGATAAAGATAGATAGATAGATAGATAGATAAGAAAAAGTATTCTTTAACGAAGAAAGATAAGAAAAAATTAAAGAGAAAGAAAAAGAAGGCAAGAGAGAAAGCCGGGAGTGGAACAAAAGCAACAATTACCCGTACTTGGATCAATAAAAAAAGTCAATTTTAATCGGATGCGATCCCACGCCCCATACGAAACCAAGGGTCTTTTCAATTACGCTACCGATGCGTATTGCATTTGGCTATTGCTCCTTCCGAATCCGCAAAATGTTGGTCTTTAATGGCTCATCTGTTTTGGCAAACTCATAGAACGCAAACTTCGTGCAGATTCAATGTCAAAATCTGACAAAAAAAGAGAAAGAGCGGAAAGAAAATGAAAAACGAAATGGAGAGAAATAAAAGTAAATAAAAAAGAACAAAATGACGGCTTGCTGACAGTTCAGTTAAAATTGCATCACCAGATGAACAAAAAACAGATTTGAAGTGATCGTGACGTCATTGGGTTACATCCCACGTCAAAAAAATGACTACGAAATAACCTTGAGAAGGCCAATAATAGCCCCCTGTTATTGCTGTGTGGCCATTAGTAAGAATAAATATATATCGGCTAACGTTGAAAAATTGATCTCGAGTGAAGGGTGGGGCGCAAATTTTTATATATGTGTGCAAAAATGTCAGATGAAGATGGGATTTGGACCTCGACCTCCTGAGTCCGATTCCTTCACCTCGACAGAGGCTTTAACCACAAGGCTATTAGTTCTTCGTCATCGCCCCTCTAACAAATGTTTTTGTTTGAGTAACAGTTTTCATTTCTCAGTGAGAGCAATTGAAATCATTCAAAGATCAAGAAGAACTGCCTGAAAAAAAACTTGAGAAGTGAATATTATTTGCGTTAAAAGTCACACGTTTACAATAAATTCTTCTCATTCGAGGGCAGTTAAAAATAGTGAAGAACAAAAATACCTATAATTAATTATAAATATGAAAATTTCTCAAATGAAAAATATTATATGGACAATTATTAGTTTGAACAATTGTTATATGAACAATTATAAATTACGGATCACAATAAGGGACAAAAATAAGTAGGGACAAATAGGGTAGGGACAAATAAGTAGGGAAAAATTAGGGACAAATAATGTTGTTTAAGTAAAATTTGAGGATCTACTAGAGAAAAGTTGCTTAAGTTCCCGACGTTAGTGTTCTGAAAACCCAATTCTATGGCACTAAAATTTAGTCGATTTTCTTTGCAAAGACTTTGTTGGCCCCTAGAGATGATAAGGAGAGAACGAAATGGAGAAAGAAGAAAATAATGAATGAATCAGACAGAACGAAAGGAAGATATAAATAACAAATAAAACCAAAGATACCAAGGGAAGAAAAAGACAGCCAACTCGTTTTTATCCCAATACATTATGCATTCTTTTCCTCCCCTGCTCCGACTCGATTCCATGCACCTCGCTTCACAGCTATAGGTCTATTCCCTACCACTATCGACGTCTGTTCTTTGTGACTATTGAACTGACTACATGTGCAAAATGTTGAACAATTTTTTTTCTCTAGCTTGTTTTTGCTAAGATGCATGCTTAATGAGAACAAAAATATTTTCAGATGATGAGCTTCAGCATGGACGTGTGAGCTGCAAGTTTAAGTAAGGATTGTAAAAACTTGTGAAGTTAGGAGTGCTGTTAACCATTGCGCTCAAGTGCGACTTGCCATTAATATAAGCAATTGAAACAATGATTAATGCCGCATACACTTCGTCCTCATCTTGTCCAAGGAAGTATTTTTGTAAATGAGCTCTCGTACTCATTTTGTCTCTGACGGGAATCAATCTGACGGTCTGCAGCTTGGGAGGTTAATGCGTATCGTACATTGCAAAGTGGAACAAATTTAAAAATGAGTTTTCTCCAAACTGGGAAAACTGGTCTTTAATTCTATTCATCTAATACCAACTGGATTCCAGCCCAATTTCAATAAAGCCCTCCGCCTGCCAACTTTCTTTCTCAAAAATAAAATCTCCCACTTTTTCCTATATCAACCTTTTCTTCCGTGAAAGTGCCCAGCGACCACCGAAGGACTGTTTCAATCTTTTCAAGTCATTAAGATGGGTTGCACCAATTGTCTATTTTCAACTTGCAGGCATTATTTTAGCCAAATTTTACGCGTGAGATTTGAGAAGCTTCCCGTTTAAATTCCGGGTAAGAGTTTGATTGTAATGACATGCCGGTAGAGCCCCACCCCCACCCCGCTCAATGAGACAATCGCTCGTGTGCCTAAGCAACCACTGAAGCAAATGTAGTGTATCCAACAGAATATAATTCCGCAGTCACAGAACCATTATTACGATATCTGCAGACGAATCATGCCGTGTATGTTTTATTAATGAAAATAATCCCTTGAAAATCATTTTGAACACAATTAGTGTGGAAAAAACTGCATAACCGTTGCGCCCTTTTCTTGTTTGTTAGGCGTATAGTTTTTATTGGTATTTTTTCCAACTCATATTTCGCAGGGCCATATCAGGGTCTGAAATTTTGCGAACTTGCCATCATTGTATAGCTATATTATGACATCCATTTGCGCTATAAGTTAATTTGGATTTCGGTATTGTTATGAAATATTGGTCAAGAAAATGATTGAAACAACTTCACGATTGATTACGGGCAACAGATTAAAATAATTCCAATTTAAGATAGAAATTTTGAATGAAAAATTTCGTAAATCAGTAAATAATTTATTCCAGCTGACTTTGCAGCCAACAAAAAAGTGAATAAAATGTCAGATCACAGCCGCAAAGATCAATCTGCCCGTTCTGTGTATTAATCTCTGCTGCTAAACAGCTCAACAAAAACGATGGAATTTTTGAGTTTTTATATTAACGTCTTTTAAGTCAGTACTAGGGCACACTGTTAAAGACAAAACACAGATGTATAACCATATGAGCTTTTTGACCCAATCGAGCAAACGTGAGCTGTATCAAGTTCTTTAGGCATAAAATAATTTTCCTTAATGAATTTGCATTTTAAATGTTTAAAACCATCAAAATTTAGAACATTAGTTTAGTTCATTTGAGACAGAAAAAATCAGTAATCTTGTGAAAATTTCTGGATAGATGCAATAATTCAACCTTATTTTTTCAGTTGATTTTGACAAAATTGGTATCTTTATTTTCATCCTATGGATCCAATAAAAAGCATTAAAGAAAAGACAAGCCTTGTTTATAGACACAACTAAATTACAAATTAGATTTTGTTCAAATTTTGGAAAGAATTGTTTTTTTTACCTACGCGAAGTTCTCTAAATAAAAGAGTTCAAAATTAACAATACAAAGTAATGACCAATAGGATGTCAAGGTTTCTAAATTCAATACAGTCTTCCTTTATTCTGGAGAGCCAAATAATTGCCACTTAAAAATATTCGAGCACACGATTATTACAGTTGAGGATCATTTCAACAACACATTTTAACCCAAGTATAGTTATTTCATTGATCTGGGCAAAGAAGGGACAAATGCGGTATGGAATGCTATTGTTTGATTTAAAAAAATTTCCTTCTCGACGTAAGATTTTTCAATCTTTTCTTAACTGGCTTTTTGTTTATCTGGCAACTATCTAATTACCTTTTTTATGAACTTGAATTACATACACACATATATATATATATATATATATATATATATATATATATATATATATAATCATATATATATATATATATATATATATATATATATATATATATATGTATATGTATATATGTATATATATATATATATATATATATATATATATATATATATATACCATCTCACTAAATCTATATTGTTATAAAATTTAAGGAACAATATTTGGATATTTTAGAAATTTGGATTTTTTTAGAAAACTGTGGGAAGTTTCTTTAACAAAAACGTTTGAAAAATCTAACGTTTCATTTACTTGAAGTAGCATGTCTCCAAGACAATAGTCTTCAAATAATTACAAAAAAGGTCGACGCAAACCGAATCATAGCTGACACTTATTCAGGTTGTGGTCAAGCAATCCGATAATAAAGTGAGCCGAAATTTGGAAAGAGTACAAATAAGCCGAAAAGTTTTGGGATGTCCGTATTTTAAGTTGACCTGGCGGGCCAGTGGGCGCGCTTTACGATTTCAGGATATAGCAGATGAGAAGCACGGACAGCGGTCCGTTGAAACTCGGACCCACTAGATGTCTAAAAATTGATCTTTTTTGTTTCTTTGGTGCATCAGAATACATTATGCACTGTAATACTATGCGCAGTGTTGATTGTAACCGTTAACAATGTTTCATTTCTGATAGTTTAAATAACTATTACATAACTTTCGGCTTAATTTTACTTCGGCTTTCTTTTAAACCCTTTTCATGGGTTCTTTTTTGGGTCTTTAGCAACCACGGCATAAATTTTAAATCCAGACAACTAACGTATGGTCCTTTGAGCTCACCAGGCTCTCTTTTTAAATGACAAAAACAAAGAAAAAAATATACAAACCTAACAAAACAGTATCAACGGTAACTTGTTAGATTCTCTTATATTCTCCAGCTATGAAATCTTTTTTGCGCAAACAAACACTCAATTTGCTAAAACATGAGATTTTCTACGGAGTGCAGTTGTCAGTCACTCAAAATCAATGTTGGAAACAAATTTTTTGCGAGATAAATTTAGGTGGCGCACTTAACCACATTTTTTCATATTAAAGAATTAACTTTGGTTTTAGTCACTAAAAAAGCCCAATGTAGCATGAAATTATCATTGATAGAACAGACTTCTGTTCTGAAGGAAATTTGGAAGAGGAAAAAATCTGTCTTTTTTATAAAAATTGCTTCATTTCCTCATACATTCATTCACATGCATGAAAAACAGTGTAATTTTTCATCACACGAAGAAAATTTTCTTGTGTGAAATCACACGGGACGCATTTTTCACACGAAAAATTTTTAGGGTGATTTCACACGAGATATTTTTAGGGTGATGCTTTTATGTTACAATAACTACGTTTATATAATGAAAGTTCCATTTATCTAATAGCTGAAAATAAAATTTTATTACTTTTGCTTCTCAGATATTTTCTCAGACATATCTATATTTTTTGTTTAAACTTCTTCAAATCAACGTGGAGAATTGCTGAGTTTTATGCGCCCACGCAGTACCAAGGAATCTCATTATTTTCTCTTCGAGAAAAAATTTGATGAACTCACGGATACAGAACATCCAGAACTTGGAACCAGCCCAGAAATGCCAGCACTCCAATGATATAGAACCCAATTGGGTACAACCAGTAGGTCCCATGAGGAACAAGGATAGATAGAGCGTAGATGCCAGCCAGTATATTAGTCACAAGAAGTCTGGACTTGGATATTAATCCAAAGTTGGTCAGGGATTTGAAGTAGTCGTCGGCTGACATTCGACGCATGTACTCAAACAAAACAATTGGTTGATTTTGTTACGGTTTTTCACTTATCGAGAACGTTTAGTTCATTTTTCAATAAAGTGCAAATTTTCTTTTGTTTTCAAAATATTTTGAAGGCAATAAAATTTCGTCATTATTTTTTATTATTTGCCTTTTTCATATTATTGATGAAAATTCATTTCAACTATGAATTAATTGAGTAACTTCCTTTTCAAGTGAAATTATATTTTGATATATTTGAAGTCCGGCTTGATGAACAGTTTTTATTCCTAAAGGAAGATATTTTGAGGCATCATATTTGGTTCTGGGAAAGCAAATTCTATTGCTTTGAAACAACCTTCATGATAGTCTCAACCAATTACTAATTAATTATATAAGGATTTGATTCTACAGCTTTAAAACTCTACTATCCTTCAAAGCCGCAAGCCTAGAAGTTAAATAGCTTGTTCCAGTGGGCATATGGGGTAGTGGTCAGTTATCGGGAACCTCGTAAAAGAGTTTCCTTGTCGTGGGTCGAAAAGACTGGTGTTTTTAAAATTAAAAAGGAACTAGAGGGTAAGTGTCTCTCTCTACTTCAATCAAACCTGCTACTCAAAGCTTCGCAAAACTGCCATTCAAGAATTTTGCAAAACTCTTTTCTACAATCGAACCCTAAATACTTTAGCTAATTTATCTATCTCCCGTTTGACCAGTCTACTTAGTTCTCTTTTTGGTCAACCTCTGCTGCTTTGATTTTAAGGACATCAGGATACAAATCGTTTCGCATATAACTGGAAATTCTTATACCAACTCCTCCTCCCGCACTTCTCTGTAAAAGTGCAGATGATTTGGTGAAGATCTGGCTTGCCGAACAAAATCGACTTTTTTTGCATAAAAAGTAATGTGAATTTTGAATTTGTCTTTCATACATGTTTCATCGATGATTCATTTTTACGATTTTTGTCAAAATGTGAAATTTGCTTATTTTTGGTATAAAGGCTTCCTGGATTCATGTAACTAAACTTTATAGTATCTGATTTTCCTTATGACTAAAACTGAAACTATCACTGCTGGATGCGGGAAGGGGGATATTTGATTTCCCCAAATTAACGCAATCATTGGTGTAACGTAAACTTGGAAACTGGTAGATGTCGAAGAAAAAACTGATGCGACCACTTATTGCCCTCGGGATTCTTCATGTTGACGCTATGCTTCATGCTAAACAAATCAATTGAAGGTCAAATCAAGCAGTGAAGTTAGAATATCATGACAGGCGAAATTTAATGCAACATTCTGTCAAAGCCATATTGATTTGTTCACTTCTATCATTTATTTATATTTAGTAAATATCTTTAGTACATGATTATCATACATGAAGTGAAACTCAACTTAAAACTATCTCAACATCAGCAAAAACATCATCACGACCTATGTTTATTGCATCTGCATCTTTACAATTGGTTTGCGAATCAACCTGTTATTGATGAAAAACATTGGACAAAATTTCTACACGATTAAAAATTACCATGACATTAAATTTACACTGAAAGGATGACGTTATGGAAAACTGTTCACATTCTGTCGACATCTTTATCTACAACCAATCAGAGATGAAATTTTGACATGTAAACCCACGTGACCAGCAGCATAAAAAGAGCTTGAAGAACTACGAAACATTAGGGCACATTTGCAAATTTTGTCCAATTAAACTGACCTAGAGTGCGTATTGAAACAAATTTCTTGATCGGTAAATTACTCGTTATTGCGCTGTGTTTCTGTAGCCCTTACTGGTGATTTTACAACATAGATAGCTTTGATTCGATGAAAAGAGAATTAACTTTTGATTTTTTCATTCTTTCCTCCTGAGGAACAAAGTCCCTAAGTAAAAGAGACTCTGTGCAAACCACAGAGTAAATTGCTCTTACCAGCTTTAACGGAGCCTAATGTAGTTCAACATTGGCGTTATTGAAGTCAATAGAAAGACTTGCTAATATCAAAGTTAGAAAAGCATTTCTGTTTTTCGGTTACATTTACAGTATTTTAACCTCTTTAACAACTGCTGATTGTAGCAGGCTGAAAATTTTGAAAGTTATAGCCAAGTTATATGGTGATGTTTTGTTGTAGTGATAATTTCCAAATTCGAGTACAATTTCGTGTTAGTAACAAAACTCAAGCCAATCTTGGATTGTTTCAATTTGTTATTTTGTTATTCTGAGCAAAACTGCAAAGTAGTTAAACTGCAATACTGAGCAGTTAGATATTGAGACTAATTGTGCAACAAGTAATGCAATGGTAATCTGCAGTATAGCGGATAATACAGTTCACAAAAGGTAACTGCAAAAAGGTAACTGCAAAACTGGACAGATTTGAAACTGCTGAAATGAAATGGGCGGTGTAAATTTTTCCTTGCCTTTGATATGAGAGAAGCTGTTACACTTTAATTTTTTTAACCGTTTTTGTGATTTAAAGTCAAAAGCGTCACACGAAAAATTGAACAGGACCCAAATATTAAGCATTGTTCGAGAGCATTTGTGCATTTAATAAATCATATTGGTAAAACTAAACCTAACTTTTAGTTTGTCCACTTGGCTTCGTTTCTGTTATATTTTACAATTTTTTGTGGAATTTTTTTGTTTCTTTCTACTTTACCTGTAGGGTCATGGCGAGCATGAACAAGAACACGAGGTCTAGACCAGCCGTGAATCCCAGCCAATAGCAACAGGCCACCACTCCAGTACTCATGTCCTAGTAGCACATCATATGTACGAAGGGTCAGGTTCCATGTGCCCAAAATGGGGATACAAGTCAGCATTTATCTTTTTTTGTTCATTTCAAGCTTCCTTCAATCATTCACGCCTCTTTGAAGTCAACCTGGGCCATGCACTATCATAGCCGAGTGGTTAATAATAGCTCGAGATATTTTGTTAGGGGGTCTTAGCAGGAGCTTTTGCTCTGAAAATGAAGCAGTACTGAAAGCCAACCAACATCTCTAACTTTAACTTACAAGTCTACTGTGATAGCCATTGGACGAACTGGTCTTAAGCTCTCGCACTTGGGCATCTCTTTTAACCCATTCAGTTGTTCTTTCTTCTACCTCAAGTAAGTCATGGTAAGTATAGGAATTGAGCAAACGACCATTAGGGTGACACACACCCTAAAGGATTTGAGCATATCGGCCTTTAGGGTGAGTGTCACCTTAATGGGCGTTTGCTCAGTTACTATATATACCATTTCTCAAGTATTGATCTCTCTAGCCAACTATATATTAAACATCAAGAGCTCTTTGTCAAGCTTTTTTAAAAAAGGAAAAACAATGAATCATTCAAACAATATGAAAATTCAATGTTTTCCAGAGGACTTACATTGATATAACTGTCTAGCATGTCAGTGTAGTTGCTAGTGTTTTTGATGAGTACAAAGTTGGGCACTCTCACTCGGCGTATCTTGTCAATGGCCATCACTGTTGTGGCTCCCACGTGCACTATGTACAGTATGGCCACCATGGACATGAAGCGACGGCCGAATTTATTCCTATCAACACACACACACACACACACACACACACACACACATCCTATCCTACACAAAAGCTCTCAAACTTTCTTCCACACACATAATGACATGTAACATTTATCTCTTAATAGCAATTAAAAAGCCTCCCTAAAATTTGGATTACGTTGTAAAAGTGTAAATTCATAATTTGAGGCTGTTTTGGCCTTTCCTGGACAACCCTACAAATTCTCATATAGTTATTATTATTCACAATAAAAAAGCTATACGGTAACTGCGAATAAAGGTAAGGCAAAATGCACGAATTTCGCTATTTGCATTGGTGAATAACGCAACTGTTGTCTACAATTTCGAGCCTAAAATCATATTGCTCGAATTCAATTAGTAATTAATTGAGACCCCAACCGGATAAATAATTGTAATTGTTCTAGTGAGCTCCCATATGGGTAGTAGCACACACGGATTTGTTCTAATTTTGCCCCTCCCCCAGTCCTATATAACCAGTCTGTTTGCACCCTCCAAATTTTTTCCTAATTTTTTGTCCTTAGAGATGCTTCAGTTTACTCACTATATATTGTCGGTACCGGCAGCCAATTGGATGGATTTCTGTTTCCGGTTGTCAGTGCCACCGGATTTCAAACAGAGATTCAGTCTATAAGGCAAGAAGCACTCAAATCTATGTTGTCAATATGTAATTATTTTACTTCTAACATTTGCTCGATTCTAGCGGTTATTTTTTATTACTTCTCTACTATAGTGGAGACATTGAATTGAACCCCGGTTCATACTAAAAATGCAGTGGAATTTTTCACAATTGCCTGAGGGCCTGTCCCAAAAATCTAAAAATAATCCGTCTAAACTGTTGGAGTTTAAATAAAAAATCCATCGAATTAAAACATCTAGTCAATGACATCGTTTTAATTGCATATACGGCTTCAATGAAACATGGTTAAATACGTTTTCAAAACTGACACTATTTGAAACACAGAAAAGTGATTAGACCTATTTGAGAAATGACAGAGGCGAAGCGAAGAAAGTTGGTGGTTTAATGTTGCTAATACCAAAAACAATGAACGCAAAGTTGCGTACGGACTTTGAAGACATGAATGAAAATTGTGAAAGCATGTTGGATCAATTTACTCACCTAAAAACCAGGCAAAAATTTATGATCAATCTTTCGTACTGTCCCAATAAAGAGTTTGCTGACGAATTCCTTGAAAACTAGCCGGAGGGCTAGATCGGGCGGCGGTATCTCAAAACATGCCGGTAATATTAATGGGAGACTATAATTTGAACTATTGGGACCAATCAGATCATTAAAAAATTGATACAGTTGTTGTTCCCTACAATTTAAATATCAATAACGTGTCACAAGCCTCTAGAATAGGAAACAAAAAAAGGAACATCAATTGATTGTTTTATAGCGGAACGATCATTAACGATAAACAAAATTTACGTTTTTGATACCTTGATCAAAACTGACCATATGGCAACACTCTCGATTTTAAATTTAACGCTCAATAAAAAACCAGCCGTTAGTACAAAGTTGGTTTTTTTATAAGACAATTTTAGGTAAAAAACATTTCAAAAACGATTAAAAACTCAGATTGGAATTTTTTACTCAATAAAAGACATAGAAACAATATACACAACTTTTGAAAAAATTGTTCTTGGTGCAAAAAGAACTCATGCTCCGTTGACAAACGTATATATACGCAACGATAAACCCCTGTTCTCTTTAGCACAAAAATTTGTTAGCACAACAACTTGACAGTTACAAACGAAGAAAGAACATCTACTTGACAATGAAATTTTTGACAAACTACTCAATACGAGAAATCAATTGAGCTCCAACTACAAGAGAAATTTTGAAAAATTTCAGAAACAGTTGATTGAGAGTAACTCAAGCAGTTGAAAAATGGATTGTTATTAATGAAGTTAGAAACTTCAAAAGAACAGCAACGAAAGTCGACTGCTTAAAAAATAGCTTTGGTAAGTTAATAACAAATAAACAAGAGATTGCTAATCACTTCAACTACCTTTTAAATCAATTAGGGGCTTTTAAAATTAATAATAATGATATAAAATATTAGGTTGAAAAGCACACTCGGTTCCTCTAAGGTTTAGATTTGTAACCAGCCATGAATGCCTAAGAGTGCTTCGTGACTTAAACAAAGATAAACCACTGGGTCCTTCTAACTTGCCTGCTTGGGCACTTAAATTAGGAGCACCAGAACTAGCTAAACCGTTGTGTTTTCTGTTTAATGAATATTTGAGGCCGAACAATTTCCTTCAAAACTAAAAATTGCTCACATCACTCCTCTACTCAAAAGGGTGATATTGACAACCCATTAAACTATAGAACAATCTTTTTAACGCCTGCCTTATCAAACGTTTTTGAAAAACTTCTAACAGAGCAAATTGAAGAATATCTTCACAAAGTCAATATCTACAACAAAACGCAATTTCGGTTCCGGAAAAATTATTCCACAATAGACGCACTGGTATATTTAACAAACAATACGCTGCAAACTTGATGAAAAAGACCAAATAGCAGCCGTTTTCCTTTATTTATCAAAAGCGTATGATTCGATAAACCAGGAGAATTTATTTGCAAAACTTGAAACCTTGGGTTTTACCGATTCAACCAAGAATATTATCAAACGTTATCTAAATGATAGGTTTCACTGTGTCAAAGTAAACAATGTAGAATCGGACTGGTTGAAATTAATCAGAGGGGTTCCGCGAGGTACGGCTCTCGGTCGCCTTTTATTCAATATTTACGTTATTGACCTGCTATTCAACATAGTCTCTAACATAGTTCAATAGGCAGATGACACAGTCATTTTCTCTTCCGAAAAGAAGGTTCAACATAGTCTCCAAATTCTTGAAAAAGATGTAAAAAATTTGGTTAAATACTTTGATTGCAATCTTTTTAGGGTCAATGCAGACAAAACGCAATTCATTGTTTCTGGCTCCACAGAACCTAAGGATATGTCAGTTACAATTGATGGACAAAAATTTTTTAAAAAAATGGATGTCAAAAATCTTGGGGTTACTATTGATAAAAACTCACCTTTCAATCCGAGGTAAAAAATATTTTACAAAGTATGGAACAAGGCATAAAATCAATCTATATATTACGAAACTGCGTTCCTGAAAGCTTCAAAAAAACACTTATTAACTATCTTGTTATAAGTCACCTGCAATATCCAGCAGTACTTCTATGCTCATTATCTTAGAATCTTACAACTCTCGAAAAACAATTAAACTGGGCAGTCAAAGCTTGCTACAATCGTAAAATTTGATTCATCTCACGATCTTAAACTGATGAATAACAGAATACCTGTTCGAATGTTAAGACAATATAGGGATGCACTATACACCAGACAAATTTTCAATTTTAAAAGCAAGCATTTAAAAATATTTCTGGCGTTCCATTACCAACAGCGAATTTTTATTTTCATAATCGGACGAGAAAAACAGTAAATAAAATCATTGCTAGAACTAAATACTTTGAACAGGGGGTGATCAATAGTGGTGTAAGACATCATAATGAAATTTTGAAGGCGAATGAAACCTTGTCAAAATCTTCTGTAATTGGAAGAAAATATAAAAAACTCACTTTTTAAAAAAGTTCAAGGAGGACCCAGGCCAAATTCAGTTCGGCCAATTAACGTGGCGTGAATTCAAATTGAGTTCATGATGTGTGCTGTTCCTAACAATGTATTTAATAATCTATCTATTTATCTATCATTTCAATTATTCGGTATTCACTATTCAAAAATATCTTTCCTGTTTATTTATTAATTACATACACTACCTGCATGATGTATTTTATATATCATTTCAGGAATTTACGTGTTCTTCTTTTAACTTAGTGTCATAAATCCAATCCTATGAAAGAAAAGTGCAAAATTTGTAATAATACACATAAATCGTTGCCTGCCTATTTTATGAGCAAAGTTGAATTACTTTGATTGTGTTAGTTTCAAAATTTCACTGCATCATTAAACTGTAATTGCCATTTGTGCATAATTGTAAATGCAAATGTATGACATGCAAACAATTTGCTTTTATATGTGTAAGTGCGGGGGTGGAGGGGGCGTGGATAAGGGTGACAAGGGGCGTGGACAAGGGTGACAAGAGGCGTGGACAAGGGAGACAAGGACGTGGACAAGGGTGACAAGGGGCGTGGACAAGGGTGAAAAGGGGGCGTGGACAAGAGCGACGACAGCGCTTCACGCTTGTTGAGAAAGAGGCGTCGTGGATAATTGTGACGGATATTGCCAAACTTGGGAGTGGGTTTCAACTGAATTTGGAAATGTCACAAATGTCCACACAGCCACTTACAAGCTTAATCTTAAAACATAGTCGTGAATATTAGTGACAAGCTTTATCTTTTCAACAGTTGTCCCCCCTTTGGTACCTAGTCGAGAATCCACTTCTGTGCTATACTTTACCACAATATTACTTGCTCTACACTTTGGATAGCCGATTAACTTTTTCATCGCAATTGCGAACCGCTAATCACGGCTAGGCCTCTTATGCGTTGTAGGATGTAATCTGGAAATTGCGGGTCGGTTATCAAGGCATGTCGAAATTGTTTTGCTTTGTATTCCAGTTCGGCTAATTAAAATATCATGCCGTTCTTTATTCTATTCAGTTTAATATAGTATGCGCATACGTTATTAGTCTTCTCTGATTTTATAATAAATCACTCACTTAAATTCTATTCAAGAATATAGCCTCTCCTTCTGCAAAAAAAGGGGGGGCAATTGATGAAAAGATCCGACAGTAATAATAGAGCTCGAGTAATAATAGAGCAAGTTGCGCTTTTATTATGTAATATTGACAAAAAAACAATTAAACAGCACAAGGGTCAAATTTTTGTAAATTACGTGAGTAACATGTGGTAACAATAACCAAAAGTGCAGAAAACTGACAATTTCCGCTCATTTCTGTCATAATCTAGACTCATTTCTTACATAAAGCGCAATATTGTAACATTTTTGCGTAACAATATACCTTAAAAACGTCTTAAATTCATAACATCACCATGGCTCTGAACTATTGCGCACATCCTTGTTGCGCACAAAATTAACCAAGAATAATAAATAGACAGCTGATTAAACGATCACCAAATAAGGAATATTACTTGACATAAACTCAATCTGATTGGCTAGATTAAAGTACAAGCAATTTAAGTATGATCTGCCCTAATAACTTAAACTATTTTTTTGTGTACACCAACTTTTGGGAGATATGAAGATGAATGTATGATGTCTTTTTAAATAGATACCTACCAGCGGGTCTCCATGTAACTGCAGCAGAGAGGATGAATCAACAGGCTCTCTTCCCCCCTCTCCGATAGCAACTAAAACAAACAAAACAAGCCACTAATGCAGATCTGAAGTTAACAAATGGACACTTACCCTATGACCCGGTAGAACATGACCCTTAATAACTGACCTCTTAGCATGTTTTATAATGGTACATTTGTATACTAATTGTAATGGATAGTCTCATTGACCTCTTACTGCGCTGTACAAAACAAGCATCAGTTTGTTCACAAATCCAAACGAAATTAATGTTCAAGGGGAACAAGAAACAAATATTTTTAATGCGTTACTGTCAACCTCTTTCTTATCTTTTTTGAGGAATTTTAGCAAATTAAATTTCTGAGATGATTGCTGAATTCGCCCAATTGGAATAGTCTCGCCCAGTTGATCCCAACACTCAAAGCACTTGATCCTCTCAACCAAACATGTAATGTTGATTTATCGTTTAAAAACCCTTCATTTTCAACAAAAATGATTTTATAAAACAAAATGATAAGATGTATCCACCTGTAGTTATTTCAAGTAATAGATGATTCTGCATTGATGTATAATATCAAACATGTGCAACAACCCACCACTGTACAGCCAACAGGAATTACAAAAAAAATAGCGAACCAACTGTTTCCAGAACCTGCTCTGGCAAGTTGACCTTTAAACCATAACCCTATAATAATTTGGCGATTCGGTTGGACTTATATGTCTGCTGATGGTTGTAGCACATGGTGGCCATGCTTTGAAGAAGAGAGGGTCGGAGAAACAAATAATGTTAAATGAATGATCTGACCTCCATAGTTCCACAAGGTTCGTCATTTAGTCTCATAATCTCCTCTTCAGGGAAGGTGTCCTCGCAGTACTTCTGCATCAGGAAGTGATAGTTGAACTTGATCTGTTCAATCAACCGATTTTCAAGCAACAACATTAAATGTCACAGCGATCCATTCGGAATAATAAGAGTCTGTCCTTACCCAATACTCTGGTAGATTTGGGTTGCAATCACACGTCTCAATTGACTTGTCCATCAAAGACTTAAAAAGCACAATTTTCATAACAATGACCAAAATATGATGTTCAGTGGATTCTTTGCCAGACCAGACTGGGTCAATTTTTTTGGCCGACATTAGCTCCTGCTATATAGATCGCTATTGCGTCTCAATTACGTGTAAAACATAAATCCGTTACTTACCAGACTTGTGTAAGAAGACTTTCTGCTAGCCGGACTATCAGTTTTAATTGTACCCAGGCCTGTACAGACTTATGAGAAGACATTGCTCGACCAAAATACATTATGGAAAGAACATACTTGACTCATTTCAGCTATGAAAAGACATTGGCTGGACTTGAAGTTATGCTTGACTTTAGCTCGACTCACATTTCTCTCAAAAGACTTTGACTGGGCCCCAAATTTTCTCAAAAAGACTTTAGCTCGACCAAAAGTTTTACAAAAGATTTTAGCTCAACCCAAAGTTCGGGCCGGACTTAAGCTCGACCCAATGTTTGCAAAGAAGACTTTAGCTAGACTCAAAAAGGTTTTTTAATGGTCCAATTAACATCTTTTTATAACCAATTAATCGATTAGAGTCAAGCTAAATTTTTTCGTAAGTCTGCTTTTCATTAGTCTTTTCATAAGTATGCTTTTTGCATCTAAAGTCTTGCGTGCAACTGTTTTGTTCATTTTTGCTTGTAATGTAGTCAGCACGTATGCTAATTCAATTTTTACGATGTTCAAGAATCACAATTCCCTCAAAGACCTGCAATGTTATGAAAAAAAGATAGTTCATACCTTTGGAAGGAAACACAAGCTTAATAGCGCCACATTGTTTGTAATGGTAACAGGACAGTCACACTAGGGCTACCGGGTTTTATTCAACCAAGTAATGTGGCAATATACCCAGCTGCCATAAAGCTCTATCGTGAGAGTTGCAAAATTCTTGAGTCTTTTGGCAGTTTTCCAACTGTTTCTTAAGTTGTACTGCTCTGGTGCAAAGCTGTCCAGTCTTGCTCTGGTGCTCATTCTCTATGTACAGCAGAAAAAAATTTTAAAAATTCCGAATTGGCAAATAAGCAGACTTATGAAAAGACTAATGGAGGAGATATGAAAAGACCTTACCTCGACTTTGTTGGTCAAGAAAAAAAGAAAAATAAAGGTGGACCCATGAAAAGACCTTGCTCGACTCTAATTGGTTAGGAAAAGACTCTAGCGGGAACCAAGAAAAGACCTTAACTGGACTTTTACTAGTTGCTGGACAGTGTAATTATAGTCAAATTTGCAAAATTGCCCCCCCTCCCTTACTAGACTTTTCAAGTCTTTTCTTTAGTCGAGTTCTAGACCTGGGTAAAATTTCACCTATTTTTCCCATTTTACAACATTTTCATTCGCTAAATTTGATCCCTTCCTGAAGTAATAATGCATCTTACCCTGAACGTTGTTTTCTATATCTAGTAAGATTGTTGTGTTGTGTTAATAAGAAAGTGTTCAGATTCAACCGATGTGCCGCCTACAAGGTTATCACGCAACGTTTCTTACATCTTTTTTAAAACGTATAATCAAAAACAGCAGCAGGTCTGGAATATATCCTATGGCATATGTTCTCTGTAAACCGGGACTGCATACAAACAGATCCTCTGATAACCTGATTCAAAAATTTCTAGTCTACCGCAAGGATAAGCAAAACTGGTTCTTTGTCAGGCATTTGTGCCAATTAATGCATATTAGGCTAATGTTAAAGCAACTGATTCGTAGCATTATAACTTAGGCATAGTTAGTTTCATCTGTTCATCTTTAAAGATAATGAGCAAACGCAAAAAGTTATAACCTCTGCTATCGTATTTTACTCTCTTACATATCCTAGTTATGGTAGAAGGATCGGCTTATAAGAGGTCCGGAACAGAAACAGGTGATTTCCTAGTAATCATACATGGAGGTTAAAACAAATAGTGTATGATGTGTATGACATCATTTATATCTCTACTGTTACGAAGTATTAACTGAGGAAGTACTTACCACAGCTATCTCGGGAATTGAGGAAACAACAGTCCGAAATGGAGACTCGTGTCCTGGCGCGTAAAAGGAGAACGCTTCCCTCCACCGAGAATGGCAAAGGAACGCCTCAATTGCGAACTGGAATCGGGGTTCTAGAGCCAACTCCAGAGCACTCTGGCCGTACTCGTTCAGGGTGAGTTCACATTTGAGAGACAGGAGGAGGTCAATTGACTTGGGCTGGTTGTTCTCCGCACTCAAGTGCAATGCTGTATTCTGTAGAAAAAAAAACAATCATTTATTTGTTGGATGGGTAGAGAGGTTTTATTGAGCAAAGTATCGTCAAATATCACAAATATCTTTAACGGAATATTTTAGGAAAGAACCTGTTGACGGCAAAGATGAGCTGAGCACCACATGCTTTGTGCTAACCTAATATAAGAATAATGAAAATAACTTTATACTGATCAATGTACCCTCATTTCAGGGCTGCTATCAAAAAAGATATACAAAGAGAGGTGGGGGTTTACTTTCGATACGGACTTCCACATACAGCTATAACCTCAACCACTCATTAACCCTAGCCAAAAAGGTGTAGAAACATGAGTAGTATCTACTAGGTTCCTCATGAAATTTCTGAATGGACAGCTCAGTTTTTTGTAATGAGTCTTTCTAGATATATATGAGGCGTTGACTTACCCCCTCGTTATCTTCCATGTCTATGAGTGTCTTCCTTGTTTCAAGAAGAGTCCTCATTATGTCAACATGACCTCCAATGGCTGCATAGTGCAGTGCTGTGTACCCTTTCAGATCACTGAAACAAACACAAAATAACACTCAAATCCTATCGAACAAATAGATTTATTCTGATTCTCTCACCCACCCCTCCCCCGAACAAATTACAATTTGTGTGGTTCTATAGCACGGTAGCATGTAAAAAGAGCACGTGTACCTGTAGGCGTTAAATTTATATGCCCAACAAGGAGGCTCCTTAATGTGCGTTCGCACATGATGTTCCGACCCGCGCTCATCTACATTTTTGACATAACTTTCCACCAAATGAATCTTTGAATTTAAAAAACCGTTACACAAACTACTAAATGAATAACATAATGCCATGCCTCATTACAGCATTCACGAGATCTCACAGACTTAATAAAACTACGGGAGGAGAAAATAAACAACAAAATAAGCAAAGAGAAAAAGACATTTTTTACGGCAAAAATCAACATCTAAATTTAAAAGCACCTAGTAACAACGTCAAGATACAATAAGAAAAACCGTTACTAAACAAATTTACTTTTTTGTTGATACAAAGCAGATGGGACTTTATATTTATGAGACTAGGTAACACGTTGACAAAAACAAGCAATAATGGGGCAAAATCAAAAAAATCAACCAAAACTTTTTAAACCAGTTATTTATAAATTGACATAAAAACCATTAAATTTAATAAAAAAAATACTTGAAGAAATTACTAAAAAGTCATTACAAGATCAATAGAATCTGCCATTGGTTAGACTAAGCGACAGAAACGGACTAAAGATGAAGAAAAATTGAAAAAATTGCAAACATTTTTTGGAAACACAAATTATTGAAGCCATTAAAATCTTTTGCTGTTATCTGTATTTTGTTTTTAATTCAAATGTTAATTAAAATATTTCGGTTAAAACTATACTAAAAGATTAAGTATGTTCACTTGGGCCGCATTTGAAAATCATTTGGATCTGTTATTACGCGAATGTGATTAAAGAAGAGAAAAAGGAACACAAATATTGATCACTAACAAATTTTTAATGAAATCTCATATTGTTCAACAAACAAAACATCAAAAAGAGAAAAGCGTCGAAGCCATTGAAAAATGAACCATTCATTAAAATCTTTTTCATCTCGAAATAATTTGTTAACAACAAGGGATAGTGTTTGGTATCAATTTGTTAATAACAAGGGATAGTGTTTGGTATCAACAAGAGATAGTGTTTGGCTCCAAAAAACCGACAAATATTAATAAATATATTTAAAAATACGTTTTTTTTTCAGAGAATCCGTAGTAATCAAAGCCATTAAACTCAATAGCTTTCAACGGAAATCAATAAGTAACAATAATACGTTATGCTTATAATACTGTTATAATACGTTATGCTTCGACGAGAAAGCAATAATTTTGCGTCATTTTTAGATCATCAATAAGTCATCACATTAAGTCATATGACTCTGGAGACGACAACAAATACAGGCAAAAACCAAATGAATCTGTAGAAAAGTTCGAGAAGACATTGTCGGAGCCATAAAAACCATACGTTTTTTTCCTGCAGACTTTATCTATGAGCTATTGAAAGTCTCCTGTATGCCAACAGGATCTTGCAGTGATAGGATAATGTGAGAGGTTGTCAAAAGTATTCAAAGTTATGAAAAACATAACAAAAATTTACATTTTTTTGAGAAGTGTTGGCATCGAAGTCATGCAGATAATAGTTAGAACATAAAAGCGCTAACCAGATTAATTTTGGTTGCGGTGGAAAAAAAAAGGAGTCTTTTCAATAGTGAGACTGACTTACAGTTCACAGAAACAAGTTTAAGATCGGTTAATTTAAAAAAAAAAGGTTTTTTTTCCAGCTTTTTTAGAAAGAATTAACAGCCATAAGCGGTCCACTCAAATTACTAAACAGGTTCTCTGCAGGAAGCCTGTTGCACTTTCAGTCAACGAGTCTATGTCATGGAACTACAAATTTTTATTAAAGTCTCAAAAAGAAAATTAAAATTTCATTTAAAATTACGAAAACATAGAGTCGAGGAAAAAAAATTAAACAATTCCTTAAAAACGAATTATTTGTTAAAATGGGCAACATTTGACTATATATGACGTTTGTCATTAACAGAACCTGGAATTGAAAAGCGTCTAGTCTCTAAGTGACTTGAAAAAAATGAAAAAAATTCGAAATGTTTTTTAAAATATCAGCTCTCAAATAGATATCGAATTTTTTGTAGTAAACTTCCCTATGAGACAAAAACTACCCTTTTTATGGCCTTTCGTCTGTTATAAACACAAGACTTTTTAATTTGTAGCATAAAACGTATTTTTGATTTTATATTCTTATAGAAAAAATCATATTTTGTTAAAAAAAAAAACAAATGAACAAAATCATGCCAAACATCACGTGTTCACTCAAAATTTTAAAGCTCGATAACTCCTCGAAAAACACGAAATTCAAAAACTGTTTTTAATTCCGAATTCTACGCTGGACGAGCTTTTTAATGATACCACTCACATTTCTCTACGATGAATATATCGATCGGCCAAAATTGTCTGAATAAAAAAACCCATTTGAGTATATAGTCTCTCCCCCACAAGTGGGGTCGAAACAATAAGCAGCTCGGGGGGCAGAATGGATCCGAACAAACAAAACAAATATACAATGAATGCCCACAACCTATTAAGAAAGAGTATATCAGCCACTGTGTTTAATAAAGTAAACTATTTTTTTCTGAAGTTCACTGTAAACTGTAGTGTGTCAGCTGCTCTTCATAACATTATTTGACATTGAGCACAGTAGTTGCGGTTGACCCGGGCCGAGGATTTTGCCCAAAAATAACGGGGAAAAGAGTGTAAAGAGTGTAAAAATAATATTTTTACACCGTTAGTGCCCCCCTTATTAAGGGTGGAATTCCCTGTTAGAGTGTAATTTTAGCGGTGTAATTTTAAGATTTAACGGTGGAAAAAGAGTGGAATAACTTATTACACTCTTTTGATTACACTGTTGAAACTTAAATTTACACTCTTTATTACACCGTTAAAACTTATTTTTACACTCTTTATTACACCGTTAAAACTTATTGTTACACTCTTTGTTACACCGTTAAAACTTATTGTTACACTCTTTTTTACACTCTTTTTCTATAATTTACACCCGTAAATTACACTTTAATATGTAATTCCACCCTTAATAAGGGGGGCACTAACGGTGTAAAAATATTATTTTTACACTCTTTACACTCTTTTCCCCGTTATTAAACCCTTAGTTAGGGGGGCACTAACGGTGTAAAAATATTATTTTTACACTCCTTACACTCTTTTCCCCGTTATTTTGGGCAAAATCCTCGGCCCTTAAAATGTCTCGAAAGCACGCGGTAGTCTGATCAGATGCACTAAATGAGTCTATAAATTTAGCTACAGTAGTGTCGGAAATATCTCAATTTGATTTTAAAAAATCAACTTATGAGATTTTTCCATTATGATTTGGGTGTGTTTCCCTCCTCCTTATCTCAACCGGGCTGGGGACCGGCTACGGCGGAGTTATGAACATTCAACTATAGGAGATTTTTGAGCAAAGCACTGGCCAAAAAACCAGGTCTAAACTCTATCTCCAAAGAAAATAAAAGCAAACAATAAATAAAACAATTATATAAACCATTATATAAAATTCAATAATTGCAATTTAAACGAAATATTAGCAAATTTCCGTATAAAAAACTAACTTTTTTTCTAGGAAGGTTAGGCGGACCATTCTTTTTGCATTACAACCTAAATATTACTGGTAGTGTGGGATATCAATTTGGTTCACTTTGAACAACTCCTTGACCCGATGAAAAAGACCTATTTTTAAAATTATTTATTTGAAATAATAGCAAATTTCCGTATGAAAAACTAACTTTTTTTCTAGGAAGGTTAGGCGGACCATTCTTTTTGCATTACAACCTAAATAGTACTGGTAGTCTGGGATATCAATTTGGTTCACTTTGAACAACTCCTTGACCCGATGAAAAAGACCTATTTTTAAAATTATTTATTTGAAATAATAGCAAATTTCCGTATGAAAAACTAATTTTTTTCTAGGAAAGTTAGGCGAACCATTCTTTTTGCATAACAACCTAAAGAGTACTGGTAGTCTGGGATATCAATTTGGTTCGATTTGGACAACTCCTTGACCCGACGAAATAGACCTATTTTTAAAATTCAATAATTGCAATTTAAACGAAATAATAGCAAATTTCCGTACGAAAAACTAATTTTTTTCTAGGAAGGTTAGGCGGACCATTCTTTTTGCATTACAACCTAAATATTACTGGTAGTCTGGGATATCAATTTGGTTCACTGTGAACAACTCCTTGACCCGATGAAAAAGACCTATTTTTAAAATTATTTATTTCAAATAATAGCAAATTTCCGTAAGAAAAACTAACTTTTTTTCTAGGAAGGTTAGGCGGACCATTTTTTTTGCATTACAACCTAAATAATACTGGTAGTCTGGGATATCAATTTGGTTCACTTTGAACAACTCCTTGACCCGATGAAAAAGACCTATTTTTAAAATTATTTATTTGAAATAATAGCAAATTTCCGTATGAAAAACTAATTTTTTTTCTAGGAAAGTTAGGCGAATCATTCTTTTTGCATAACAACCTAATTAGTACTGGTAGTCTGGGATATCAATTTGGTTCGATTTGGACAACTCCTTGACCCGACGAAATAGACCTATTTTTAAAATTCAATAATTGCAATTTAAACGAAATAATAGCAAATTTCCGTATGAAAAACTAACTTTTTTCTAGGAAGGTTAGGCGGACCATTCTTTTTGCATTACAACCTAAATATTACTGGTAGTCTGGGATATCAATTTGGTTCACTTTGAACAACTCCTTGACCCGATGAAAAAGACCTATTTTTAAAATTATTTATTTGAAATAATAGCAAATTTCCGTATGAAAAACTAAATTTTTTTCTTGGAAGGTTAGGCGGACCATTCTTTTTGCATTACAACCTAAATAGTACTGGTAGTCTGGGATATCAATTTGGTTCACTTTGAACAACTCCTTGACCCGATGAAAAAGACCTATTTTTAAAATTATTTATTTGAAATAATAGCAAATTTCCGTATGAAAAACTAATTTTTTTTTCTGGGAAAGTTAGGCGAACCATTCTTTTTGCATAACAACTTAAATAGTACTGGTAGTCTGGGATATCAATTTGGTTCACTTTGAACAACTCCTTGACCCGATGAAAATTCTATATTTTTGAGAATAGAATAAGCGAATAAGTCAAAATTTCCGTATGAAAAACTAACTTTTTTCCTAGGCAAGCTATAGCAAAATTTCTTTTTGTTTTAGACTCTATATATACAGGGGATACTCCATGCCAAAATTGGTTCGATTTGGACAACTCCTTGACCCGACGAAATAGACCTATTTTTAAAATTAAATAATTGCAATTTAAACAAAATAATAGCAAATTTCCGTATGAAAAACTAACTTTTTTTCTAGGAAGGTTAGGCGGACCATTTTTTTTGCATTACCACCTAAATATTACTGGTAGTCTGGGATATCGATTTGGTTCACTTTGAACAACTCCTTGACCCGATGAAAGTTCTATATTTTTGAAAATAGAATAAGCGAATAAGTCAAAATTTCCGTATGAAAAAATTACTTTGTTCCTAGGCAAGATATAGCAAAATTCCTTTTTGTTTTAGACTCTATATATAAAGGGGATACTCCATACCAAAACTGGTTCGGTTTGGACAACTCCTTGACCCGACGAAATAGACTTATTTTTAAAATAATACTCGCAAAATTATTCGAAATAATAGCAAATTTCCGTATGAAAAACCAACTTTTTTCTAGGCAAGCTATAGCAGAAATTCTTTTTGTTTTACACTCTAGATACCTATGGGATTCTCCATATCGAGTTTGGTTTGATTTGGACAACTCCTCGACTCCACGAAATAGACCTGTTTTTAAAATTATTTATTTGAAATAATAGCAAATTTCCGTATGAAAAACTAACTTTTTTCCTAGGCAAGATATAGCAAAATTCCTTTTTGTTTTAGACTCTATATATACAGGGAATACTCCATACCAAAATTGGTTCGGTTTGAACAACTCCTTGGCCAGATGAAAAAGACCTATTTTTAAAATTATTCATTTGAAATAATAGCAAATTTCCGTATGAAAAACCAACTTTTTTTTCTAGGCAAGCTATAGCAGAAATTCTTTTTGTTTTACACTCTAGATACCTATGGGATTCTCCATATCGAGTTTGGTTCGATTTGGACAACTCCTCGACTCCACGAAATAGACCTATTTTTAAAATTATTTATTTGAAATAATAGCAAATTTCCGTATGAAAAACTAACTTTTTTCCTAGACAAGATATAGCAAAATTCCTTTTTGTTTTAGACTCTATATATACAGGGAATACTCCATACCAAAATTGGTTCGGTTTGGACAACTCCTTGACCCGACGAAATAGACCTATTTTTAAAATAATACTCGCAAAATTATTCGAAATAATAGCAAATTTCCATATGAAAACCCAACTTTTTTTCTAGGCAAGCTATAGCAGAAATTCTTTTTGTTTTACACTCTAGGTACCCATGGGATTCTCCATACCGAGTTTAAATCGATTTGAACAACTCCTTGACCCGATGAAATTTCTATATTTTTGAAAATAGAATAAGCGAATAAGTCAAAATTTCCGTATGAAAAACTAACTTTTTTTCTAGGAAAGTTACGCAGACCATTCTTTTTGTATTACAATCTAATTAGCACTGGTAGTCTGGGATATCAAATTGGTTCACTTTGAACAACTCCTTAACCCGATGAAATTTCTATATTTTTGAAAATAGAATAAGCGAATAAGTCAAAATTTCCGTATGAAAAACTAACTTTTTTCCTAGGCAAGCTATAGCAGAAATTCTTTTTGTTTTACACTCTAGGTACCTATGGGATTCTCCATACCGAGTTTGGTTTGATTTGGACAACTCCTCGACCCGACGAAATTGACCTATTTTTAAAATTATTTATTTGAAAAAATAGCAAATTTCCGTATGAAAAACTAACTTTTTTTCTAGGAAGGTTAGGCGGGCCATTCTTTTTGCATTACAACCTAAATAGTACTGGTAGTCTGGGATATCAATTTGGTTCACTTTGAACAACTCCTTGACCCGATGAAAAAGACCTATTTTTAAAATTATTTATTTGAAATAATAGCAAATTTCCGTATGAAAAACTAATTTTTTTTCTAGGAAAGTTAGGCGAACCATTCTTTTTGCATAACAACCTAAATAGTACTGGTAGTCTGGAATATCAATTTGGTTCACTTTGAACAACTCCTTGACCCGATGAAAATACTATATTTTTGAAAATAGAATAAGCGAATAAGTCAAAATTTCCGTATGAAAAACTAACTTTTTTCCTAGGCAAGCTATAGCAAAATTTCTTTTTGTTTTAGACTCTATATATACAGGGGATACTCCATACCAAAATTGGTTCGATTTGGACAACTCCTTGACCCGACGAAATAGACCTATTTTTAAAATTCAATAATTGCAGTTTAAACGAAATAATAGCAAATTTCCGTATGAAAAACTAACTTTTTTTCTAGGAAGGTTAGGCGGACCAATCTTTTTGCATAACAACCTAAATAGTACTGGTAGTCTGGGATATCAATTTGGTTCACTTTGAACAACTCCTTGACCCGATGAAATTTCTATATTTTTGAAAATAGAATAAGCGAATAAGTCAAAATTTCCGTATGAAAAACTAACTTTTTTCCTAGGCAAGCTATAGCAAAATCTTTTTGTTTCAGACTCTATATTGACAGGGGATACTCCATACCAAGTTTGGTTCGATTTGGACAACTCCTTGACCCGATGAAAAAGACCTATTTTTAAAATTATTTATTTGAAATAATAGCAAATTTCCGTATGAAAAACTAATTTTTTTTCTAAGAAAGTTAGGCGAACCATTCTTTTTGCATAACAACCTAAATAGTACTGGTAGTCTGGGATATCAATTTGGTTCACTTTGAACAACTCCTTGACCCGATGAAATTTCTATATTTTTGAAAATAGAATAAGCGAATAAGTCAAAATTTCCGTATGAAAAACTAACTTTTTTCCTAGGCAAGCTATAGCAAAATCTTTTTGTTTCAGACTCTATATTGACAGGGGATACTCCATACCAAGTTTGGTTCGATTTGGACAACTCCTTGACCCGATAAAAATGACCTATTTTTAAAAATTATTTAAAATTAATTATTCGAATTAATCGGAAATTTACGTATGAAGCAATATATATCAAGCAATATGAACATATTTGATTTATGAAAATAAGTTTGAAGCAATATTATATTGAATCAATATAAAAATTTTCGGAAAAAGTCTCTATAGTTGAATTTATAATCAACTTTTCGAATTCTTTCCAGTATGCTCTGTTCATGTTACCCTCCTCCTTTTTCATTCCGGACTTGGGACCGGCAGTGGTGGAGTTACAAAAAGATTTAGGAGAATTGAGCACAGCACCAGGTACACAACCAGGCTCAAGGAACTCTCTCCAAATGTAAACAAACAAACAGATATTTTTTTTGTTTGAAGGTTATAGGAGAGATAAGCATAGCACTAGATACAAAACCAAGCTCCAAAACTCTCCAAATCTAAACAAATAGATACTATTTTTTTGTTTAGAGGTTATAGGAGAAATGAGGAGAGCACTAGATACAAATCAGGGCTCAAAGAGCACTCTCCAAACCTAACATAAAGCTATCTTTTATCTAATTAAACTTCGAAGCGTGCAGAAACACCCGCTAAAGTCCCGGAATTTCAAATTTAAAGATTTAAATCCGCGGTCGAAGCGGGCAGAAACACCCGCTAACGTTTATTGCGTACTTCAACATTATTAAAATTTTTAAGTAATATTAAAATTAACTTAAACAAGTAACAAAGTTAAAAGCAGAACTAGTAATAAAAATTCGAAGCGGACAGAAACACCCGCTAACGTCCCGGAATTTCAAATTTAAAGTTTTAAATCCGCGGTCGAAGCGGGCAGAAACTTCCGCTAACGTTTATTGCGTACTTCAACATTATTAAAGTTTTTAAGTAATATTAAAATTAACTTAAACAAGTAAAAAAGTTAAAAGCAGCACTAGTAATAAAAATTCGAAGCGGACAGAAACACCCGCTAAAGTCCCGGAATTTCAAATTTAAAGTTTTAAATCCGCGTTCGAAGCGGGCAGAAACACCCGCTAACGTTTATTGAGTATTTCAACATTATTAAAGTTTTTAAGTAATATTAAAATTAGTATGTATGTATGTGTAATGAATGTATATATGTACTCTTGAGAAAATAAATTTCAGAAACCAGTAAATTCACTCAGAAGCTCCACTTAAACAAAGTATTGATTTAGTTCCCTTGCTATCAGAAACCTACGCAAGTAGGCAAATCTGGACTAAACTATCAGAACAAGTAAAAATTAAATTTTGAGAACTAAACGGTCCTTCAAATCTAAACGTGCTCGAAATGTTTTAGCACGTTGATAAAGTAAAGATCGCCCAGGAAGAAAAACTTGATAAGCTTATTTTGAACTGAATCCACTCTCAGAAGCTGAATGTCAGGCAATTCTGTAACACGATATGCAAGAGGCTCAAGGACACCTGATTCCTTTTCAAATTCTGTCGACCTGAGATCAATAACGACTGTTTCAATTATCTCGTACAGCTGTACTAAACAGAAGATCGCTGAACTTCGATCTACGAACAGTAGAATCTGACCCACCTTAAACTCACCATCCTCACGAATTGCGACAAAACTGTTAGCGTTTGATCTCGTATAACTCTGGCTGTCAAGATGGAACAGCCCTCGAAATCTGCCGAATAAACGAGCTTCTGGAAACTTAGCTTGGGTCTCATTGAAAACGTCATTCCTTTCTACGCACAAGTCTTCATTGAAATCGCTAGGTTTGTTTTTCAGTTTTTTAATAAAACATGTCAGATTGTCTTCTTTCGTTTCAAAGCTGCCAAGTTGTCGATTACGAATATAGCAACTGACAATCAGACTGCAAGTATTTACCGTTCCAGTCAGAGTTCTTATAAGGTGGTTGTTTGCGTTCTCAAACATCGTAGCCGAAGTAGTCCACAATGGCCCAAAGGTAGCGCACTGCCATGCTAGATGTCTTAATACATGATAATTGATAGAATCAAATTTTTTCGGCGGATAGCGAAACGACATATTATAGCAAAAGGCTTCTAAAATATGTCCACATAGGCTTGCTTGTGATACACCCTCGTACATGGATCGTAGTGAAAATGCTAGGTAATCAAGATTTTGAATGTTAGTCTCATGGGCGACAGAACTTTCGAAAAACTTACGAAAAACTATGGGTGAAAAATAAAGAATAAAAGTTTTCAATTCATTTGCTTTGAAATGATCAAGTGAGCGCAGTGATCTGATCAACCGCTTGAACTCGCTTGGTAAACGTATTTTTTCAGTTGCATTGTCAATTTGGGCTATTTCAATCGAGCTGAGTTGTTCAGCGAAAAATTTGATGACATCGTGAGCAACACCCTTAAGGCATTGGTGCATGGTGTCTATAGGGCAGGTCAATGGCAGGTTCGGAACAATGTCGAAAATTTTCGAGCGTCCTTTGACACCCAAGGTGTCAACTTCTGGATCCTTCTCTTTTCTTCCCTTTCTTTCGTCAACGACTCCGCTCTCAAATAGTCTAACCAAGTGCTCATGCTCTGCAGGATTCCTCATTGTGAAGGTGCGATCATTCGGGTACGAATGACTACCTGGAAATCTCTGAATTCCCCTCATAGTACAAAGCCCACAGCCATAATAATCGTTGAATTTTTTCATTTTCAGAACATCATGTTTGCAGACGAGGTCGACAATCAAGAAAATTGTAGTGAAGCGGATTTGGTACGAACGTTCATTGTATTTAATATTCTCTACTTTTGAAATCTCAGAAGCATAGTGATCAAAAATGGGATCCCACGAAATTTCTCCTTTGCCGTACCACAAAGAACAGAGAAAAATATTATCGAATGATGATCTGAGTTTTGGTGGCAGGTCAGCTAAAGCAACCCAGAGAGGGTAAGCGGAGCAATCACTAGATTCTCGAACCTGAACTCCGTCAACGTTAATTATAAGTTTCAAATGGATTGTACCTTCCTCAAAAAGACTCGAGAGTTTTAGATCTGTTTTTGTTTCTGGGTCTGCGTATTTCACTATTTCATTAATGTACTTTTGAACATTCTGCACCAATTTGTCGAAAAAATTTAGATAAATAACTTCCCCATTGCCATTGTTCTCTCTGTGCTTTATGTTTTGCTCTGTCAGTTTCTTTGTCTCTTGTTTCAAAAAATTTGGAGCAGGTAGACGGTCATTTGGATGAATAATCTTTTGAAATTTTAAAAGGTCATGCAGCGCTTCGTCGGGTAAACAATAACGGGCAGAAATTGCAAATAAACCAAGTGCACTATTATGGACAGTGACGTTTGAATTACACAATAGAGGCTGAGAAGAAAATTGAAAGCCATCTTTGCTATGGTCGTAACAGTCTTTTTCCGTGTCGACTACGTCTTCACTGTCGTGGTCTGAGATGATATCTAGCCGATTCGATGACGATTCACCTATAGAAGCAACTTCACAAGATGGATCGGACATTATGTCATCAGCAGAAACAGGCATACTCCCATGGGTACTATTCTCCTCAGTTTCAACATCTGAGGAACGCACAGAATCAACTTGGTGTATGTACGTTTGAATGTGTCTACTTGAACTGTCCACCAACCTTCTTTTCACGCGCCTCTTCCGTTGATTCTGGAATTTTCTTTTTATGGCACTTCCAAAATCGGTAGGCGTACCAACACTCGATTGACTTGCTCCATAATTTGAACCGAAACTTTCTCCGGAATGAAAAATTTCACTTGAATTTCCTGAAGCATGTAAAGATTGGGTCGAAATATCACACAGGCGTTTTTCTCGGGGTGTCGTGGGTGGCAAGATTTCATTATATGATTCATGCTTCTCTTTGTGCGGACATCTACATTTCAATCGGCCATCTTTAAAATAGTTGTTACCGTAGCTCACTGTGATTTCTTCTCCAACTTCTATAGACTTGATAACTTGGAGAAAAATGCATCTATTGTGGGGGAGGAAAGAGCTTGTGTATCCCATAAAAAATTTGGTGTTCGGGGAGCAGGAGTGGTTGGCAAAACGAATTGGACCCAATAGCACTAGTTCAT
Organism: Convolutriloba macropyga; assembly: GCF_964194025.1. NCBI lineage: Eukaryota > Metazoa > Xenacoelomorpha > Acoela > Convolutidae > Convolutriloba > Convolutriloba macropyga. The sequence continues at coordinate 54,595,983 of NC_134474.1, read as the reverse complement.
CCCTTTCCAACTCACCGCGCATGACTGACAAATCAGACATTTCGTTTTGTAATTCCTGAGGAACACTTTCAATAGGCCCAACAGGAAAAGGTCTTAGGGGTTCCAGCGAAGGCTTCAAGGTCTTTTCTGTATGATTGAAGAGGCCAAAGCCCCCGAAACTGTCTGGCAAGATTTTGAAACCCCTCTCAATAGAGGCCTCATAGAGTTCTTTTAAAGACGAGTATGCTTTAAAAAGTCGTCTGTCTGCTTTCAAACGTTTCTCATACTCTTCAAAACTGATCAACGGAAGCATTGTTTGAGGAACTACATCGAATTTGCTTAAGATTTGACGCACTACTTGTCCGTCCACAATTACCAGTTCTTCGCAAGTTATCATCATATGACTTGAAAAACTTAATTAGAATTTAATCAAGGTGAATGAATGAATAAACGAATGAATGCATGAAGGGATTAACGTATGTATGCAAAAGAGCACTCTCCAAACCTAACATAAAATTATCTATTATCTAATTAAGCTTCGAAGCGTGCAGAAACGCCCGCTAAAGTCCCGGAATTTCAAATTTAAAGTTTTAAATCCGCGGTCGAAGCGGGCAGAAACACCCGCTAACGTTTATTGCGTACTTCAACATTATAAAAGTTTTTAGGTAATATTAAAATTAACTTAAACAAGTAACAAAGTTAAAAGCAGAACTAGTAATAAAAATTCGAAGCGGACAGAAACATCCGCTAACGTCCCCGAATTTCAAATTTAAAGTTTTAAATCCGCGGTCGAAGCGGGCAGAAACACCCGCTAACGTGTATTGCGTACTTAAACATTATTAAAGTTTTTAAGTATTATTAAAATTAACTTAAACAAGTAACAAAGTTAAAAGCAGAACAAGTAATAAAATTTCGAAGCGTGCAGAAACACACGCTAAAGTCCCGGATTTTCAAATTTAAAGTTTTAAATTCGCGGTCGAAGCGGGCAGAAACACCCGCTAACGTTTATTGCGTATTTCAACGTTATTAAAGTTTTGAATGTATGTATGTATTTAAGTAAGTACGAAATTAAATTTGTATGTATGAAAAACAATCAAGTAAACTTTGAATTTATGATCACAACACGAAAACCGAGCTTCAGAAAACGGCAAACTCATCAACTAAACAATATAATATCAAATGATTTAAACAGGGAATTAGGTTAAACACTAGAGTAGAAGTAAAGGCAGAAAGGCGAGTATTTTCTAAGGAACTGTATTTCTACAAATAGGAAGCACGTATCAGTACAATAAACAAGATCAAGGAGATGGCCTTCACATTACAAACAATGATCTTCTAAACAACTACTCATTCGCTTCTAAACTAGAATGTCGTTTCCGACAATCCTTGCCGTATTGGTTGGCAGCTTTTCTTGCAGTCTCGAAAGCCAGTTTTGGTGTATCTGGGTACTTTTGCTCTACAACTTCTAAAACAGGCAGAAAAACCTGGTCATTTTTTGCTCATCAATTAACTTAGGTTTTTGGGTTTTCAGGTCAAGGAAAGATCGATCTCTTAATTCATGCTATTTAAGGCTGTTGTGCAATGATGACTCCTATGGTGAAGCTGACGAATAAGTTTTACTAAAAAAACCTACTCCTGAACTTTTCGAGAATTTCACTTGGCGCTTCTTTGCGGCCGTCAGCTTCACGTCTTCTCGGCTCAAGGATAACACCTGCACGCTCGTTTTCTGGCAACAATTTCTCAAAGAGGGCCCGCGCAAATTTCCCGACTTCAGATCCGGCATGCATTGTCATCAGATCTTCATCGTTGTGTATAACAGCAACTATAGATGTGCCGCGGGAAGGATGATCGTCTATGCTCTGGTAGCCGTGATGGTCAACAAAGCGAATTTCTTTCAACTCTGCAGTCTGAAACAAGTTTTCATGTAACCAACTGCGCCTATTTCTTGCAGAAACTCATTTGTCTACTACCACTTGTCACTACCAGTTGTCATGGGTAAGGCCAAAAAGGTCTAGCAATTAAGCCTGAGTGATACCAAATTGTTAAGCAAACAATAATCTAACTTTCTCGTCAATTCTTGCACACAGGTTTGCACGCTTCTTGTCGTCGATCTTTCGTTTCTCTTCAAAGCTTTTCATCAACTCGTTCATCTCCAGAACGTGATTATCGAGATACTCTTTTAAAAAAGAGCAATTGGGGCCGCAATCGTCTTTGTTGGTTCCACTGTTTGAAACCATGTTGGCGCTGAACTCAGGTAAAGAACTGGAGCAAGGTTGTGAGAAACTCAGATTATCAGAGGGCTGCTAAAAACGCAAAGAGCAAATTTTCCAATCACACCAAAATTCGAAACTCGAAGCGAGCAGAAACACCCACTGACGTCTGCGATGATTAAAATTATTATATATGTATGTTTGTATGTATGTATTTATGTATGGAAGTATGTATGTATGCATAAATGTTTATTTAATTTGGCGACTGATTTTGATTTAGAAACAACTGGAACCATATGATCTGGTTTGTGATTAAAATTATTGAAAACCTTTAATTTTTACCATGTTCTTGTTCTGGCTGCCCTGGAGAACGGCTGGCTGCGTTAACTTTTCGACTTTAGCCTTTTTTGAATTCTTCCGCTCAGTTGATTGTCCTAGGCAGACTTCTCTGCTGCTCATAACTGGAGCGCGGGAACGACTCAAAAAGTTGACATCATCAACTACAGGAGCCTTCGGCGCAGCTAGAACTTTTTTGCGCAATTCTGAAGGACTTTTGCCACCGTCTAGTTCTGCTTGAAAACTCTTCATCGCTTCCTCTACTTTTTTATGATTGCCTTTAGACAACAAACGACAAGAAACAGATTGGTCTTTAAATTGCAGGTTGTAACTCTCTCCTTCAATTAAACTCAACATTTCTGAGGGTTTTATTTTCTTAGGCCAATTGGTGCTGCTGTAAGTAATAAGAATCAAATTGTCTTTCACAAAAAGCCATGCTAAGTTGTCCCTCAAAATGCTATCCTTTATACTATCCTCTCTTTCAGCCTCAGAGTCGAATAGGTTATGGCTTTTCGCTGGTTCAGATCTCAAGTTGTCTTTTTTCATTTTCAACGATCTAAAAATTTGCAGACAAAGTAGAGCGAAACTATTTCTATGTTGTGTGCGAATCTGCAATTAGAATTTCTTACATTAAATTGTTCTTGTGTTAAATTATTTGAAAAAAAAGACTTGATTTTCAACAACCTAAATGAGTTGATTTCATCCAAAATTTCCAATACAAAAAATAGCACCTTTAAGAAGACAAACTGAAACTAACTAGCATAAATTCTCATCTGTAACACTTAGGCGTACTTCTGCAAAAGACAACACTTACGTATAGGATATAGGAACCCAAATCAACCTCGTGTTAAACGTCTGACTCAATTACAATTTATTTCAAAACAGAACTAAAGAAAAACAGCCGATTCTAAAATCACTACAAACGGTTCCTAATCTTGATTACAATTCAATTTTCTTCATTCTTAACTATCTTAAAACTTTCAAACTAGCTAGAGCAAAATTACTTCTATGTTTTTTCTGCGAATCTGCAATTAGTATTTCTTGCATAAAATTGTTCTTGTGTTAAATCATTTGAAAAAAAAGTGATTTGATTTTCAACAACTTTAATGAGTTGATTTCATCCAAAACTTCCAATTCGAGAAATAGCACCTTTAAGAAGACAAATTAAAACTAAAGTAGCACAAATTCTCATCTGTAACACTTTTGCGTGCTTCCGCAAAAGACAACACTTACATATAGGAACTCAAATTTACCGTGTTTAACGTCTGATTCAATTACAATTTTTCAAATTTCAAAAATCACTCGCAAAAATTGCTACTCCTGATTATTGGATGGAAACTCATTGCTTTCGGTCTCAGATTCGCTCAAATCTACACAACTTTGAGAAGTCTCGGGGAGTTTCCTTCCCTGTCGCTTTTTCTTGGCCTCTGCCTTTTCCCTCATTTGATTCAACCAAAAAGGATCAGATTTTCGTTTCTTGTATCGAAGTGAATCCATGCCAGCTCTGTTGGCAGCCAAACGAGCTTCATTGTACGCATCTGGCCAAAGACGAGGTGGAAACTGTCTCTGTACAAGGCCTTAAGCAGAGGAAAACACACCTAAGCTAAGCTTTTTAGGAAAATCAATCATAAAAAATGGTTACAAAAAACTTCAAAAACGAAAACAGAAAAAAATCATTTGAGAAAATCAGTTTGAACTTCCGACAACTTATTCTTGAAACCCAGTTTTTGACAACTTAGTTTTTGATCATTATACCTTTAAAGATTTTTGTTCTCTTGGGAGATGCAGGCTTCCGCACTTCGCTTTCTCGGGTTGGGGATATGATATCCCTCTGTAGACCCTTCTCGCCCCATAATGCTGTTCGCAGATTTCTTCCCCGCTCTTCCGGATTTGAAGTTGTTGGGAAATTATCCAAATCAACTTCCTCATAAAAACTTGGTATAGCTATACCTGCCTCTTCTGTGTCATTGTCTGCATCAACTTTCTTGAGATCTTTCTAAATACAGATAGTTTGGAATCTATCCAAAACTTTGCAAAATAAACATTTCTTGACAGAAAAGTCTGAGCGCAAAAATTGAGCAAACTTTATAAAAACTTGCTAGAAACCACTTCTACCAAAAAATTGGTCAAAATTTTGTATCACTGAGGCAAGATCTTACAATGGTTTTCAATTTCTGGAGCTCGCTCTCCAGCTTTCTGTTGCAGGACAAAACCGTCTTCTCATATGCTTGTATAACCTCTGCGATGAGTTTTTTGTCCTCATTAAGAACTTCCAGCAATCTTTCATGATTAGCGCATTTCTAAACAAGAATGTTTTTAACTGACAAAACCAAAGAACTGATAACGAATCAACCAAATTTTCGGATCGTAGCTTAACGATTGCAGTAGTCACTCGCTATGATATTTTATCTGCTTAAATTTCTCGCAAAAAATTACAATGTTTATCTTTTATTGACTTCTTAGACAGCAAATGTTTTATATTTATTGCGATAACTCTTTCACAGAGAGAAAAAAGAGGAGCTCTAACCAAAACCCTTGGACTTGCAGTTGCTAGCCTTGTAGTCGGTGTCCCACCTTGGCTGAGGGTCCACTTTGCACCTGTAGGTGGGGTACCACTTACTGGGTTTTCAAACTGTTGTGCGAAAGCCCCATAAATTTCTTGGTATCGCTCGAATTCAACTTGCATTGCCGCAGGAGGCCCGTGTTTTAACAACACGCATTCAATTTCAACACCATCGATCAACAGATTAGTTTTTCCATCAATCTCTAATTTCAATCGATCATTTATTTGAAGGCTCTTGAGCCAACGCCCATCAAATAACCCAATTTTTAACACCTGACAACCTGCTGTCAGGAAAACAAACTCGATTTTCATTGGCATTTCTGAAATCGTTAGGTCAGTAAAAACAGATCAATCCAGAAATTTAAAAAATAACGGAGAAAATTGTCAAAGACGTTCGAGTCAACATTCATTTAATTGAGAGTCAATTGCAATCCAACGAAGAAAGCGAAAAGACAAAAAACATCAACTTCATGCACAATTACTAACAATTTCAATCAAACTCTACAGCCAAATGAATTGCTTTGCGACTATCATTATCAAAAAGATCAAGCTCTGAGAATAAGAAAAACAAAGTCAAACAAAGTAACACTACGAAAGTTTCACACTGCACCTTTGAGGAAACAAAAATTAATAAAATCCATTCATCGGCTCCATATTTTCAGCACTTGATATGGAAGCAGTTGTCGTGTAGCTGGACTCCTCATTGCTTTCCGAGAACTCAATATACTCAACTTCTAGGTCTTCTACTCGTTGCCTTAAGCCATCTATTTTTTCACGTAGCTCTTTTATTTCTTGCCACAGTTTTTCAATTTCAGACAAAGGACTTTCAAGAAACCTGGTTTCAATCGCAGTACCACTTTCCAAACCCAGAAAATTCTGTCTGAACACAATTTTTGTTTGTTGCAGCATATCAGCCGTTCAACTGAAAACATTTTTGAGTTCCAAAAAAGTTTATATCGAATAGAAAAAAAATTATAAAAATTTCCAAAAGGTTTCTTAAAAAGCACAACATGTAATAAAAGATGACAGCTCAAAAAAACTTTCACCTCCTGTCCTACCGCAGTACATTCACGCCTAAATCCACCATCGCCATCAATCTTCAAGAAGTTATGGGTATTCTAATTTCAACTAATTATAACTGCTAATTTCTACTTCATCTTAAGTTATAGGTCTAAAAATTGGAAGCGGACAGAAACACCCGCTAACTTTCGTCAATTTTAATTTTATTGAAATTTTACAATAACGGTCGAAGCGGAAAAGATCCGCTTAGTGGAAATTCGAAGCGGGCAGAAACACCCGCTAACGTTTGTCAATTTCAACTTTATTGAAATTTTACAATAACGGTCGAAGCGGAAAAGATCCGCTCAGTCGAAATTCAAAGCGGGCAGAAACACCCGCTAACGTTCGTCAATTTTAATTTTATTAAAATTTTACAATAACGGTCGAAGCGGAAGATCCGCCTAGCGGAAATTCGAAGCGGGCAGAAACACCCGCTAACGTTCGTAAATTTTAATTTTATTGAAATTTTACAATAAAGGTCGAAGCGGAAAAAATCCGCTTAGTGGAAATTCGAAGCGGGCAGAAACACCCGCTAACGTTCGTCAATTTTAATTTTATTGAAAATTTACAATAACGGTCAAAGCGGAAAAGATCCACTTAGTGAAAATTCGAAGCGAGCAGAAACACCCGCTAACGTTCGTCAATTTTAATTTTATTGAAATTTTACAATACCGGTCGAAGCGGAAAAGATCCGCTTAGAGAAAATTCGAAGCGGGCAGAAACACCCGCTAACGTTCGTCAATTTTAATTTTCTACTACTACTATTACTACTACCGTGGCCGGTCAATTGGCCGACATACAAATTACACGACACACCTTTTAGCCGACACTTGAGCAAATATAACAACTCGAACACCGCAATTCACGATAATTACCCGCGCATTAAGCGGTAAATGTAGCACTCTTTATTTGTGAAACAAACATTAATCGGCTATTACTGCTAGCTAACATAGCCATGCCTCCGTGGCTCGTGGGACTTGATATGAATCTATCACAACCGAACAAATTTTGACGGCCGAACGTAATTAAGTCGACGCTTCTAATAACACAACTTTAATTGTACAGTTCCGATTTTGGTCATTTTCACGTCGTCTTGATGAAAGCTGCCAGCTAATTGGCGTGTCTTCTAACTTGTGTGTCGCCTAATACACCTAGCACCTACTACTACTAATGTAATCAATTTTTTTGTCAAAATCGGTCAAATGTAAATTGAATCAAATTGCAATAGTGCAAGTACAAATAGTCAAAGAAAGCAATCAAATTGCAATAGTACAAATAAATCAAAGTAATAAAAAAACAAAGGTACAAGTAGTCAAAGAAAGCAATCAAATTTAAGCTAATTCAATTGATTTTCTCGCACGGCTTTGTTGATTGCGCAAGCAAGCTCCTTTCTACCTTTCTCGTTTAGATGGACGCCGTCAGGTAAAAAAGACCTCGCTTTGTGCACTTCTTTGTGCAGCTTGAAAAAAGGCAAGTTTGACTGACTTAGTTGCGCGTTGAAACCTTGGATGTTAAAGTGAGTGCAGTTTCGCTTCAGTACAGTGCACACGATCACTCTTGGACGGTTCGCCAAATTTCTGATGGCACTGTATAAGGCCCGTATTTTCTCCAATACATCAGTTGGATCTTCGCCCGGTCCATTGCGCGCAGCCAGACTGTTACCACCTACAGCCAGGATAACATTTCTGTAGACGGCCAAGGTATCCAGCAACACAAAAAATTGATTAACTTTCCCCCCGATAAGGAATAGGCAACACAGTTCTGAACACATATGCTGTCGAAGATAGAATCGCCGACTATCGCGGTATGGACCTCTTCTTCATCAACAAAATTATTATAAATAAATTCAGTTGTGGTGCCGTCGATGTTGTCCTTCACAAGCCGTCCGTGCTGTTGATGGTTAGCAAACAGCGGTTTTAGCCTTTTCTTAGGCGGGGCTGAGTTGTTGTTCCCATGGAGGTTACCCAGTCGACTGCGATCCATTTCAACTGAAAGCGAAACAAATATTTACAAAGCTCAATAACACAGCAGCAGCAAACCACCAATAGTATAATAGTACAGATATAGTATTAAGCGCGTATTGGGTACTGGCATATAGCCTATCGAGTTCGCCTTGACGAGAGCTTTCCAACGATATAACTTTTGTATGGGTCCCATCGAAACGGAGCGATGGGCCGCGCCAGGCCCCTGTGCCGCCATCGCGACCCTGTGCCGCCATCGCGACCCTGTGCCGCCATCGCAACACATCCGTCCAACACGCCATGTATCGCAACACGCCATCGCGACCCTGTGTCGATCCTGTGTCCGAAATCGTACAACGACCTATTGGAACTAATGAAATTAATTCCGGCTTACTGTCTGAGCTTTTGGAACTTTCGTATACATTGCGCAATTTCAAATGCTCTATTCATGGCAGTTCAGTGAGCGGATGCAGGTGATGCCGTCTCCACCAGTGTTGACTCACAATTAGCATGTCACGTTACCTGTGAGGCAACACACCAAACGAAATTTTCATACCCTGCTTTATGGTGAACAACTATGAAGTGAGCATTTCAAAACTTGAAATTTAAAAAGTATATCATTGGAAAGCTGGATTCATATAGAATCTAACTAAGTAAACGGGATTTCAAAAATCGAACGGGAACACATTTAAAAAAAAGGTTTGCAGTTGGGGGGGGGGCTGGAGGTTATGGGACCCATGGGCCTGGTATGCGTCCGAAAAAGGCTTATATCTCGAAAACTACTGAACCAAATTTAAAAAATGAATATGTTTTGGAATCAGCATGAACTGGGGCATCAACCTGGCGTTAAAAAAGTTAAAAAAGTAAAGGAATAAAAACTCAATTTTTGACAATTTGGCTAAATTTTGCCTTTTTTCAGCAAAGTTTGGAAAATTGGAAAATAAGGCAATGAAATTAAACCGAAGCTTTTCAACCAATATACATTCGTAAAGAGGATTAAATGGGCAAGAAAATGATATAATATACTTTCAAATACGTCGGGTAACAAAAAAATTATTAAACTAAACAACTTTGAAAATTCGAAAATTTTGCGAAAATCGACCCTGATTTCGGTCTCTACATTGCTCTCGCATTCTCTTGTTTGGCAATACTTTAAAAAGATAATAACATGGTTGTTGGAAGCGTGAAATCTAGTTTACCATGATACCAAAAACTTGTATGTTTTGTCTTGACAAAGTGGGAAATTTAGTCAAAGTAACTCAAAATTGTCAAATTTTTGGCCCCTAAATCGCTAATTATTGAAAATTTTGAAATCAAATAAACAAAGTGGAAAAAAACTATATATATTCTGAAAGTACACTAACAGGGCAACAAAATGAGCTATTATAGACTTTCTAAATCGTCTTCCTCAAAAAGTTAATAACAGACGGTTTTCATGAAGTTCGACTTTTTCTTCACCTAATTCGACGGTTCTTTAAAATTTTGTGAACAAATCAAAATATTGGCATTTACTTCTACACAAACTCACAAAGTATGTTAACACGGCAATAAAATGAGCTATTATAGACTTTCTAAATCGTCTTCCTCAAAAAGTTATTAACAGACGTTTTTCATGAAGTTCGACTTTTTCTTCACCTAATTCGACGGTTCTTTAAAATTTTGTGAACAAATCAAAATATTGGCATTTACTTCTACACAAACTCAAAGAGTACGTTAACACGGCAACAAAATGAGCTATTATAGACTTTCTAAATCGTCCTCTTCAAAAAGTTATTAACAGACGTTTTTCATGAAGTTCGACTTCTTCTTCACCTTATTCGACGGTTCTTTAAAATTTTGTGAAGAAATCAAAATATTGGCATTTAGTTCTACACAAACTCATAAAGTATGTGAAAACGGCAATAAAATGAGCTATTATAGACTTTCTAAATCGTCCTCTTCAAAAAGTTATTAACAGACGTTTTTCATGAAGTTCGACTTCTTCTTCACCTTATTCGACGGTTCTTTAAAATTTTGTGAACAAATCAAAATATTGGCATTTAGTTCCACACAAACTAATAAAGTACGTTAACAGGGCAACAAAATGAGCTATTATAGACTTTCTAAATTGTCTTCCTCAAAAAGTTATTAACAGACGTTTTTCATGAAGTTCGACATTTTCTTCACCAAATTCGACGGTTCATTAAAACTTTGTGAACAAATCAAAATATGAGCATTTACTTCTACATAAATTCATTGGATACGTTATCACGGGAACAAAATGGGCTAACAACTGACAGAGACGTTCTAACTCGTCTTCTTCAAAAAGTTATTAACAGACGTTTTTCATGAAGTTCGACTATTTCTTCACCTAATTAGACGGTTCATTCAAATTTTGTGAACAAATCAAAATATGGGCAATTACTTCTACACAAACTCATAAAATACGTTATCATGGCAACAAAAAAGTCTAACATAGACCTTCTAACTCGTTTTCCTAAACAAGTTTTTAACAGACGTTTTTCATGAAGTTCGACTATTTCTTCAGTTAATTTTACGGTTCATTAAAATTTTGTGAACAAATCGAAATTTAGGCAATTGCTTGTACACAAACTCATGAAGTACGTTACCAGTGCAACAAAATGGGCTAACATAGATCTTCTAATTCGTCTTTTTCAAAACGTTATTTGAAGACGTTTTTCATGAAGTTCGACATTTTCTCCAACTAATTCGATGATTAAATGCCCACATGTTGATTTGTTCACAAAAAATTAATGTGAACAAATCAACATGTGGGCATTTAATTATACACAAATTGATTTTGTACGTTATCACGGCAACAAAATGGGCTAAAAGCTAACATAGACTTTCAAACTCGTCTTCTTCAAAAAGTTATTAACAGACGTTTTTCATGAAGTTCGACTTTTTCTTCACCTAATTCGACGGTTCTTTAAAATTTTGTGAACAAATCAAAATATTGGCATTTACTTCTACACAAACTCATAGAGTACGTTAACACGGCAACAAAATGAGCTATTATAGACTTTCTAAATCGTCCTCCTCAAAAAGTTAATAACAGACGGTTTTCATGAAGTTCGACTTTTTCTTCACCTAATTCGACGGTTCTTTAAAATTTTGTGAACAAATCAAAATATTGGCATTTACTTCTACACAAACTCATAAAGTATGTTAACACGGCAATAAAATGAGCTATTATAGACTTTATAAATCGTCTTCCTCAAAAAGTTATTAACAGACGTTTTTCATGAAGTTCGACTTTTTCTTCACCTAATTCGACGGTTCTTTAAAATTTTGTGAACAAATCAAAATATTGGCATTTACTTCTACACAAACTCAAAGAGTACGTTAACACGGCAACAAAATGAGCTATTATAGACTTTCTAAATCGTCCTCTTCAAAAAGTTATTAACAGACGTTTTTCATGAAGTTCGACTTCTTCTTCACCTTATTCGACGGTTCTTTAAAATTTTGTGAACAAATCAAAATATTGGCATTTAGTTCTACACAAACTCATAAAGTACGTTAACACGGCAACAAAATGAGCTATTATAGACTTTCTAAATCGTCTTCCTCAAAAAGTTATTAACAGACGTTTTTCATGAAGTTCGACATTTTCTTCACCAAATTCGACGGTTCATTAAAATTTTGTGAACAAATCAAAATATGAGCATTTACTTCTACATAAATTCATTGGATACGTTATCACGGGAACAAAATGGGCTAACAACTGACAGAGACGTTCTAACTCGTCTTCTTCAAAAAGTTATTAACAGACGTTTTTCATGAAGTTCGACTATTTCTTCACCTAATTAGACGGTTCATTCAAATTTTGTGAACAAATCAAAATATGGGCAATTACTTCTACACAAACTCATAAAGTATGTTATCACGGCAACAAAAAAGTCTAACATAGACCTTCTAACTCGTTTTCCTAAACAAGTTTTTAACAGACGTTTTTCATGAAGTTCGACTATTTCTTCAGTTAATTATACGGTTCATTAAAATTTTGTGAACAAATCAAAATTTAGGCAATTGCTTGTACACAAACTCAAGAAGTACGTTACCAGTGCAACAAAATGGGCTAACATAGATCTTCTAATTCGTCTTTTTCAAAACGTTATTCGAAGACGTTTTTCATGAAGTTCGACATTTTCTCCAACTAATTCGATGATTAATTAATATTTTGTGAACAAATCAACATGTGGGCATTTAATTCTACACAAATTGATTTTGTACGTTATCACGGCAACAAAATGGGCTAAAAGCTAACATAGACTTTCAAACTCGTCTTCTTCAAAAAGTTATTAACAGACGTTTTTCATGAAGTTCGACTTTTTCTTCACCTAATTCGACGGTTCTTTAAAATTTTGTGAACAAATCAAAATATTGGCATTTACTTCTACACAAACTCATAGAGTAGGTTAACACGGCAACAAAATGAGCTATTATAGACTTTCTAAATCGTCTTCCTCAAAAAGTTATTAACAGACGTTTTTCATGAAGTTCGACCTTTTCTTCACCAAATTCGACGGTTCATTAAAATTTTGTGAACAAATCAAAATATGAGCATTTACTTCAACACAAATTCATTGGGTACGTTATCACGGGAACAAAATGGGCTAACAACTGACAGAGACGTTCTAACTACATGCCATTAACCTGCAAAAGTCTCTTCTACTGCAGAAAGAAGAACAAAAATAAGCCAAACCAAAAAAACTAACAAAAAAGGCTTCATTGTCATCTGTATCCTCCTCCTCTTCATTCTGGGTTGAAGACGTAGATCAAATTTTTATTTTTGCAGCACAAATTTCTGTAATTTTTTTCCGTGCGGAGCCTGGATAAGATTTACACCCGTTGAAAAGAAGGAAATAAGTGGACAAAACAGTGTAATTGTAGTGTATTTCTAAGAGTGTAATTTATTAAAAATAGCGGTGTATTTCTAAGAGTGTAATCACTTCAAAATTACACTTTTCACTCTTTTCCCCACTAAAAATTGAACAAAAGAGTGTAATTTTTAAGAGTGTAAAAAGAGTGGAATGAAGAGTGTAAAGAGTGTAAAAAGAGTGTAATTTTCTAAAAATTACACTCTTACACTCTTTTCCCTGCTATTTAAGAGTGGAAAACGCTTTACACCCTAATCTCGCTTAATAACGGTGTATTAGGGGTGGACACCTCGGCCCGGGGACCAACCTGTGCACTAGGAGAGCACCCCTGGATATGAGTAGTTGTACCACTTTGGAGTATCCATTGGCGGCTGCCTGCATGATTGGAGTCATGTCTTGACTGTTTCTGCTATTCATCATCGAGGGACCATTCGAACACGAGAGAAGATTCACACACGCGTTGTACCGACCAAGTCTCAAACATATTTATATTTATTAGCAACGATCATCGAAACTCTCACTTGCAAGTTGTAAAATGTCAGATCTCAGCAGTGCCAGATTAAAAAATGCCACATTTTCCAGTCTACAATGCCAGATTCTAAAACTGCCGGCACTTTAAAACTTGCAAAGTGCATGTTTCAAGAGAGGTTATGTGACACTGCTAAAGATCCTTCAAAATTCTGCCTTATATCTCGCTCTGGTTCACGTTTCTCGATTAATGCCAGATTTTGTCAGAGACTTCATCAGTCATGTAACCTATACAGAATCACAATTCATTAACAGTCCCACATTACGAACGATGAGATAAATCAACTAGTTTCAGCGCATTTCCTTCAGAAAAGACAGCGCTGAAAGTTATCTGACAACTGAACACGATCTGATTAAACCTGATTCACCTTTGATGTTTCTGATTCATATACCAGTTTAATAATTTCTCTATCATTTTAAACAAAAGTCAGTGGAAATATTTCTGACCTAGCAGCGTAGTGGAGTGGACATTCGTTGTTGATGCTCTTGGACATGACTGAGTTGAATGGACACTTGATGTCAATGAGCCACCCAAGTGCCTTCAATCTGCCTCCTAACACTGCATAGTGGATGGCAGAGCAGCCATAGATGTCCTGCTCACTGAACAGACACTTCACAGCGTTGTAGTTTGACATCTCCGTCTGAAATATAGGCTCATATACAGAATAAAAGTTGTTTAATACGCAGATATGAAAATCGTTTTGCTACTCTCTCCTGGTGTCCACTACTGCTCAATGCAATGAAATTTACAAGAGTTAAGAGTATTCTTGGAGTCACAAACGTTGAACAAGTTCAAGTATTACTCCTCACAAACAATACCAATTCATATTATCAAAAAAAATTTTCTCGCAAATTACCCGAGAAAAGCTACTCTTAAGCAATAGAGTCCAATCGCTAACAAGTGGTTGAGTTGAGTTGAAATGTGTGGGTTCCGCCAGACTGGCTAGCAGTCAGAGCAGCAACTTCTTGAGCTGTGGGTTCCCAGCTCTCATACGTCGCTAGTTTGCAGTGGTGGTTTCCGTCACAGTAGTTTTCGTCGTTGGTGGCAGTGGTTTTGGTCGCATTCAGCAGACGGGTCTGGGCTGTCTTGCTTGCTCGAGTCTGGAGGGACTTTGAGGAGCTTGCAGAGTAGGTCGGCGATGTGGAGGTCTTGTCTCTCTTTGCATTGCTGACGAAAATTGTCGGGATCGAAGTCAGTGTACCGGATAGTCTTGGCTAGAACCACGGCATTAGCTACAATTTGCGTGTACGTAGTGAGGATTTCTGGAACGTCTCTCACTGTGATGCATCTAGCTTCTTGGGTGCACGCATTTGCCTCGTGACCAAAGCCTTGGCACTCGTAGCACTGGATCATCACATCACGTTTAACAAGAGGAGAAGAGGACTGGGCTTGTTTTGACTCTTCGCATCGATGAGGGGTGATTCCGATCATCAGGCCGCGGCTGATCAGAAGGGTTTTCGTTGTCTCGCATTTCAAGAAGGATCTGACTAGGCGAGTTGGTGCTTGGGTGGCTCGACTTCGGATGTGCACTAGGCTGATTTTTGCCGGGTAGGTCTTGTTGACAGCTGCTTTGACCTCGTCCAGTTTCTTGTCCAGCCCTACTCCGACTATCACACAGCTATAGTCCTTAGCATTCTTGGCGCCATCGGTGGAAGGCAAAGCTTCCGGACACGCGCTTTGGATAGCGGAGAGGGCCTTCTTGAAAAGGGGGTCGCTCGGGTTGGGCCTCTTTGCAGCTGTTGTTGTTGTTTGGACTTCTTGTGTCATCTTTTTGACTGTTGTAGTTGTAATTGGGTTAAGCAAAAGAGTCCAACCGCTAACAAGTGGTCGGTGTTTTATTCAGACGTTTGTTTTAAGTAACTGTAAAACTTCATTTATGGTGCCTGGGAACTTAAGCAATGGCGTATGCAAAGTTTTCAGTTTAAAATTTTCTGTGAACTTTTTATTTCAGAAAAAAAACTTCAATTTTGAATTGACTCCATTGAATTTTCTGCTGGAGACATCATTTTTTGTGAAATGTATATATTATAACGATACTTGCACTGTCGTGCGTGTTTAAGCTTAGTCTTTTTTCAGAGGCCACTTTTGTGTCTGAAAGTCAGAGACAGTTAGATCAGAGGCCAGTTCGCTCTGAAAGGTCTGATCATAGTTTGTTTATAGTCTGAACTATTGTCTGAATTTGAGTCTGATCATAAGCGCGCTGTAGTCTAGGCCATAGTCTGGGTACCATCTGATCAGAAGTTATCTTGGTCTCGAAAGTCTGATCAGATGTCATTTCAGTCTGGATAGTCTGATCAGAGGTGATTTCAGTCTGGATAGTCTGATCATAGCTCAATATGGGTTTGGACGGACCTCAACCTGGGAGACTATCACGAACTCGGTTGTGTTCGTTAAAAGTGTCTCCCCTGCCGCAGCAAGAAGCGACAGGGTCAATGTCTTTGTCACTTTCTATAATCACTTTTCGAAATTTCGTCATCGTTTTGCGTTGCAGCTCAGGTTCAATCGTGAAAAAATAGCGCTTTGATGTATAACCTGAAGAAAGTCACCGACAGAGCAAGTGAGTGTGTTTGAGTGGAGCATTGCCAGGTGCACAATGTTCCTGCCCCTTCTATCCTTCAAAGTCAAATCACTGACATCTTTGAGGTACTTTGCCACCTCAGTGGATCCACGGATCACAGACAGCATCAGGGCAGAGTTCCCATCGTTGCACTGCACATCCACCGGACTTCCCTGAATTACAGGTCAAATAACAGTTTGGAAGTTATTGTTTCTATGCACTTTTGTGCAACGGGTGTCTTTAGCTACCTATTTCGACAAACGCAATTCCAACAAATTAAAAACATCAATTGTATTCTTTTCTGAACATTCGAATATGTTCATGTACAATCATTTGACAAAATACTCAAACAATTTAATGTCTCCAACAGTTAAACAATTTTGAATCGACGTCTTCAACTTCCTCGTGCCAGCCTGTAAGCCCAAAGATCATTTGCTACACGTGGAGGTGCAAAATACCGCAAAAAATTGCATCATTAAAATCGTAAATTATGAGTGTTGCCATCAATGAATAACCCCAATTTAGTTCGCTTCGTAGCATATACTCAATGGTATCAAAGAGCAGCTTACAAATGCACATATTTTTTTTAGATAAAAGGTCAAATATTTATCGAATAAGACAGCGTTTTTGGTTCCTATCAGTAACTAGTAACTAGTAACGCGTCATTGTACTTTTACTTTTTTTAATATATTTTTAAACTCAGTCAGACAGCATGTATAGTTAGTTCAGATGGCCATAAAAGTATCAGATGGTGTGTGCGTAAACATTGTTTCGAATTTCTTACACTTTCTTGTAATTTTTCAAAAAGGCTGCCTGTTTTTGTTGACATTGCTTTAAAATGGTAGCAAATTTGAGTTACATAACCCCTAATCTCGTTTTTCACCTTCTTTTCTGAAAAATACTGCAGACCATAATCAATTTACTTACAGATTTTTTTTGTAAAAGGTATTATCTAAAAACATGCATTTTTCAACAAGTTTTAAAACTTTTTTACCCTCTTTTACCCAGCACAAATTATTCTTAATGTGCCTACATTATGCTGCAGGCGTTTTGGGTACCATAAACAGATAATACTTTTCTCTTATTTGCAGGTAGGGGCTTCTAATTTTGAGAAGAGATCTCACATTCTGGACGAGAAGTTTTGCTACTTCCAGCTGGTTGAACATTGCAGCACTGAAACAGAGATAGCGTCTGGAAAAATACCCGAGATAAAGTTAACTTCTATCTCAAAGTCTATATCGGTATTTACATCACTGTGTTATGGCTATATGTTTTCCTCCACTTTATTAGATGATAAGAAAGCATAATTAATCAGTGCAAGATCACTCCTTCATTTGTTCATAGGCGAATTATAAGCATCTTTGTCTAGGGAGCGCCATGAAAGGACTTTTACTTGACTTATAATAGTCTATGATAAGACCATGACACGACCCATGAAAAGAGTAAGCTTGACCTTGTTCATCTATGAATAAAGCTCCATTGTGTAAATTGGGTCAATATCGTCCCCCGATTTTTTGAGTTTTTCCATTGAGTCTAAATCTCGACTAGGGAGAGAAATTCTATCTAGTCACTTTTTGTCAGTCACATTCTACTGAGAATAGTGGCTACCTGTGAAGTGGAGTGAGTCCCTGTATGTCTTGAGCTGCCAATGACGTCACGAGGTCTTCTCTCGGTGTTTTCTCAGTGATAGCTTCCACTATCTTGTGGTGACCTAAGGCGGCTGCCAAGTGAACACAGGTGGACTCGTCTTCTGTCCTACTGTCTATCTTCGCTCCAAACTCCAGACACAACATCACTGACTAGAGTCCGAAATATACAATTGTAACTTACGTCACTTTTGATTGAAACTTAAATCGAAACTCAACATCCCAGATTTTGTATTAGAATCCAAATTACTCAACAGCTATGACTTGTCATCAACAGGTACAAAGGTTGCGAACATGTGAACAGAGTACGCGGAAATAAGTAAGTTGGTGCTGTTCGATTTAGCTTTCCCCATCGCCACCCCAAACAAAAATACGGGCCAACTATTGTATTTTAACTATAATTAAGGTTATAGGATCTAAACTGTCGAGCAGGGGCGAAAATATGAAACAACTGGATCTGACAAAAAATTACCAATCTGACCAAATGTGATCTAATTTGTAAATAACAATCTTAAATTATTAAAATCATTATTTGCAAATCAATTGACTCTGCAACTTCATTGTTGTAGTTCTAACCTGTGTGTCTCCGATGCTGACTGCCACGTGTAGGGGAGTGCTCAAGTTTTTGTCACAAAAGTTCATCACGTGTTCACGAGTGTAGCCCAAAGTGGTGCCTGTACATACATGTGAGAAACATTTCACATTCATAGTTTTTCATGTTTCTTTAGTTATCAGTTTAATCAGTCTATCTCAAAAGTGTCTTCATGTTTATGAAAAATGTACCTTTTTGTCAACTATTATCGCTTAAGATAGACATTCTATTTTTGCAACTGCTATTGGATCTGTCCTTAAACGAATTATGATTGGTTCATTCAACTTCAAATGTTTAGGCCAAGTTGGAAAAATTAATTTGCCTTAATTCCAAGTTAACTGATGGAACTTGAATGTCACAGTTTTTGTCAACCTTGCTATTTTTTGACATAATAAGTGTTGAGATATAATAACACGAATACAGAAGTGTTACAGTGTTTGATGATGGAGTTGAGAACATCTCTTGCCCCGTTGAGTACTGCCACATGAACTGAAGTGTAGCCACATGCACATGCAACACACGGGCGGGCTCCATTTTTCATCTAACACGCAGTACATTTAATATACCATGTGTATTTTACAGTACACTAACTTGAAAGAACGTAAAAATTCTTTGGGCAGGTTACTTTTGCTTGTTATTGCAAAAACTGCTTAAAACAAATCTTGTAATTGAATTTTGTAATTTTGATATGTCATAAGGGTTCTAGCTGGGGACTTGCAAGCGCCCAATACTGATTTGTTTGGTGGTTCCTTTTGTTGATGGAAGTGTGTACAAGTGTGTACTTTCTTGTCCCTCAAAAGGTGACTCTCTTGACTGATTGAAAACGTCGCTCCGGATACTTGTATTATTAAGCAACAAAAGTAGTAATTGCAACTATTAAAGTTATAGCCAGAGACACTTAATTGAGTAAATTCAACAAAAAATGTCCTTTTGTAATACAGACCAATAATTAACAGTTGATCCCTTCGAACAATCTGCCACTATCAAATAATTAACCAACCGATTTTCTAAAACCAAATGACTTTTAGTTTTGGGAAGTCAATTTAAAAAATCATATTTTGTCACCAAGTCTGTCTGCTACGGGCCAAAAATATATTAACCTCTCTCTCAACCAAAAATTTTTAATAACTCTGCAGTTTCACTCACTGGCACAAATCAACATTTTTCTTTTCATAATATTCTCACTTATAAAAACAACTTTCTCTCGCTGAGAACCAACTGTGACGCTGAAATATTCCCCCTCTCTTCCTCTCCCTCACTCTCGCTCGCACTCGCATAAAAAAATGTTTTCTGGAAAAATTTTTGTCCTCAAAAGTGCGTTGAAAATTTTCCAGTGATAGTTTTTTTGTTTGTCTTAAAAAAATGAGAAACTAACAACTTTGCAAAACGAGAATTTTTTTCCCTGTGCTTCAAAATAATTTTACATTTGTTCGAGGCCCAATTAGTTTATTTTCAATACTTATTGCACCCCAGAAAGTAACTCACTACAGGGGTGACATGGTTTGCAATTTTCCAGAGGCTTTTATATTCAACAAATGACTTTATTATTGCCATAATTATTCCTAACAAACGTTTTTTAAAATGTACATTTCAAATGAGGCTTGAATGAAGAGTTCTCTAAGCAGAAATATTTCTCTTTTTCCGATATCAACTGTCATTTTTACTTCTTAGTTCAATATGTCTACCCACAACTTGGGCGTCGAATGTTTTGGCCTACTGAATGTCCAATTATTTTTGCTGTACCTTATTGACCATTTTATTTCTCTCAATTTCAATGCAACCAAAATTTTCGATTTTTTCGATATGTGACTTTTCCCAAAAATTCCGCAAAAAATTGTGACTTCAGGGATGCAAACTGAACATTAGAACCCATCCATTTAGTAGCATTGTTTCCAAAAAATTACTTGAATCAGGTGTTTTCAACAATCACAAAATTCTTCCTGAATTATTACTCCTAATTCTCTCTAATTAATTCTCTCTAACTAACTAGTTCTCCTAATAATTGGTTACCAAGTTTGATCCAAAAATCTCTAGATAAAACAACAAAGAAACAAAGTTTCAGTTAGGTTCCTTATTGGTTCAATTCTTTTTGCATGCCTTTTGAACAGCCTTTCGTGTTATATGAATTTTGTTTCAGAGCCAAGCACGTTTGACCGTTGCAGAACCAAAACCCATGCAGAACAAAAAGGTCTTATAAAACCTTGAAAGCATGAGAAAGCTTCTCTAATACTTTGATAAAAATGAAAAACGACCACAAAGTGCTTGAAGGAAAACTTTGAGTGTTTTTTATGAGGTTTTTTAATTTGTGACTACATCTGTTATGTTGTCCCTGACAACACCATTAGCAATTTTGAGACCTTGCAATTGCCTATGAAGAGCATTTCGTCAAACTTTCATAACAGAGGAGATTCTAAAAGTATTTTTAGAGATTGGGGGAAGCATCCTAACGCAAACTACCAGTTGTTTTTGATGTGTCCGTTCATTCTCCATTTCTGCTTTAATAAATTTCGAATATGCGCACTTTCTGCAATTTGGACATTGGATGTCTACAGACTAAACACACAACAAATTTCACGCAAATTTCGCTGATCAAGTCCGTCAGCAGTTTGCTTAAATGAATAAAATATTTTAAAGATTTGCACCAAAAACTTTACTAGCTAATCAAACACTCAATATCACAGATTGAAGCAAGAGTTCGTGGCTTCGGAGTTTTGAAGTCCTGATAGCAACCAATTCTGCAATAGTAATGACAATAAAACTGGTAGTTTATTAAATTTCTTGGAATCAATGCTCTTAATAAATGTTCTAAAGTGTGCATTTTTCATGTCTCTGCAAAAAAACTTTAAATTTTCAGTGACTCTTACAAGTTTTATACGGAGATATGGTAATTGCATTCATTAGAAGATTTATTCTAATTCAATTCTTAAGTGATTCTTATTGGGAACCAAAAACCTTCAGAAAAACAAAAAAGAACAGCAGGAAAACAATTTGACTCGAATTATAAGGGAACTTGACTCAAGACAAATTACAATTTTTTTTTCAAATGGCATTTTTTTTCACGAAAAATGTTGCTTCAAATTTGTGCATTAAAATTTTTAAAAAATTTTGCAGGTAATTTACCTGAATGGTGTGCAGGTAAGCAATTTTCGGGACAATTGTGCAGTTCAATTTTACCTGCACATGGCCCTACCTGCAACAGTGTTCAGGTAAATTTACCTATACATTATTTAGTGTTTTGAAGCACTCTTGTTACATTTTAAAAAAATAACAAGTGGAATTTGACCTGAGGGTAACGAAATAAAGGAGCACTTTGAGCGGAGTAACTCACGAGTATCTCGGCGCATCTGACGAAGTTATTAGAGGCGGCATAGTGCAGTGCCGTCTTGCCTCTGTCACCCCTCGCTTGCACGTCAACCTTAGGACTCTTCAGCAGAAGCTGAAAGCACAACATGTCTTATATATGAATCCTAGTTGTCATTCAAGGATCAGTTAAACAAAAAAATAACAAACTCCCAAAATACTTTAACCGTTATGTCCTTAGTCACTAATACCAAATAATGCAGCCGATACTTGTTAGCCGCGAAAAAACACTATGTATTCCTAATAGGTCATTATATGATTTATAGGAATTCTTGAGAGAGCAATGCATTATTTCAGTACGCACTAAGCAGGTTTTCTCGGTAATGTGTGGTAACCTCACTACTCCGCATTTTTGACCTAATATTCTTCCAAATAGGGAAGAGATAGAAAATTTTCAAAAATTCACATTTTGTTCACCAAACCACTAAATGAAAAAAGTAACGCGGCATTGGAGGGTTGATGAAACCTGCGAACACTGAGACTACGATAGAATACAGACGTAAAAGTGACCTAAAAATGAACATTAGTTACTCTCAAAACTCGATGTCTATCTTTAGCAGAGAACACAATAACAAAATCAGAACGGCATCATATAACACCCAAAGTAAACAAATTGACCTGAAAATTATTACAAAAAGACATGACACCAGTACTTAACCAAACTCCGGAACAATTCAAGAAAAGAACGCAGAAACGACAAAGTTCAAGAATAAGTTTCCATTTTTGAAAACTTAAATTTTCTAGGTGACTAAAAGTATTAGGTATCAACTGAAATCACTAAGAAGGCTCATTGATTTCCCTTGTTTTACAACCAAGGACGTAATTGAAACCTTTTAGTTTAAATATTTTCACCGAGCAATTTGACCTGTCGTTATACAGATTTCTCATACGACTACAAACGCAGCCTTTGAGGGGATAATCTGTTCAATGAGAAAATTAAAGGTTCAATTGCACAATCCCAGAACGCCAATGGCACCTCCCTATTAGTTTTGTTATTTTGGTAAAGAAACAAAGAATAACCTCAAAAATTTGCAGATATCCAAAATCGAATTTTTAAATGAAAATGCGTGGTAACAGAGCCACGACACCATTAGTTGAAAACAAACAGTTGTGAAGATCGTATTTTGGCTCCCTAGAAAAAAATAGAATGAACTATCTCAGCTACCTAAAAAAAATAAAAACAAATTTAAAAAACCTTTCAAACAAATACTTTCCTAAAACATAAAAGCCATCAGCTTTCAACTAAAAACATAAGAGGATTATCTTAGCACTGCTTGATAACCTATTTCAGTTGGTTAAAAACGAGGCTAAATGAGACAAGTCATACGACTACAATAAACATTTAACACGGACAGAGCTCAAAATTTAACAAAGGAAGTTACGGAACCACAGCATTGAACCAATTAAAACTATGGCAGTTCAGAAACCATGAACAATTGACGGTAGTTCAATTCTTCATTTGGGTTTCATTTGATTATCAATAGGTCCACTTTGTAAAGCTCCACTTTCGAAAAACACACGAAATTTGGAAAGGTTTAGAAAAGTCGTAACAACTCATATGAGAATGGTGTCAGCTTAGAGCCGTCAGTCAAATAATAAAACAACCTAAATTGATATGTTGGTTTGAGCAGGAATTTGACGATATATGTCAATTTTGGGACTAAGTTAGATGGTGCCAAATTCAAGAACACAAAAGGAGACGTTCAAAAATCCTTTTGTTTTTCGAACATTTTTCATCTGAAACTCATTAAAAGCAATAGCTATAATATGGACAAATTGAAAAACGTCAGGTCTAAATCCAGAAAAGGCTATTGATATCTCTCATAATCTAAATTTTCTTGAACGATTACAAAAAGAACAACAAAAATTAAAAAAAAAACTAATAATTTTTGAAAGAGGACGGTTTTGCAGTTGTCGAAATCTTAGGAAAATCATCAAAACAATAAATTTGTTCCATTGCGCTGTTCACTGCTTTCCATTGCGCAGTCGATTTTATTGATGTCAACTGCAACTGTCATTAATGTGATAAATTGTCAAACAAACAAAAATGGATTTCCAAGATGGACAAACTTCCAAAAATCGTTTTTTAATGAAACTTGCAATACCAAAACCAGCAAACTAATAGTTAAAATTGCAACCGTCATAGAAAACAAACGTGATTTCACATAGAAAATATGTTGAGTTTTATTTACTTAGACCAAGCCGCAGTTCGACAGTAGTAAGATATAAAAGATGCACAGTTCAAATTTATATATACAAAGTACCAGAAGATATCAAGAGAAGACACCATTTAGTTTTTTTTAAAAGAACTAAAGAAAGCAATCGGATTGTTTTTTAGTGAGACTAACTCACGAGGCTGCAAAAAACAAAACTTGTAGGCAAAACCCAAGAACTCAATTTGCTTTTTAAACATTTTGTCATAGCCTTAAAGACCGCCAGCTCATCCCCAAAAACTATCATATTAACTCATTGGAACTCATTGTCCCGTAAATGGGACTTGCCTTATCCGAACCTTAACTTGAAAGTTGTAAAAGGGAAGAAGTTGCAAATTTTTTGAAAAAAAAGATTGAGCCCCAACAGAAACCGAACTATTTCTTGTTATCAGAGTTCACAAAGTAAACAACGCGAGCCCTGATTTATCTGCGCGTCTGATTCAAAATTAATTGTTCTAATTTTTTTAACCAATTCGACAGATTGGCAAATGCATTGTTTCATAATATATGAAAATAGATTATGCATTTTGCTTACATATCGTGTTAAATTAACAAAGAACGGGCAAAATTTTTTAATGCAAGAAGAGTTTATAGGAAGCGGAAACAAATATAACCATCTCCTTCTGGACTTTAAAAGATTATGTTAGCAGTTTTGAGGCCGCTTTTTTGGCAAACATAAACAAAGTTAGCTAAAAAAATCCTATTTGGGGTCATTTTTGATGACGAAGTCCGAAACGCAAAAAAATTAACTGCAAATCAAACTCGGATAAAACCGTCCACCAACTCTCGTCTATCCTTAGAAGTAAAACCAATAGCTCTATTGTTGACATTTTAAAAAACATTTTAGCAAAATAAACGGCAGTTCGGACTAAAATCAGGGAAAATGTGATTAAAAACAACAGAAATCGGTCTACTATTCACAAATTTTTGTGCTTCGATAAACCCTCTGAAAAAACATTGTTCAGAAAAAATTTAATTCCTTATTATACACTGGATGGGTTTTTTAAGGAGACCACTATTCACCACTTTCTACGATGAATATATCGATCAGCCAAAATTGACTGAACAAAAAACCATTCGAGTATAGAATTCCTCCCTCCCAATAATTGGGATCAGAACAAAAAAAGCATTCGGGTATATATTTCCTCCCTCCCAATAATTGGGATTGAATTACATCAAAACTGAAAAGATCCGTCTCTACTGTCCGGCATTGCAGTTTTGTAATCCCACGCAAAAATTATAAACAATTGTCAGTAAAATTATGGGTTTTTGTATGTAGTTTGCTTGATCATTGTACCAAATTTCAGCTCCAATTTTTACAATCACTAAGTAGGTGTGTTCTGTAATTACACTCACTCATTTCCGCCGTTTTATCAAGATGCGTTGAAAAGGGTGTCGAAAATTATTGGCCATAATTTTTTGCGAGCATTTTTGTATGAATCGAATTTAGTAGTCACCAGAGGGCTTTCTCATTCCTTAAAACAAATGTCAGGTTATATCTGTCAATCCTAGATATCTTGTAAAAAACTCAACTTGCAGGGATCTTTACAACGCCTTCCGAAATTCGAATCGGGATGGTACGCTCTAGCAATGTGGAATGCAATTTTAATTATTTTTAAGTTAAAACACTGTAGTTTAACAAGAGCCCAAAAAGAGTTACAGAAACCACTCAAAAACCACTCAAGGTTTCACTTTTTGTCTGTGACCATAAACTAATTTAACAGTTTGAATTGACGATTGACTTGGTTATCATGATTTAGTCATCAACACAACAGATTAGCAGTTTATTTATTGAAATATCAGTCCGTTTCTTTTCTTCACAACAGAAAGGCCTCTATAACAAATTGTTTTTGTTTTCCCCACTCTGGTCAGGTAAAAAACAAAAACTCGTGATTAAAGGAATTCAAATAGCTAGAGGGTTTTCTTCTGGATACATAATGCTGTTTTTTGTTTTTCAGTTGATTATTTTTTTAAATTAAGCCCTTTTTGAGGTGCTCACGCAAGCATTATTGTCAATTGAATCTGAGCTTGATGACCCCTTCATTGCAGGACAAAACCACCAGAGCGCTAATAATTGGCGTTGAAATTTGTTGTCCCCACTGATTGGATGACATACAAAAAAAGATTTTTGAATCCATGCCAGTCTTGAATTTGGAAACAAATAATTAATAATTTCTGGCCGATTACTGCTGGAACGTCAAAAAAGAATTGTCTTCTCAGTATATGAAGGCTCCATCTCCATAGCCAAAACAATCTACTTTTAGATCTAGATCCTTGCATGCCCAAATTTGACGCCCTTAAGATTGCAAAAATCAACCTCAATATGACCCATTTCGTGATAATGCTGTCTGCTTTGTAACAGTTAGAGGCGAGTCTGTCTTTTGAGAAAAATTTTGCTTTCTCTGGCCACCATTCTATTAACAATGAAAATTAACGGAGTAAAAGCGATATGTTTTTCTTGGCAAGCTTCGGAGTATTTCCTCCCTTTGCACTGGTTCTCTGTTGAAGATTTTGCCTCAGTGTCTGTGACACGGACATCAAACAATGCCGTTTCTAGCGGGCTCCAACCGCCTCTTATGGGAAGATTGGATCCTAAAATTTTTTGATTCTGGGAATGTTCACGAAATAATGGCTCTTTTTGATTGTAAGTCCATGCAAGGCACCATAGGCCTCTCAATAGATCTCTAATTTCATTATGCCTTTGTGTAGAACATGAAGATTTTCACCACGACCGTCACAGTTTACAGGGATGTATGTGAGAGATAAACCGTATCTTAGCGCCATGTTCATTTCGTCCTTCGACAAAACAAAAGTCTCACTCTAACACTTTTGCTGTTAACCAACAAGAGTTTCCCGTTTTAAATTTCTGTTTCTTTCTTCTCCTGTCTGACATGCACGCTTGCCCTAATTATATGTATTACTCAGCTGGAACTCCTTTTCAAGCCAAAAGTTTTGTTTGCTGCTGCGAACTTGAGTTTTGGCGATGTCCAATGTCGTTCCACTCAAAAAGTAGTAATTTTTCTTGGGCATTTCAAATTGCTCGCTCGCTTCTAACACTGGCTCTGGAATACCTAGTCCCCCA
Source organism: Convolutriloba macropyga (assembly GCF_964194025.1). NCBI lineage: Eukaryota > Metazoa > Xenacoelomorpha > Acoela > Convolutidae > Convolutriloba > Convolutriloba macropyga. The sequence goes on along the minus strand of NC_134474.1, from coordinate 54,569,013 downwards.
TTCTTTCCAGATAAACTGAATAGGTTTTGATGGGGATTATATATGTTGGCTACTGTTGATACGAACTTGTTATTTATTGAATTTGCTGATGGCTTCCAAAATTCATGGCTTGTTGAGACAATTCTCATCCAAAATTTCATTCGGCCTGACTGATTTACTGAACACCGAGAAACTGTCACGCTCGAAAGGACATAAATCGGCTGCAGCAATTAAAAGTTGAATTTTATTCTGCCAATTTGTTTGTTTTTGTGTGAACAAATTCATTCAAGGCGGACTCATCGCCAATGAAGCATCCAAGATTACGTTTTCAGATTTCAATTTTCACACCTGTTGACTCGAAGCAACGCTTGGCCTAATTAACATAGTTTGGATGAACAAAAATGAACCTCCTTTGGCTGATGGTAGTAACCAAACTTCGGCCCCTCATCAACTAATTGTCTCAGTTATGGAACTTTGCGCAGGCCGTTGTGTCAACTGCATAAAAATTTTGGGTATGCTTCGCCAGGTTGAGCAGCATGAAAAGAGGGTGGCCTTGAGTTGTCGCTTCTTTGGTGCGACACACACATCAGTATTGCTCTGCACAAGCTTAGAGCTTTCCTGGTAGCTATAGTACAGAAAAGCGGAAGTCCTGGACCAAAGGGTTCTGGCGTTTGGAAGCGCTGAATTTTTGTTTTTAGAGTTGAAAGCATTTTTTGCATCAAGCAGCATCAAACTACAAAAACCGTTGGAGGACTATTTCTCAAACAGCTCTCGAAGTCCACGAATCGGTCCCTCAATTCTACATGACACTCCCCAGTCGAGTTGTTCTGATCCAAACACATATGCCAAGTCATCAAAAGTCAATCAGATACCGTCTTGCCTTACCGAGTAAACTTTGCAGTGTTTCTCTGACACCTGGCTGTTTGTCCAATGCAAAGAGTCGACATGGGGAACAAGGCTTTGATTTTTTGCAACAAATAGATTTAGTTTGCGGTCAAGATAGCAAGCTGAGAAACGAAGTCTCAAAATCTGGAGTTTTCAAGCCAAAATTAAATAAACACATCAAACGAATGGTTGGCATTTGATCCAGAGGGCCCTGCACTACCAAAAAGTTTCTGGGCTTGATTTTTAATTGAACTAATTGCTATGTTTAGTTTTCTGGAGGAGGAAGTTCTGATATGTTGAATGTCTCTTCACATAATTATGAGACGTTCGTGTGCTTTTCCTGCCGAATTTCGGTAGTTGTTTTTCCGTCTATTAAATCAAGAGGCTCAAAGCACTTGTTGTGTTTTACCAGCAAGTTTCCTTGTAGCAATTTGATGTTTCCCTCCTGAACCATCCCAGCAAACTCTCGGAGTTTATCCTCAGAATCGCTATCAGCAGCTAACAGTTTTGCTCTAAGCAGTTAACAGCTTTGCTCGAGATCTGAGTGCATCTCATAATATGGAACAAGGGATTATAAATCTTCCATCAACGACTCCTCCTCAATCTACTCTCAATTGCTTTTTTCTACATCTTGGGAGTGTCTCATTGTTGTCTCTGTGGACTACGAGAGTCCAAAAACCGAAAGTCAATCTGATGGAATATTTAATTTTAGGAAACTCTGAAGATTGCAATTTAGTATATTTAAATACTCTCTACAAATTTTTCCCATTGTCAATCTGTAAAAATTGCTTCTGCGTGTGCAAACATCGTCTCATCTTTTTTTCCAAAACACAATCTTTCTCTGCATCTGATAAACAATTATCTGCTTGATTGTTGCCAGTTAGATTAAGCTTCGCTAAATCTTGCGCTAAATCAATAGAAGAAGACTCAAAATCCTCTAAATTGCACGCAATTTTGAAAATCATTTAGGACCAATTCGTCAAAGAATCTTTCTCCGCATCTGATAAACAATTATCTGCTTGATTGTTGCCAGTTAGATTAAGCTTCGCTAAATCTTGCGCTAAATCAATAGAAGAAGACTCAAAATCCTCTAACTTGCACGCAATTTTGAAAATCATTTAGGACCAATTCGTCAAAGAATCTTTCTCCGCATCTGATAAACAATTATCTGCTTGATTGTTGCCAGTTAGATTATGCTTCGCTAAATCCTGCGCTAAACTAATAGAAGAAGACTCTAAATTGCACGCAATTTTGAAAATTATTCAGGATCAATTTGTTTACCTCATGGGTCATAATTTTATGTTGCTTAAGTTTTTGTACCAATTGATAAAAAATCCAAAATGACTAAGTGTCAAAAGTTGTGTCATATTTTCTATACGAATTCACAAAATGGAGTTTCGATCGATCGTTTCAGTGCCCAATAACTTTTGCTTTTTATTTTTTCCTAACGTGACCAGTAATCCAAATTTCAGTGTTCTTTTGAACCTAATACTCCGCGTGGATTCTTTATTTTTTATTATCAATATCCCGATGGATTCAAAACCTGTCCGGATCTCCTCTCTTGTATCAAGCTGATGAGCTTGCTCAGAACTAAATGTGTTGTTCAAGTTAAAAAATAAATCATTTTTTTCCGCTGGGGTTGCCTCTGATGGGGCCTTGGATGAGGTAGGGAAAACCAAAGGAACAATCACACCGGGTTTGAAGTCAAGTCTACAGTAGACGGGCGCCAAAAAGTACACCTCTAGTTTCACTCCCTCTAGCAGAAACCACCTCGGTCACACTTCAGTAGTGGATAAAACAAGGCTTCCAGCCACCAGCAAAAATTTGACCCTTTCTCCAAGCGCTAATCACGCATGTCGAATCTGGCCAAATTTTACTGATTTCCGGAAGCCTTGTTTTATCCACTACTATATTCACCAGTATAAATACATACTACACGCACAATTTTGTGTACAAAAATGAACATAGCTAGTATAATTTATGCAATTCATACACTAATATCCAAAAGTTCTCAAAGCTAGATTTAAGCCTAATTTCATATCTAATATGCCAAACTATACTGAAATAAATCAGGTTAATCATCTCAAAAAAATTTTTTTCAATAGAATCGGAGGGATTGAAAATAACTCAAAATTGCTTAGAACTGGATAATAAGAAACAAGTTTCTTTAAAATTTTGACTTTAACCAGGAGACGATTGATCTATGATGTTTAACTGAGTGATTCTATGTACCTGGTTACATTTTTGAGCCGAGTCTTGGGAGGTCTTGTTAAAAGGTTGACTCGCCTTTACCACGCTACGGCAGTACTGCTCGACCTTTCTTAATGGCAACTGTGAAGGAGGGTGCAACTACAAAATGCTTGAACACTTTTAATTTTAATTATTAGGCTGACTGAAGTCTAATATTAAGCTGACTGAACAATCTTAATGTATCATTTGTAGGGATATCAATATTAATATTAACATTAAATATATTTCTGAATAATCAATCACTCATTTATCATTTATGAGAATTGTAGTTCTGTCATGCATCTAGATTGTAGCTGGCTATCCTTCTGAACTTCTGCCAAAAACATTGTTAGGAACTTTTTCCATTCTGAGTAGTAGTCTGTTGAGACTAGGATTCTCGAATAGCTTTCACATGCCTGAGAGAAGTTGATATAACTCTGGATGGTAGAGTAGGAATATCTTTTATCGTTCAGCAGTTGTTTCCAAGGAATATCCTTATTGTTTTCTTGATTGTCTTGTTTCACTTTCCCCCATATGTATCCTCTGTCAGAAATTGTCAGTAGATATAAACGATTCAGCTTTCCCTCCATGTTATTGACTGTGGTGAGATAAGACTCAAATTCACCAATATTGAATGAACTCCTGAGTTTATTGTGGAAAGATAAATATTCCGGCACGTTCACTTCAAACTTGTCCAGTGTTTCCTGATGCTCGTAACTTAGTAGGTACTTCTGGAACTTGGAGAGGAACAACTGGAAGAGTTCTGTTTTAGTTCGTTTTCCAGTCTCACTTTCATGTTCGGCGGTGTTGTCGGGTTTGCATTTGTTCTCCTTACAAAATGTAATCAATTGAGTTGTTAAATTAGTCAACTCGTTTATATTCTCTTCAGATAAAGAAGTGGATGATAAAGCTCCAGTTATTAAAGTCTCATCAAATGACAAAAATTGTTTAAAATTTTTCGCTAATTTTTGTAGTGAAGTGAAACTCATGATGAATAGCCAAAAAGTGCCGTGGAGAATTAAGGTCCCATCGTGGAGAATTATTCTAGAACAGTCTTTTTCTAGAATATTCTCACATGATTTTTAATTTAAAATTAGTTATCATTTCCCAAGTAATTACATGTTTTAAAGTAAAATAATAATTAAATCCTTCTAATAAATTGAATGATTTGTATAATCTATTAAAAATTAAATAAAGACTTTAATAAATACTCACTTTACTAGCTAATTTTTTCAGGGTATCTTATATTCAAAATTTTCACTTGTTTTCATTCTGTTAGTGGTGGTGGCTTTCTTTGTCAATGGCGGCGGCCATTTTAGCATGACATGCACTTTTCATTTGATCTGCTAAGCAGTGTAATGCGATGTTAAACCACGATTGTTGACTTCTTGTACTATTAGCAGTTGCTAAATATGAAAGAAAGCGAACAATGATAGCACAGACAAAAACACTGAGATCGGTGGAAACACAGTGATTAGTGTTTTTCTATGTCTTCTTGAATACTATACTTATAAACATGCTCTCTGAATTGATTTCTAGTGTGACCATATCTATATCTATGAAGATAAATACATAGTCTACATTTCCTATTTCTAAATCTATATAATGATATATGTTTATAAACATTACACATACTACATTTTAGATATTGATCAGGATCAGAATAATGATATCCCAAATGTTCTATATAATCTTTAACCTTAACCATATTTTTACATACATAACAAGAATATTCTAATTCTTTACAATTATTACAACATTCTTTCCAAGGTTTATTTATGCATTTATTGGATTTCATTTTCATTTTTCGAAAAATTCTTTTTTGATTATTTCCCTAAATAAATACATCATGTCTCAATCAACTAATACTAGTGTCATAAACTTCTGCGATGTCTGTAATCTATCCTTTGAATCAAAGAAGGGTTTATACAGACACCAATCTTATGATCTCAAACATAAGGAACTATTGGAGAAATTGTTTGAGTCTGAAGAAGAAGAAATCTTGGAGAGGGTGTATAATCCGGATGAAGATGATTATATTATTAAAACTAAACCAGCCACCAAACCTAAAACTAAAACTGAAGAGGATATCTACACCAGAATTGAGTATGAATGCAAAGAATGTCATGAAGAATTTAGAAGTAAAGTGGCTCTAACTACTCATTCATATAGTCACAATCGCATGTATCTAGAAAACACAGAAGACTTCGATATAAACTCAAGTCAGAACATGAGAGAATTTTATATTACTGATAAAGGTGGGAATTACATTGAAGATATAGATGAAGCAACTAATTACTCTTTAGAAGAAATTAAAAACTGTTACCAGCTTCATAAAGTTAAAAGTTTTAAATATAAGATCACGGCTGAATGTGATTATAAGAAGAGAACCAAAGTAGAAGTTAAAACTATTAAAATATTTTTCAATACTGATTATATTAATAATAATGCAATATATAAATATGGTGACTTCAATCGGTGGCTAGATTTCGAAAAGGAAATATATGAAGGTTATGGTTATGATTTTGAATTTCTACGAATAAGAAGTATTCAGTTAAACATTGAACCAATTAAAGCATCTATTGGTAGTTATATAGATTTACCTCCGGATCTCAAAAACTCTAAATCGATATTAAATATACGTAGTCATAAATACAATTGCTTACAACTAACTATAACTGCTTGGCTACATCCCGCTCCACACCATGCAACTCGAGAAAGTAAATATGTAGATAAACTAATTGAACCAAGACAACAACATGAAGATGATTTTGCTTATATAATAAGAATACAGAAATTGTATAAAATTTATATTTGGGTATACACACCTTGTGGTAATGGTAAAATAGAATTGTTTAAACAAGTGGATAATTTTAACAAAGATAGAAAAGATGTGAGAATACTAGTTTGGAGTAATGGTCAAATAGAACACTGCGCTCTAATTAAAAACATAGAAACCTTGTTAGAAAGACCAAATAAAAACAACATTAAATATTATTATTGTGATAGGTGTACCAATTGGTTTAACTCACAAATTAAATATGATAAACACGAATGCAGCACCTCATTCAAACCAGAGATTGTTTGTCCTAAGAAAAAACATATTACTTTTGTAAATGAACACAAACGTCAGAATATAAAAAATATTATAACTGCCGATATAGAAAGTTGCATTGTTGAAGTCTCAACTAATGACTGTAAATATGTAATAGCTGAACATATTCCAATAGCAGTGGGTTACACCTGGCAAGGTAACTTCAAACACTACTTCGGTCTAGGCTGCATCAAAAGATTTGCTAGAGATCTGTTAGAAATAGAAACTGAGAATAATTTCAAACATAATGAAAAGATGATATTCACAGAAGAAGATAAATTATATCATGAAACGAATAACACATGTCATATCTGCAGTAAAACATGTATTAATAAAGTAAGAGATCATTGTCATGAAACTGGTAAATATAGAGGACCAGCATGTAAAATATGTAATCTAAGATACAAACAACAAAACTTCATTCCAGTAATTTTCCATAATGGCTCTGGCTATGATTTCAATCGGCTATACAGTGAACTCTTCAAACATAATAATGATAAAAGAAAAGTATATAACATACCACTAGCTGCTGGTAAGTCTAAGATGTTTAGCATTGGTTGTCTTAAATTCTTAGATAGTTATAACTTCTTAGCTATGCCCCTAGATCAAATGGCAAAGATATACGGATGTAAAACTAAAACATTATATCCATATGAAAATTTTGGTTTAGAGTCATTGGGAACCACGACCAAGTCGTACAGTAGCAAAGCTACCTATAATAATCTTATAGGTAATCTAAAAATAGAAGACTTCAAATCCTCACTACATAATAAATTACCAACACAAGAAGAAGTAGATAACTTTAATAATGAAAACAGTCATTAAACTGGAAAATATCTAACTATAGTGTATTTACAGAATGATGTGGAAATATTAGACTATTGCATGAATGAATATGTTAAACTAAGTATGAAAGAATTCAAGCTCAATCCACTACATTACGTTAGTCTCCCGGGTTATAGTTTTGATTGTTGGTTAATGTCAAGCGGTGTAACATTAGATACATTACAAGATAAACAAATGCTAGATGATTTTGTTGGAGCAAAGAGAGGTGTTATATGTGGAATAATGGGTGATAGATATATAGATCACAGTGATGGTAAGACCATATGGTACATAGACGCAAACAACCTATATGGTTATGCAATGATGCAAAAGTTACCTTATAAGGAATTTGAGTTTATTACTACTACAACTCTAGATCCGCGAACGGACTTCGTCCGTGGCAAGCCAAGCGGGTTCCTCGATACAATATTGAATACTCCAGATGATAGTGATCATGATTACTATATAGTTTGTGATATTGATTATACTAATGAATGTAAAGAGAGAACAGAACAGTTAGCACTAATGCCTAATAAGAGAAAGATAATTGATAATAAATTGGGATACCGACAAAGAGAGAAAAGTAAAGCAAGATCCGAGAAATTAATGTTTGACCAAAACAACAAAACAGAATATATGGTTCATTATAGGATGTTAAAGTTCTATGTTAAGATGGGAGTAAGAGTAACTAAAATACATAGAGTAATTAAATTTAAACAAGATTATATATGTAGCGATTATATATAAAACAATACAAATAAAAGAGCAACAGCTAAAACTGAAGCAGAAAAGAATGTAAGGAAAATAATGAACAACTCATTATATGGAAGAAAGTGCATGAATCCTCTACACTTCTTTCAAAGCAAGTTCTTGCATGTTGAAGAAAAGATAATGAAAAGTGTAAGTAAACCAACATTTAGGAATATAACTAGATATAGAGATTATAGCCAAATAGAATATATAAAGAAAAAAATAGAATATGATTCTCCAGTATATGTAGGTGTTACTATCTTAGAAATAGGTAAATTACACATGTATGATGTATTCTATAATATTCTACAACCATCTCTCAAAGATCAACAACTCCATTATATGGATACGGACAGTTTCGTATTAAGTTATAGTGAAGGTAAAGTTGCTGATGAGCATATGGACTTAAGTAATCTAGACATACCTATAAAAACTAATAATAAAGTCCCCGGCAAGTTTAAGCACGAGCTGGGAAGTAGGATTATTGAGGAATTTATAGCATTGTCCCCCAAAACATATAGCTTCAAAAATTATCCTAAAAACACTAAAGAAAAAGGAATAAAGAAGCATAAAAATGCTAGGCACATAGATTATTATGATGCTTTAATGAATAATACACAGAGAACAGTAGATGAATGTAGAATACAAAAAGTTGGCGATAACATGACAACAACAAAAACAAGTAAGATTAGTTTAAATATATTTGATGATAAAAGGTTTCAAGTAAATAATATTAAAAGCTATCCTCATGATGAGAATCTATATCTATTCAAAAGATTTAATAAAAATGATCCAACAAGCATCAGTGAAACTGCTTTGCAGATCATTAGATGGAGACAAAGACCTACTGGTTAATAATATTCTATAACTAACCATTAATGATGATAGAAAGTTAATTGAAGTTGCTATTATATTATATAACGAGCTTTGCTAATTTTTATAACAAATAATTATAGACTTAACTCATTCATTACATCCATATGGTTGGTAGTTCGTATTTTATAAATCATTATCTGGGCCATATATTTTTCCATAGTGTCTCCCATGATTGTATTCTGAAATAGTGTAGCTCCAGCTATTATATTTTTATTATATTCTAGATATTTTATTATCTTCCCAGCCCCATCTACATATTTAGAATAAGTTGAAATTATTAAATCATCAGGATTTGGTTCCTTAATATGATAAATAAACTCATCTATAGTATTACAACGTCTTTTACAAGCTAAACATCTTTTTAGATTAAGAGAAGCTGTTTTCATTATCCATTTTTTTATTATAATTTTTCAATACATATAAATTGACTAAACTAGATAAACTAATGGAATTAAACAATCTAGAAAAACAAAACAGAAGAAATAGATTAGAAGATAAATTAAAACAACAAGAATATTATGGTGAAATAGAAGAGTTATTCGATCCTTTAACTAAAACTATCAGTGAAACTGCTTCGCAGATAAATGAAAACACTGAACGGAATCTAGCATTAGGTGAACAAACATTAAGAGCAATAGATTGGCAAAATCAAGAGTTAGATAAACAAACTAAGATGATTGGTGAAACTGCTTCGCAGATCGAGCAAGCTGGTTCCCAGTTTAATGAAACTGCTTCCAAGATGGGTGAAACCACTTCGCAGATTGGTGAAACGTTAAAGGGGACCATAAAGCAAACTCAAGATATAGCACCAGTTTATGTTGATATAAAAACAGCCAAACTTCTTCATGGCATGGGGGCTCAAACTAATCCTCAATTAAAATTAGAACTCGTAGATTTACCTAGTAGGAGATATAAAATGAATGGTGTTGACATAACTCTGGAGCAGGGTGCATTTTTAGTTAGGGATAATGTATATGGGTTTTCAGAAGGATTTACTGGTTTTCTTACTAAATCAAATGTAACATATGATGATAAGGTTGAGGAAGATGAAAACAAAAATAAAAGGTTTTTAAAGGATATTAGATATGATTTAGGAAAAGGGGATAAGAAAAGCGCTAGATATAGAACAATAAAACGTATAATGGAGGTAAGAGATGATATATTTGGCAGGGGATTAAATGGCAACCCAAATAATTTAGTAGAAAGACTAGAATTATTAATACTAGAAACAAAAGCTGGTCATGATGGATTATATGATGAAATGCTAGATATATCTAAGCAACTATTAACTATGAATATTATTAATCAAGAACAATTAGATAATTTTGTTTTTGACTATGGTAAATGAATAATGATGGAAAAACAACAACAAATTTTATTATCTAAAGAAGTATTCAGTCCTCAAATAACAAAGTTTAAAAGACAAAGAATAATACCACTATATAAAGATGAAACATGGTCAGCTGATTTAATTGATAAGTCATCTCTAAGTAAATACGATAATAATTAAAAGTTTATATTAACAGTTATAGATATATTCACAAAATATGCATGGGCTATTCCTTTAAAGAATAAATCTGGTTTATCTATAACTAATGGTTTTAAAACAATCCTATCAGAAGGACGAAAACAAGAAAAGTTATGGGTAGATAGAGGTAGTGAGTTTTACAATAAGACATTTAAATCTTTACTTAAAGAATATGGAACCGGCAAAGCCGCTTCAGGGATAGAGCTATATTCTGCATATAGTGATTTAAAGGCTGTGTTTATAGAGAGATTCAATAGAACTTTATTACACATAATAAATAAATCAATGTTCATCAATGGCGATGGTAATTGGGTAAATATATTAAATGATAATGTTGTAACATATAACAATAACATTCACTCGACAATTAATATGACACCAGTTGACGCTTCCAATAATCCTGATAAAGTTAAGTACACTTTTAATTTTAAGAATATTAAACCTAAACTTAACGTTGGTGATTATGTTAGAAATGTAGATAAACGTAATATCTTCTCTAAAGGTTACACTTCTAATTGGAATAGAGAATTGTTTAAAGTTAATGAAGTTCTAAAAACACAACCACCAACTTATAAAATAGGAGATATTAATGGTGAGATATTAGAAGGTAAATATTACGAACAGGAATTATTAAAATCTGAGTTTGATTTTGAATCTAATAATAAAGTTTTAGAATCATTAAATATATTTCTTAAAATAAATAATGACAAGAAATAGATTCAATCAAGCTAAAAATAAATCAACATCAACATTAACAAACAACTTAACACTAAGTAAGGCCCGAGGGTTGTTCCTAGAAGATAATGATAATATTAACATGAAGGATACATATAAAATTACAAATGTTCATCCTCCCACAGATGAAAAAGATGTTGTTAATAAAGAGTATTGTGACAATAACTTATTATCCTCTTCTAATAAATTAGACATTTTAAGTAAAAACACTGAACTAAGAAAAGGTGACTTTGATAAAGTTACAACTAAAACATTACAACTAAATGAAACACAAGTTAATGAAGAACCAATTAATGAGTTTATTGAATCAACAAATGAAGTCAGAAATACTGTTAAATTTTGTAATAAAGTTGCTGCAGATACTATGTCTAAATATAATCAATTAAGGCAAGAATTTGATAATAATAAGTTTAATCAGAATATAACTAACATACACTTATATGAAATGTTTACTAACGGTCTGAGAGAAATGAAAGAATACAATAAATCTCTTAGAGGTGTTATAGTACAATATATAATTGCTAAACTTTTACAAAGTAAGTTACTTGATAATAAAGAGAAAGACAGACTTGAGATGCATTATAGTTTTAATCAAGAAGATATAATGAAAGAAATAGAAAGAATTTTTACTAATAAAAATAAGCAAAGCAATGACCAATCCAACAGCGCCGAGTGAGAGATTACTATATCCAGATTTGTCATCAGTATCAGAAAGATTGATAAACGAAAAGATTCAAGCTAATAATAAATTTAACAACAATATTAACATTATAAAAGATATTAGAAATTATTATGAAACTGAAACTAATAACTATAATAAGAAGTTAAGTAGATATAAGAATTATATTAACGTAGCTGAGATAACAGAAATAGTATTATCATCAATAGCAACAACTGCAACAACAACATCACTTTCATTAACAGGTATAGGATTAGCTTATTCTATACCAACAGCTTTTGCTACAGCAACTGTTTGTGGTTCATTATCAAAAACAATTAATACTAAAATTAGAAATAAAATTATAAAGTATTCACAAATGTATATTTTAAGTAAACAGTTTAGTGATAAGTTTAATAAACTATATACTAAATCAATGAATGATAATAAAATAGATAATGATGAGTATAGTGAATTTGTTAAGTTATTTGAGGATCATAAGAAGAACAAGAAAAACAAGCTGAGTATTTTTTTAGATTAAAGATATTAGTGCTTAGTAATAACAATGTTTTTAGTGAATAATAATATTAGCACTAATATTTATCCGCAAAGCGGTTACACCGATCGATAAATATATAATCATAATCATAGCTATAATCATAATTATAAACATAATATAATCATGAATATAATCATGGATATAATCATAATCATAATCATAATCATAATCATAATCAAATAATTATCTTTTCTTTGTACCTAAGTATAACCCTCTACCTTTTTGTACTCCCGTTATACCTTCACCAGTAGTTGCAAATTTAATTAAATAAAGTGTAGCCGCTAGAGCTGCTTTAGGTTTTCTAGATGCAGCTGCACTTCCTATTTTACTTGCTATTTCTAATGCTCTCACTGGATTATTAGCAACTTTCTTTCCAAAATTAACCGTAGCTTTACCAACACTTTTAAAGAAATCTTTACGTCCTTCTGCTTCTATTGTTGCATCAGATACTGTCATTGATTTATTCCTTCTACATAAAACACAATTACCTTTTAACATTTTAGTACCTTTTGAAGTGATAACTCCTCTAATATTAACAGTACCACTATAATGTCTACCTCCAACACAATATGAATTAGTTTTGAACTTATTTAAAAGACTCATTTCTATATATAAAAAATAATGGAAGTTAAAAAGTATAATCCTTTTGTTGTTATTAAACCCAAGCCTAAGGTTAGGCCCAAGGCTAAGATTAAGATTGAAGCTAGAGGCTTGGCTCTAGAGAATAAAAAGAAATTAGACATTATTCATGCTAAAGGTTTTGTTAATACTAATAAGAAATAGTTAGGTATTAACAAGAGTAACAATTAGAGCTGACTAGCTATAAGTATAAGTATAAGTATAAGTATAAGTATATGGTTATGTATATAATTAAAACAATAACTATATTATACTATAATTATAAATTATCGCTAGAGTTATATCTAAAATTATAATTATCGCTAGAGTTATATCTAAAATTATAATTATCGCTAGAGTTATATCTATGACTTAAATTATATCTATGACTTAAATTATATCTATGACTTAAATTATATCTATGACTTAAATTATATCTATGATATTATATCAACCATCTTATTACCATCACTATTAACACTAATAACCTTTCTAGTTAATACTAATGCTTGACATATAACATCTGCAACTGCAGCACTAAATTTAAAATTAAGTTGTAATGGTTGTGGACCTATATGATCCCTTTGATATCTAGTATCGAATACATATATTCTATAATTACTTTTGAATGTTCTATGATTTATATATGGTTTTATATTATGTGGTAGCCCATTATAATCTTTATTTAAGCTAACAATCTGTTTAAAAGCATCATAATAATTATTGGTACCATAATTAATATTCATTCTTTCCCCAGGATAAAACTCGCTGCCAATCTTAAAATAACATTCAGTAACATTCATTACATCAAATGTACTTGCATCATGAGTTTGTTCATTAACATTATTATTTTCAAAACCAAATATTATATATTGCGGTCTTTCCATACCACTTTCTATACCTAGATCAAACAAGAGGTTAGTTGCATTGGGTACATTCTTATAAAATGTCTTTCTTTCATAATAACTAAAGTCTACATTATTCTTTATATTTAATCCTTTCTGCACAATAATTCCATTATCATTACTAGGATCAATACTAGGTACACACCATGATATATCTCTAATTTCCATATTACCATCATTGGCAACTGCACCAGGATTAGCATTAACTCTATATAGAGCTCTATCATTATTATTTCTTTTTAATATTAGTTCAAATCCTAAACCATATATAATCTTTTCTAAATCATTTACGAAACCAAATAGATCACTCATCTTTATCATCATATACATATGTCCTCGTTGTGCAGCAATATGGTCACCTTTAAGTTGACTATCTCTATTGCCCTGATTTCTAACAAAACCACTCTCATATTCATCACCAGTACTAGTTAATAACTTATACATCAATAGATTAGGTTGACAATGATCTATATATTCAATAGTCCTACCACCACTAGTTTCAAGCTTAATTGAACTAAACAATGCCATCATACCATAATTAACTAATCTAATATTAGCATCATCAGCAAATACACCACCAGCATCATCTGATACAACAAACTCTATCTCTAGATATGAATCACGCCAATTTAAGTGATTGTCTTCTCTATTGAGTATGATATTAATGTTAGTATTAACCGTATTCATTGTTGCCAGGTTATTTGGTTTATATTTTATAATCTTACTTTTATGTATATCTTTTTTGCAACCATAAGTTGCATCCAAATTGAAATCCATTTTTATTAGATAAAAAATGAGACAACTTGATTCTATATGAACTACAAAATATACACGAAGCTTTAACTAAAACTAAAGAAGAGTATACACTTAACTTTAGAGTGGTAGAACCAACAGAAAAGTTTAACTTTATTGAACCTATACTTAATACAACAAAATTAGGTTTAATTAGATTATCTGTTTATAATTCGGTGTTTAATGTGAATAGGAGAAACAATCAATTCTTATATGCTAGTACTGTTATAGAAGAAGATGAAGCTTTACCTCAGGCTCTTAGCTCTGACCCTAACCTTATACCTATCTCTATCTCAAGCCCAAACATTACATCTATACTTAGTTATAATTATAAAGGAATCCCGTTGCTATATTCAACTATTACACCGGGAGCATATGAGTTAACTGATATAGCAGAATTAATAAAAGAAGAAACTGATGGTAATGTTATAATAGGACCTGATAAGAATACGATGAAATGTTTAATGGAAATAAAACAAGGAGCACTCAGCTTTGATATAGAAAACTCACTAGCCTTATTACTAGAATTTAGAAAAATAATTTTTAAAAAAGGTAGATATAAATCTCAGAAAATTATTGATTTTATGGGTTTTAGTACTATTAACATTCATTGTAATGTGATATCTGGAGCTAAAGATAATGGTAAAGATACAGACATGCTATATACTTTTAATCTAACAGAACCACCAGGTTACTTGATAAATATTATACCAACTATTATCTTATATCAAAATATAACTAAAGATAGAATAGAATATATTGAATTTCATGTTAAAGATGAGCATGGAAGACCTATAGACTTTAATGGTGATGTATTAAGTTTTACTTTACGTCTAGTTTAGTCTTTATCTTTATCTTTATCTTAATCTTAATCTTTGACTTAACTTAAACTAAACTACAAAATTTTCCTATCCCAATTAATTCTTAGTTTACCATTAATATTTTCGTTTTTAGTTATATCAATGACAATATAATTATAAGGCTCTTTCCATACCTTATTACATATATTAGCAAAATCATTATAACTAAGTTCAACATTATTAAAGAAATCTTGATATATAGATATGAGGACTTTACCTCTCTGTTCAAATAAAATAAATAGATTACAGTTCTCTCTAACACTCTGCCTATCCAGAGAGAACAGGTTTTGATTAAGATATATCATTTTGCAATTATTATGTCTACCTCTACAAAAGTATTCATTAATAAATGGTTCTTTGGCTCTAACATCATCGAATATCATTAGTTTCTTTAAGTCTTTGGGTAGTTTATCGGGAGATGGTAAATCTTTTATATCTTTAATAAATTCAACATCTGCTTTGGGGTTTATTCTTTCTATACCATGGTACTGATCACCAGTAGGTCCAATGATGTATAGCTTATCAAAGTATATACTAGCTAGAATTAGTTTTTTTAATAAGAATGTCTTACCACATTCACTAGGACCAGATACTATACATCTAAAGTTATCTGGGAATGCGGCTTCAGTAATTATATCATCACCATCATTTAACCATGAATTTAGATCATTATTTATGTTTATAGAGATACTGTTAGTAGGACTATTGTTATTAGGTTTAAACTTTTGATGAGGCTTCAAACATATCACTATCATTATCATTATCATTATCATTATCATTATCATTATCATTATCATTATCATTATCTTTATCATTATCATTATCATTATCATTATCATTATCATTATCATTATCATTATCATTATCATTATCATTATCATTATCATTATCATTATCATTATCAATGTCATTACCACTATCATTAGCATTATCATTATCATTATCAATGACATTATCATTTTCATTAACATTAACATTATCTATATCATTAAAATTATCATTATCTTTAAATTAACATTATCTTTATCATTAACATTATCTTTATCATTAACATTAACATTATCTTTATCATTAACATTAACCTCATCATTATCTTTACTACAACCTAAACAAAAACACTCATTATATATTCCTGGATATTTACATTTATTAACTAGAATATTCAAAGCGCTTTTAATTCTAAATCCTCTATCAATAAGATAGATCATATATAAACAATAAGCCCCACAATAAGATTCATCATATTGTTGAATTCTCTCATTAGAGCCTAGATCAACATATTCTTCTAAAAAAAAGGTGGAGTTTCCACACCAAAACTATCAAAGTAATACATAGGACCATCATTTCTTCTTATAACTAAAACCCAATGTGTACCTTCAGTTGGATGTAGATTTACAATAATGTTAGAGTTAGGTTCACTTACCATTTCTGGTTTATCATCTCTCATTACAATTTCAATTGGTGTTAGACTTATATCTTTGCCTATATCTTTTATTCTGATATCACTCATAGCATTATTATCAATATCAAACCTATTATTGAATTCCTTAAAAGTTAGGATGAGCATTTTTGTATAATAAAATTTATTAAATCTAAGTCTAAGTCTAAGTCTAAATCAAATCTATATTTATTATATAAAAATGGAAACAGGTAGTGCAGTTTTTATTTTTATTATTATTATTGGAATTTGTTATATAATATATGATTCAAGAACAAGTAAATATACAAAACTAGAAGAAAGCTTGGGTGGATTTATGAATAGGAGTCTAGTTAGATTTGAATATGAAAAGTCACCATTACATACTATTGTTTATGGTGGAACTGGTACAGGCAAAACATATTTTATTAGACAATATTTAAAATTATACTCAGTCCAAAATCAAGATCAAGATCAAGATCAAGATCGAGATCAAGTTCAAGATCAAGCTAAAAATATAGTTATAGTGTGTAAAGATGACAGAGACTGGATAGATCCTGAGTCTTATAAGTTTTATACTGGGTTTAATAAATGTGATATAAATATGATCACAAAAAATAATATGCATAAATTTCAAAATTGTGTAATAGTACGTGATGATATGGGTGATAGGTTAAATAAGGATATAGGTTATTATTTTATTGAAGGTAGACATTATAAAATTCAAATGATTGTAATGTGTCATAAACCAGCTCAAATAATTAATACAGCAAAAATGAGTTGTGATACTGTTTATTTAACAACTTATAATGGACCTGACCTATTTAAAAAATTTAATGAGATATATAAATGTGAACATGACTTCAATAAAATAATTAGTGAATTAAATAGTAACTATTATAATTATACAGATGGAATGTCAGATGAACTTCGTTATGGTATAATTAAATATAATAAAAAGGAAAATACTTTTATGATTATTAGTAGTAATAGTACAATGATATATGATTCAAGAGTTGGTTTCCTTGATTTAAAAGCTCTTAGTTTAAAAGATGATTTAGAGAGAGAAGATATAATTAAACTTATGGCATATATGAAACCACTAATGATTAATGCAACAGATAGAAATGTTATTAATCATGATAATTATCAGTTTTATTTTAATAAACTTCTTACTTAAAATAATATTAAAATTCAGAATGATGTTCTAAATAAAGAAATGATTATGGGAAAGGGTATGAAAATTTTATCAAGTATTGATGGAATTATAGGCGCAGGTTTATTTATATTTAATTGTTTTTATCCTAATTCAATATCAAGAAATGCTGGAACTGTAGCAATGGGAGCAAGTACAATGTTGAGCAGAGTAAATACATTAGTTAATGTTGGATATGGAGAAGAGTTGGAAGGTGAAACACGAAGCAGTTATACTGATCAGGGAAGCAGTTATACTGATCAGTGTAACTATGACTTCGTCAATGAAGAGATGGGAATTTTGAATAGAAAGGGAGGAAGGTTTTTAAACAAACTATATATAAATAATGAAGAATTTAGAGAAGAGATTACAAATTTTGTTAAAGATAAAAAAAATTAGACCTTGATTTGATTTTAGATAAGAGAAGTAAAACTAATACACTCAATACTTTAGGAAATAAATATTTAGCAGAGTGTATCACATATAATGATAATACTAAAGATTTAATTGAAATCATGGCTAAATATTACCCTGTGAAGGATTAGGTAAATATTATAGTTTACCCTATTATAAAAGCTTTTACAATGTTTAAAGTGTAACTATAAATGTGAGAACATTGCTGTTTTAAAATATCATTATGAATCGTTTCATAAAGATAAAACTGATAAATGTATGTGTGGTAATATAATATTAAGTGGTATTTGTGCTAATAATTTTTCTCCGTGGGGTTGTTCTTTAAAAAATGAATCTAGTTCTAGTTCTAGCTCTAATTCTAGTTCTAACCCTAGTTCTAATTCTAATTCTAATTCTAGTTCTAACCCTAGTTCTAGTTCTAAACCTAATTCTAACTCTAGTTCTAACCCTAGTTCTAGCTCTAGTTCTAGTTCTGCTTCTGGTTCTAACCCCAGTTCTAGCTCTAGTTCTGGTTCTGGTTCTATCTATGACTATAACTCTAACTCAGATCCTAACCCCAACCCTAACCCTAACCTTATCCCCAACCCTAACCCTAACCTTAACCCCAGCTCAGAAGTATTAACTAGATGTTGTAATAAGTGTAATTATATAAAACCACTAAATAATTTTGATGAGGGTAAGTATACATGTAGAAGTTGTACTTCAGCTAAAGTTAATTGTCCATATTGTACTTCTGTTGTGAGATATGATGGGATACGGGCTCATGTAAAGAAACAACATCCAGATATAGAGTTGACTAGAGGATTTAGTAGAAATCTGCAAAGCAGGTTCCCTGATATAACTGATCGGTGTAACCGCTTCGCGGATAAAACAATTAATCCTAGTTGGCAAAGTCCTAGAGCTGTAAGTCCTTTAGTTATTAACCAAACAGAAGAAAGTTGTTCATGTAAATACTATAATTTTGTATCATTTCTTATTAATAATGGAATAAATATAGAAAAAATAAAAGAAAATATAAATTTATTGAAAAGTATAGATAATTTGAAATAAAAAGTATAAAAAAATTATCAAAAAAGAGGGATTCACTCTTTAAGAGCGAAAAAGAGCGATCTTTTCTACTGGGGATCACTCCGAATAAGTTTTTTTTTTATTTTTGTTTTATTTTTGATTTTAATTTTAGTTTTTATCAAATTTAGAGCTAATATATAGTAGTGGATATAACAAGGCTTCCAGAAATCAGTAAAATTTGGCCAGATTCGACATGCATGGTTAGCGCTTGGAGAAAGGGTCAAATTTTTGCTGGTGGCTGGAAGCCTTGTTTTATCCACTACTCACTTCCTCACCAGTAACACCTCAACCCACGGTAAACAAAAACTGGACGCAAAAACAGAGTGAACAAATATGAGCTCTCTGATTTCGATCAAATTTGACTTGGTGTTCGTTCATTTAACTCAGCTGCATTCAAGCGCATGTGCTTCATTTTTGTGCTTCAACTATGCAAATTTGTTGATTGATTGAATATGCTCTCTCAGACAAGACTGGGCGATCAGTTCAGACTATTAACTAAATCATTAAGAAATAACGCACCCATAGCCAAAATATCTTGAAAGCAGATTTCGAGAAAAAAAAACACCAAATAAATGTACTAATTGATAACAATATGCTTCACCTGGTTAGCCTTCTCAGATGCTTTTCTCCTACTAACTTTCACAACAATCATTTATGATTTCTTTAATTTCTTACCAGGGCCATGTAAAATTTCTGTGAAATTCTAGAGAGATCGTACTAGGAAATAGGTTATGATTTGTATGACATCATAGATTATCTTTGTTTGACTATAGTAAGAAACGGAGACCCTGGAACTGCTCACTTCAAGTGCGTGGACCCTGTTGTGTTTGACAGCGAGGTGGATGGGAGCGAGTCCATGATTGTTGGGTTTGTTCACAATTGGGAAGAACTCTATCACGTGAGTGAGGAACATGAGACTGTTGAACTGGACTGCAACGTGCACTACTGAACACCCGTCACTTGTAAGTTTCGTCTCCACTAGAAAACACAGCAAAAATTTAGTTTTATGAATTACAAGTCAGCTGAACAGAAAGAAACAGTTTCCAAATTCGCACTTTGTCCAATATTTTGAATCAATATTGGTTGTAACTGTCCTTGTTATGGAAATTGGATACATTCTGCGCCACTGTAACTCTGACCCCCTGTCAAATTATTTATTGTTGTATAGCTTATTGGACTGTAAGCGGGGGAATTCACATTTAATAAAAAAAATGAGAGTAGCCAAAAAATTTCGAATTTCAACATCAGAAATCTATAACTCAGATTTGAAAGACTCTTAGGAATTTGAATTAAACTAAGTCTTCACTTATGCATAGGTTACGAAGCTCTGCTTGAAGTCAGTGAGCACTTCTGGCGTTTATCAAGAACCGCGTAGCAGTTCGAGTTGTTAGGCCAGAATTTTGAAGAGACTTCCGCAGAGTCACGTAATCGTTTGGTTTAAACATGCAGGTTTTAAAATGGCGAAAGTCATTGAAAGTCAACTTTGTCATTTAACTTCTGGAACTGGAGAATTTCAGCACTTTATTACGTGCAGGTGGGCGTTTTTACATACGAAAGGGTCTTAAGTCCTAAAGAATACCTGCTCCGTGTTGCAGCAGTACATCATAGCACTGAGGTCTGTCCAGCTGTGCTGCCTTGTGTACCAGGTGTGGACTACCCCTCTCCTCCCTCAGTTGGAAGTTGGCCAGTCCTCCTCCAGCACAACTCCCGTCCAGAATCATCTGCAGCTTGATGTGGTCGTCATTTTTCATCGCCTTTTGTTATGCAACAAGTTATCAATCTTTTAAGATTTCGTGACAAGGATCGAAATAACTTCAAATCAAGTTTTAGTAGTTAAGTGCGAACAGGAACACACACACACACACACACACACACACATATATATATATATATATATATATATATATATATATATATATATAAATTTAAATATATATATATATATAAATATATATATATATATATATATATTTTACATACATGCGTATATATTTTTACATTAGGTATTGTAAAACTTGCTGAATTATTGAGTTTTAACTTTATTTTTAGGTCTCATTATAAAAGTTTGTTAATGAAAGGATGTATAGGCTCTCTAAAGTGGCAAAAAAATTATAGCGTTTTTATTCAACAGTTTTCATTTTTTTTCATGGTTTTTGTGTGCAAATTGTTAATTTATTTTTGCGTCCTTTCTCTAATTGTTGCTCTCTATGTTTTCTTATCAATAAGCCTTGACCGTGGCAGCTGCTCTGGGGCTTTCTAACGAGACATTCGTGAATTTTTATGAAATTTTAAGTTAAATGAAATTGTTTGTTGCTTTTGGGTTTTGTCAATTATTTTTGAATTCGGTAGTTTTTGTAGAAGTGATCTTTTAGTTTTTTAAATAATTGTATTCGTTGCACTCTTGTTGTTCCGATCCCTCTTGAGGGGGGAGGAACTATATACTCAACTGGTTCTTTTTGTTCAGACAATTTTGACCGATCGATGCATTCATCGTAGAGAGTTGTGAGTCGTATCAATAAAAAGCCCGTCCAGCGTTGAATATGCAATAAATAAGATTTTCCGAATTCTGCTTTCTCGAGCGAAATATCGAGGTTTATATTTTTGTGATTATTGCGACAGATTTGCGTTGTTTTTAGTCACATTTTCCTAAATAGTTTTGCTAAATTTTAGCCAATTCTGCCGAAAATATGTTAAATTTGTTAGAATCAGTTCTGTTGATTTGACTTTCAAAGACAAAAAAGTGTTGTTGACTTTTTTATTTAATTTTTTTGGCAAAATTTTGGCTGAATATTTAAAAAATGTGCCTTTGTCATCAAAAACTGCGCAAAATAAGCTTTTTTGTTTAACTTTTATTAAAATTGCCGGAATTACGCACCCAAAACCCACTAACACAATCTTTTCAAACTACCATGGGGCTATTCTTACTTCCGCTTCCCTTGAGAGTACTCCCGAAATAAAGTTTTGCCATTTTTTGCTAATTTTTCCAAAAACACAGCCTTTATTTTTGATTCTTTTACTAATAAATTAGTTATATCTATAACATTCGAAACAATTAAGTGTTTTTATTGGAAAAACAGCAATAGCGAAGCTAGTTTTGGTCCGTCCTTGGACTGGTGCAACCCAAAAAAATTTCGGATAGTAATCAGTCGGTCTTTTATAAAGAAAATTCGATCATTCTTATGTTAATTATAGAACAGAACAACTCACATCAAAGCTCACGGGTGATAAGGCTAATTGGTTCCTAAGCAGTTTCAAATTATTGTAACTATTTTTCCACTCATAAGCCTGTGGTCGCTTTGTCTTTTAAAACTATTTGATTTTTAAATAAGCAATGGCTTTTTGAGCTTTTTCACTTTTTTCTGTTAATTTGGTCAACTTGTAGCTTACTGTCAGCAAAGAAAGATGCTTCTTCTTTTCACTGAATTAAAAATTATTGTTTGCGGTTTTACGGGTTCAGATATGGTTTTCCGGGTTTGACACTGCCAGTTTTCATTCAAAAAATTTTGATTTTTATGCATTTACGCCTTTTTCACGACTTTTTCTCGTTTTTTCACATGATCACAATATTGAAATTCCACATAACACATTACTGGTGTTCACCATAGGGCAAAACTAACATATCAAATTCTCTAAAAAATAGATTATGGTTTTAACACCTTCGACGCCACTTTCTCAAAGAAATAATTGAGTTTTTTTTTACTTTTGTCTTCAACTGTCGTTTTCACTCTGTTTTTTAGTCATATCACATTACCTGGTGGTTAACAGGTCTCTTTGGTGTTTAATGGAGGATTAGATGGAGCCTATATTTTGATCTGAGGAGATAGCTGATGGCTTTCAAGACATTGAAAACAATGGTTTAAAAAAAATATTTAAATTCGCATTTTTTTCATTTTGTTTGTATTTGTTACCTAGTCTCGTTAATTACATTTCATATATGACATTATTGGCGCTGGGAGCAGGAGAAATTGTACAAATTCTAATAATTTTACAGAAATCGTTATGACTTTACAAGTTTCCACACTTTTTTTGCAACAAAATGGGAAATTAGTTTTTGAATTTTGTCTATATTCGACGTTCTGTTTTTGAACGTAAGACATCTTCTGAATAACTACAAACCTAAAAGGCTTATTTTGGATGAATAAACTAACCTATTTAATGTTTTTCAACTTCTAGCTGATGGTTTTTATGACTTTGAGAATAATTCTTTCCGAAAAAATAAACAAAAGTATTGCTTAAATTTAAAACTTTTTCTCCTTTTTGTCAATTTTTTACCTAGTTCTATTACTGAGAGGCGCAACCGAACACATTTTGAGGGGAAAAAAGATGGCTTGATGGCTTCGAGAGCATTTCCTCGCAATTGAATATCGTTTGTTGTCTCTATTTAATGTTCTTTTTGTAACCGCATAAAAAATTGATTGAAAACAAATCTTAATGGCCTCCTATACAGGCATCGGTGATAGCAAAAGATTGGGATGTCTAGTTGATATCTAATGGTTTTCAGTACTTTGAAATTAATTGTTTTTTAAAAAATAAACGAATTAATTAACTTTGCTGTTTTTGTTCTTTTTTGTCTAATTGTAACCGAGCCTTATTATGGACTGGTACCATTTTTTTTCTACTAAAGTACAATTTATTTTGTTCAATTTCAATCAGATGCGATCTTGACTTTGTAATTCGGTTTTCTTTCTTAAATGGACATGAAGATTTGGATGTAATTAATGTTTGTTGTTGTTGTTTGATTTTGTTGTTAGTCTTGCATCGCTTTCTTAATAATGGCAGATCTCATCAATCTAATGCGGATTTTTTTTCTCCGCTGAGGTATTTGCGTTGGAGGTGATATTTTTCTTCATACACCAATTTTGCGAAATATACTTTTGGGGGGAATTTTGGGGGTTTTTCTGTCTGTTCATTTGGTAGACAATTATTTCAAAAATGTGGATGAGCGGGGTCGGAAATACATGTGTTCCTTGTTTCATATTCTCATCAATAACAGGCCTCATCTGATTTCTAAAGGAGTTTCTTTGGTTTACTGGTTCCATATTTTAGAGCTCAAATAACTAACTAAGACGCCATCTAATTTTGAATATTCTATGTAATTTTCTGAACCTTTGCTTCAATTAGCTTCCTTTGTTTGTATTCACTTGCATCGATTTCATTTTTGTGACTTTGCGCTCTTTGCAACTAATAAAAGAATGATGCGTACTTTTTGAGTACTTTTTGAAAAAAAAATTCGCTATTTTTTCAAAAATTATTGTTTTTGGCGATAAATAGTCTCAATCCGTTCAACATTGCATAATTCGTTTGAACAAATTTAGCGTCATTATCTTTCAAAAAAAAGGAATTTTTTGTCTAGATGTTTTTTCTGTAACTTATTGCGTTTATTTTTTCCTCATATGTTTTTGTTTATTGTCAAAAACCGACGCCATTGTAAACATGTTGGAAATCAAGAATGTGGCTTCAAGCATCTAAAAAGAGATATTTTTCGTGCACTCTAA
This sequence comes from Convolutriloba macropyga, assembly GCF_964194025.1. Classification (NCBI taxonomy): domain Eukaryota; kingdom Metazoa; phylum Xenacoelomorpha; order Acoela; family Convolutidae; genus Convolutriloba; species Convolutriloba macropyga. The sequence goes on along the minus strand of NC_134474.1, from coordinate 54,544,131 downwards.
CGCTGAATTTGTTTTTTTTGACATCACATGTTGCCGCGCACTGTTTTTTGCCAATCCGTTGACAGAATTTACGAGCGCACTCAATGAATTTCAACTGAGACTGCAAACTTTAAATAAAATAAATGGAGGTGGCCGAATTGAATAATCATAAAGTTTTGGTTTTTTGAAGGACCTGAGAGTTTGAAATGTTTGTAAGTTGGAAATAAATGTTTTCAGAATTTCGTTTTTGTTTTTTGACAAGATTGGGTATCACTTGTCCAAATCGTTGGTTTTTCTCTGCGGGAAGTTGTATTAATGTTTATTTCTATCTAAATCTGAATGTGAAATGTGATGCACAGTTAATTTTTTGTTCATTGCATTTAAAGAAAAAATAATCCGAATGGTATTAACTTCATTGGTATAAATATCCTTCGTAATTTGAGAGTACATCATTTTATAAATCTACTCTTATAAAATGATCTACTCTTTATTAGTTTGACTTTTTCTTACCTCTGCTTGATTTGGTAGATATTCAATCAAAAAGTGTGGACGAACGGGGTCGGCACATTATGTGCGAACGCACATTACCGAGCCTCCTTGTTTTTATTATTGTTGTTTATTAATAGAAATATACTTTTCAACCATTACAAAAATCTTTTGAAATGAGAGTGGAGATGGAACTAACCTCAACAGCTGCTCTGAAATCCATGCACATCTTCATCTTCAGCCTATTGGCACAAGCAGCCAGGGTGCGTGTACACTTGCTGCCCCCACTAGACCTGCTCTTGGATCCTCCCAGAAGACTCTTTCTCCCATCAGTGGACCCAGTCTCAGAGGACAGTTTGGTTGTGGTGGATCTGTAATTTGCTGACGATTCCACTACTATGCGAGGAATACTCAATCTTTTCAGGTCATCCATGTTGACCCTAGTCGAACGTATACTCCTATCTAGTATGGTCTTGCAGGAATTTTCCAAAAAACGGTTCTTTTGCAAGATCTTGCATTTACATTCACAAAGACTTGCGACTTCACAAAGGCATCGCTTTACTATAGTCAGACATGATCAGATTATGAAAGGTCTGAATGCGGCTCTGATCAGACTTTCCAGGCCGTATTGAAGACTTATTGGCAGGCCCTGTCACTGGGTCAAGCCTTAACCCCCCTTGCGCAACCCATGTAGGTCTGATCAGACCTGGCTTTGGCTGAGCACTTCAACCACCCCTGTAGGTTGCTTAAAAACTTTTTGATGACCTGTCAGATCTGAGTGGCATGTTTGTATTGAATAAATAACAATTCATTGACCTCGTAAAATTTTGCAAGATCTTACAAGACAGGAGAGTAGACTAAGATAGCCACATCACAGTGTTGGTTATAAAACCCAGTTTGTCTTAGTACAAATTTTTAATCAATAAATGAGGAAATAATGCAATAATTTGTTCCCGCATTTTGCCTAAATCGTAAGATTATTACCGAAACTTTGAAGCGAAGAAACAATTATCAGAAAAATTTATCAACTGACAATTTAAAGATGGATGTTACGGACCCATAATTATACTGATTTTTTACTCCTACTTTGTTTAATCTAAGTACAGAAGCCAATTAAAACGGGATATACAATTTAACTTAAATTTTAAAAAAGTAGAAAGAATAAACCATGAAAAATTGGTTAAAATTCAAAGACTATGACTATTTGATTTAATATCCGGTGGACAATAATTAAACAACGGTTGCCAGGAAATGCCTACAGTAAAAAGTTAAGAAATAGTTTAATTAAAAACAGAACAAAGCAGCATTATACACCATCAACCAGTTATTTGAAGTCCTGAAAATTGTTGGCCAAAATTGAAGTTGAAAGTGTTGTTGAAGTCATAGCGATTTAGTTTGAACTATAATAATTTTTTATAATAATAAATTTTGTGGGGGGAAAATTTGCTAAAATTATTATAGTTAATTCATTGATTACAGAAAACAGTTTCAAAATTTGACCAAGAGCGGACCAAGATTGACAAAATGCAGGTAATAATATGTAGGAATCAATATGTTGCTGTAAAATATTTGGTTGAAGTTCGAAGAAATGTTGATCCAGCCTGATCAACAACATTTATATAATGGCGTAGACTGTCTTTCTGTATATACATTCAACCGTTCTCGTGAAACAAGAGGCATTCAAGTATGGCATACAAATTGCTTTCCAAAAACTGACAAGGGTTTGGTGTGTGTGTGTGTGTGTGTGTGTGTCTGTGGGGGGGGGGGGGGGGGGGGGGGGAGAAATTTAAAGAGAAAAATTATCAATATTTTGGCACATTTTTCATTTGACGTGTAGTGAGTTGCAACCATTTCAGTTCAGCTATTTAGAATTCTATATGAGAGATAAAATTAGATTACGCAAACTCAAAAAGTTAATCGTAATAAAAGTCAATCGAAACAACAAAAACTCTTCGAGTCCTAACTTTGAAAGAACAAAATTGAGCATTAAAATGGCAAAATTCACGAATTGTTCACAGCAAGGTTCAGTCCGACCAGCTGGGTCGTGGACTAGCCGAATAGTAGCTTTTCACGTACTTTTCAATTACAGTTCAAAACTGAAAACTTTTTCATGAAAATTCGGTAGGCCAAGGCGGCATGCATCAATTAGTGATAGTAATTATGACGAGCTTCCTTGAATACTTTCTGAAAAAAAACTCAAAGGTACATGCTATTTTGATTTGATTTTGGATATGATAAAGATTATAAAATGAATATCAATTAGCATAAGACCCCATAACTAAGAATAATTGAAACAAAATGATTGAGTTTGATCAGTTTGATGGAATCTTGAACTTGAAAACTGAAAATTTTTATTGAAAAACTTACACACCTTTGCTACAATCTGTTTTTTGTGGAGTGCAAGTGGAGTGCAGTTTATTTAATTGGGTCTACGGGGGCTAGCCGAAAGGCTCAATATCAGTTCTCCGGTGAGATCGTACCTATTCTTTGTTCAATTTTCCGGGGTGGTCTAACTGTGAAAGTTCAATCTTCCCCCCCCCAAGTTTTCTGGGGCGGTTTGCCTGTGAAAACAGTCGAAAACCATTCCCCAACGCCTATTTTTTATGCACAAGTCAGAAATGGGAAAACAGAAAGGCACAAAAACAAATAACAACTCCTCTGAAAATTTTCCTTGCGGCTCCTGCAAATTAAATTGCAAAAATTACTGCATTAACTGCTTTAAATGCAATTCATGGTTTCACGTTGCATGTACAGATTTGTCGCATGAGAACTTTGTGGCATTGGACAAGATAAATGGAGCTTTTTGGGCCTGCATAGCCTGTAGAGCAAACGTCATAGGTAACCAGAACCACGAAATAGAAAATTTGCAAAATAATTTTCAACAGAGCGTTGCTGGAATAAGAGACGACTTGCAAAAGGAGATTACTGAGTTTAAAAGTGAAATGCTTAACAACATAGAAGAAATTAAATTGACGCTTAAAAATTCACGATACGAGAATGAACCTCAAAAGTTAACTGAGAACTTGAGAGCGAAGGCTGATCTAACTAGTCAATCAGAGCGAGAAAACAAAATCATAGTTTTTGGAGTATCAGAGAAAACGAGCGATACAATGATAACCGTATTGGACAGAATCAGTCATGACAAAAAATCAGTTAAAGAACTTTCTCGAAAAACCGGAATCCAGACATTAAATATCGAAGACATTTTTCGTCTGGGTAATTTTGACTCAACCCAAACTCGTCCGCGACCGCTGGTAGTGAAGCTCTCAAATACTTGGAATTGCAGAATCATGATGATGTCAAATGCGAAATTGAAGGCCGACGATATTTTTATCAAACAGTTTTTATCGAAAAAAGAGTGGGAAAAAGAAAAACAGGCTCTAGAGTATCGGTTTAAACTTGCTCAAACCTTGAATATCAACCGTTCAGACATTAAAATTAGGTCAGCCAGGCTGTTTTTCAGGAAAAAAATGATTGATACTAACTTATCTATAGAAGAAAATAGTTGCCTACTAACGAACTCTCCTGAATTCAGTTGACTACAATCAAGTAAAATTTTTTGCGTGTACTGTCATTGAATTGTCGTTCACTATTAAGTATGGATAGACGAGTGATGTTGGATATCCTTCTGAAAAATATTAATCCCGATATTGTTTGCCTCACAGAAACCTGGTTAAACCCAATTATTGGAAACCAAGAGGTCCTAATTAGTCAATCTTATTCAATCCAGTCGCAATCAGATAGAAAACTTGGACCGCATTGGGGTGTCCTAATAGCACACCGAAACACATTATCATGCAAAATGGAGGTTTTGCGAACAAATTCGGATTTCATTTGTTGTTGCTTATACTTCTTCAAGGAGGTTACAATCGTTATTATCACCATTTATAATCCCCCAGCTGACAGCAAATACAGACTCAGTGCAGATTTGTTCTGCAAAACCATTCAGGAGATTGTCAGAGATGTCCAAGAATATCAAAAGTCCATTGAACCATTTACTTTCTTTTTGAATGGTGACATTAACTTCACTCACACAGATTGGCTTACTTTAAGCAGTAATTGTTCATACGAAGAAGTAGTTTTGAATGAATTCAAAAAATTAAGTATGTCATCACTGCAATCCCATGTAAGCTCGCTGGATATTTTTCTTAGTAACAATATTTACTTATGTAGCGAAACATTAGAGGAGAAATCGTTCTCAGATCACAAGTATTTGTTAGCTGAAATTTCGATTGAATATGCTGAACAAGAAGCCCTGCCTAAAATTAAACATTTATATATTAGCAAAGCTAATTGGGACGAATTTACGATCAATTTTAATTTTCAAATGTCTTCCTTTGACTCAATTGATAATATTGTCGACTCGTTTTACCATAAATTAGAACTAGCGTCTTCCATTGCAATTCCACTCGAAACCTCTAGAAGAACCAATGCGCCTTTTTGCAGGTCCTTTAACAGTATCCATTTAGAAAATAAACTCAAAACAGCTTTGAAAAATACACAAAGCGCAGAGAAAATTTCACGACTTAGAGAAGAGTTATCCATTTCTCTAAATAATGAAAAGAAACATTTCGTTGAAAGAAGCAAAGTCTGGTCAACGAACGATGCATATAAATTAATGGGACAAATAACAAAACAGCCAGCTCTGCTTGAGAAAATGGTGTACATGGAAAAAGAAGTTTTTGGGTACAACAGCATTGCAGAATGTTTTAACAATTATTTTGCTTCTGTTTTTGTTCAAGACGTTTCTGAAGTTGTTATTCCATTTAATCAAAGTCCAGAAATATTTCTTGCTGACATTCAGTTTAGCAAAGTGGCTCTGAGTGAGGAAATCAAATACATACGTAGTGGTGCTAACTCTTTTGATGGAATCAGCCCTAAGTTTTTGAAGTCTGCTTTACCGTACATTACGAATCAACTTTTTGTTTATCTTCAGTTGCTGTGTTAGCAAATGTGAGTTTCCCAGTTTGTGGAAAAAAGTGCGTGTAGGACCCCATTTCAAAAGCGGTAGCAAATTAGATATCAAGAACTACCGACCGATTGCCATGCTTAGCTGCTTGTCAGTGCTATTTGAGCGTATGGTGTATAAACAGCTCTCGATCTTTCTGCAACAAAAACTTTGCGTGGAGCAACATAAATTTAGAAAAAATCATTAAATCATCACTCAATTAGTTCTCTACTGCAATAGGTTGTATGAGTTACTTGAAGCATACAAAATGCCAATGACAGTGTATCTAGACATAGCAAAGGCCTTTGGTACCATCAATTATAATATCATACTTTTAAAATTATGTCGAATGGGATTTGACAGTGCTTTCTTGAGGTTTTTCGCGTCACATTTAACTGATCGACAGCAGAGAGTTTTAATATCTTGCGGAAAATTGGACTTTCGACCGATCACCAGCGGTGGGCCTCAAGGGTCAATTTTTACAGTGTTTCTTTTTTCCGTTTATATAAATGACCTACCCGAAATAATTGTCAATGAGCGCTACTTATACGCGGATGACACAAAAATTGTCAGCACTGTAGACAATAGAATACAGCTGGAAAAATATATTGAAAATGCTATTGTTTGGAGCAAGGAAAATTGGTTAAATTTCAATTTCGATAAGTTTAAAAATGTGCAATTTTCATTACAAAAAAAATCAAAACAAGCAATTTTTGCGTCTTCCCAGCAATGGAGCCATCTCACAGGAAACACACTTCAAAGACTTGGGATATATTTTTCAGAAAACTTATCATGGGATCATCACTTAAGTTCTGTTCTACAAAAAACAAATCAGAAGCTTGCTTATCTAAAGAAAACAATTCCAAGTGAAACAAAATTGTCAATCAAATGCATCGTAGTGAAAACTTACATAATATCGATCTTGTTTTATGGATCAAATGATTGGTATGCCAGTAAAACTATCGTCAGGCAAATGGAAAGGCTTCAGAGAAAAAGTTTAAAATGGATAGAATCAAACAGTCATTTTACTGATAACGAATACAATGATTGTCTTCGGTCACATATTTACTTCCGATCACATATATATTTGTTTTTTTTTGGATCTCGTAGTTTTAAACTGAACTTTGACCAGAAAATTCCAACTTGAGGCAGAGCAATTTTGGCAAATAGGGAATGGACATCCGAAAACACGATCAAACGAGAAAATATTTTTATACTCAAACGAATGTAATCGCTAGCGTTGCCGATCTAATTTTTTCTACCGAGTTACAAACTTCAACAATTCGATGTTACTGGCGCGCGTTTTTCCCAACTATAACCCATATTCAAGTCCTCCCAAATTCAAAAGAGAAGTCAAAGAATATCTATTTGATTTAGCTAAGAAGAATTTTAATTACAAATCATACCCATATGGATGGACAGTGTTTGAGGGAAATCAAATTCAAGCCCCGTTAGGGACTTACTAAGCTTGGCAAAACCAAGTTTAGTGAAATTCATTGTTATTAATCTTATTATTATTATTAGTATTATTATTATTATTATTATTATTATTATTATTATTATTATTATTATTATTATTATTATTATTTTTATTATTATTAATATTATTATTATTATTATTAATATTATTATTATTATTATTATTATTATTATTTTTAATATTATTATTATTATTATTATTGTTATTATTATTTTTATTGTTATTATTAGTATTATTATTATGATTATTTTTATTATTTTTATTATTATTATTATTATTATTATTATTTTTATTATTATTATTATTATTATTATTATTATTATTATTATTATTATTATTATTATTAAATCATACCCATATGGATGGACAGTGTTTGAGGGAAATCAAATTCAAGCCCCTTTGGGGATTTACTAAGCTTGGCAAAACCAAGTTTAGTGAAATTCATTGTTATTAATCTTATTATTATTATTATTATTATTATTATTATTATTATTATTATTTTTATTATTATTATTATTATTATTATTATTATTATTGTTATTATTATTATTATTATTATTAATATTATTATTATTATTATTATTATTATTATTATTATTATTTTTATTATTATTATTATTATTATTATTATTATTATTATTATTATTATTATTATTATTATTATTATTATTATTATTAGTATTATTATTATTATTATTATTTTTATTATTATTATTTTTATTATTATTATTATTATTATTATTATTATTATTATTATTATTATTAGTATTATTATTATTATTATTATTAATATTATTATTATTATTTTTTATTATCATTGTTATTATTATTATTAGTATTATTATTATTATTATTATTATTATTATTATTATTATTATTATTATTATTATTATTATTATTATTATTATTATTATTATTATTATTATTATTCGTATTATTATTATTATTATTATTATTATTATTATTATTATTATTTTTATCATTATTATTATTATTATTATTGTTATTATTATTATTATTATTATTATTATTATTATTATTATTATTATTATTATTATTATTATTATTATTATTATTATTATTATTATTATTATTATTATTATTATTATTATTATTATTATTATTATTATTATTATTATTATTATTATTATTATTATTATTATTATTATTATTATTATTATTATTATTATTATTATTATTATTATTATTATTATTATTATTATTATTATTATTATTATTATTATTATTATTATTATTATTATTATTATTATTATTATTATTATTATTATTATTATTATTATTATTATTATTATTATTATTATTATTATTATTATTATTATTATTATTATTATTATTATTATTATTATTATTATTATTATTATTGTTATTATTATTATTATAAAGTCATCTAAAACTGCGCTTTTTGTGTTTATTCATTTTCTAATTATAGGATTTTGTTTTCGACTGTGACCGTGTTGTGTTCTCTTGACAGGTTTTGTTCGGTCTTTCTGATCAATAAACTTGGAAATATCGATGGCTCAAGAAAAGAATTTGAAATGAACCGAGTCAATTTTATTTTACATTCTTGTGCCCGTTCGTTTCAAATTTGTCTTTGAGCCGTCAATATTTCAATGTATATTGTTCGGAATAATCGACGAACAAAACCTGTCACGAGAAAACAACACAAAAGTCACGAGAAAACGGAAAATTAGGTCAGGCGACTCAAACTTCTGTTTGACGAAATAAATAAAACATAATAAGACAAATCTTGAACAACTACAAATCAAAGGACTTTTATTGGCCATATCAACGATTGGACCTAAATCGACTATGAATGGAATTGAAAAGCGTTAAAACGAAACTCGGTCAAATAACATGCAAAAAGAGTAAAAACAGATATGAAATTTCCACTTGTGAACAATAAATCACTGTTGGGTAATTTTTTTGTTTTGTTTAAAAAATTGAGTAAAAACGTGTCAAGCCGCAAAAATACTGGCTTTTTACTTCACCTCCTGTTTTGGTGAGACCAAACTTGATTTCAAAAAAAATTTTTAAACAGATAAGAACAGCGCCTTTTAAAGAAGACAGTTGAAAAGCTATTTGGGAAGATAAAATACTAACTTGGCTGGGGAGATAGATTGCTAATTTGACTATTTTATTTTTTCTGTATAATGAGGGGTTGGTTCAGAAAACAAGATCCAATAGGTGAACGCATAACCCATCAGAGTCAGAAAAGTACTCCAAAATGAAAAGCAGCAAAAACTATTTTAAACATGCTTTTTCCATTTCTCTGCTAAGCAATACAATGACATAAAATGAAAAAAGAGAACAACTGTGTATTTTTTGCTGATATAAACCTCTATCGTTGAATCAATCCAGCGAAAAATTTTATTTGAAAGACAGAACTATATTCTACGACTTTTTTTTATAAAGGAAAAGAAGATACTAAACTGAGAAAACGTTTACTTTTTAAGTCTCAAGCAAACGAAAAATTAACTAGTCACCAAATTTTTACAATTAAAGTAAAAAATTAAAATCCCATGTAATCAAAACACTTCTGCTTAAAGAATGCGTTTTTTTTTAAAAATTTCGAAAAATAAAAGAGTGTCCAAAAATCCCAAAGTTTTCAAATTGTCTACTTCTGCCGAATCTGGACCCAATTGTTTGAAACGAAAAAGGGCCTATCAAATGCACTGAGAAGAAAATCAAAAGCAGAGAAATCTTATTTTTTGCATAAAATTCTTAAATGTTTTTGTCTCGGAAACATATAGTCACGGCTATGAAAATTTCTTCAATTATATTATTACACATAACAGAAAAAAAACTATGAAAAAATTTATATCGAGAGAACCACGGAAATGTGAGTTAGACATAGAACCAGGATACAACCAGCAGAGTGACCTGCAAGATGAGAAACAGACTTGAGAGCCGTGGAGTAGCAAAAAAACACAGACAAAGAACTGTATGATGGAGTCGTGATGCGTTAACTAATATTTTTCTCAAGAAATTCAGGAACTTTATGAAATGTTTTCTTTATAAATTTTATGCAAAAAATGTAGTGTTTGTTACAATTTATTTGCGTTTCCTCAAAAAACTTTAATATATATATATATATATATATATATATATATATATATATATATAAGAGTCGTTTTTTGACCGTAATCGTGTATTTGTAAACTTAGCTCAACAATGTTGGTGTTCAGAGTAATTTTGAGAGTGATGTCAGTAACTTATGATCAAAACTGATCACGCAATTCAGTTACAAACTGACTCCTGAGGCTGTAACAAATAATTTCTTAGAAATCAAAGGCATTAAAATTGAATCGATTTGCTGTTTTAGGGTTTGCGGCAAGAAAAATGTAATTTGAAAAAAAAACCACCAAAGCTGAAACTGAAGAAAAAGCCGGGACACTTCCGGAAATGAACCAAGGACAATTGACAGAAACACTTAGACAAATTTTCTACAAAGAAAATAACACCAAGAAAATACAAAGAAGAATAAAAACATTATCTAACAGAATTGCCAAAACAGCAAAATAATATCCCTTAAAATTATCTCTTGCAATATTCCAATCATATCCTTTGCAAATTATCTATTTTTGCGGGCCCCAAAACAATTAGTCGCAATAAACCGTGTGATACAGTTTTTGTAAACCGTAAAGCAATATTTTTCACACTAAAATAAACAATTCAAAAAACCGCAGAAAAATTAGTCAGCACAAAAAAAAATTTCAAATTAATTCACGAGGGGCAAAGTATAAATTATTTTTCTCGAGTACTTGCGAAGACGTTTTTGCTCAATTTAGTGACGAACTCTGTGATAGAATGCACAACAGAGAACAAAAACTAAATAATCAACGAAAATTAACAATCTATATATAAAGAATGTTTATTTTAAAAAACGTTTATTTTATTCACGTAATACCAATTATTTTTTCAAACTAACCAAACTTTTGGTCCTAAAAATTTCATTGGTCGAAGGAACTAATCCGAACCAGATAGCAGAAACGGGAAGATAGAACGATTGAAGAACTATTTTTGTTTTTGTCACAGGAAGAGAACCTAATAAAGGGGAAAAATTAAAATGAACAGGAAAAGTTCCCGGACAACTAGCATCATCCTAAAAGTATAAACTGGACAGTTATGATATGGAGGAAATGTTTTACCAACGCATCATAGGAAACGGCCAATTACAGAACAAATTGCTCCAAATTGCATCAAAATTGGTACTTAAACTTTGAAATAGTCAAAACAGCCATGAAAAGCACAATGCCATTGTGCATTAGAGATATTAATCAAGATTTATGAGAACAAAGTTTCAGCAGCCGGCATCTAAAATTAGGCTTCATGGGTTTATCCCGTTTCTTTTTTGAATTTGTCTTTATGATTCCATTCATTTTGGATTGTTTTGTTGAGTAACTGCTGTTTAATAGAACTTTGAGCAGAATGAGCGAAGTAAACTAGCCTAGATAAGTCCAACAATTTCACGCAAAGTGCTGCTGTGAATTAAGGTAAAGCGAAACAATGATTTATTCCGCAAAGTAAAAAAAATCGTAGCCAAGTGCTGAATTGCAATCCAAAAAATTGACATGAATATTGACCTTACAATTAAAATTTTTATAGCATTATCAAACTAAGACAGTCAACAAAGCTGCTGACCCATAAAAGCAAAACGAATGAAAATATCTAATAACAATTAGAAAACTTTTTCAGTGCTTTAGTTTAGAGATAGAAAATGAGAAACAAATTGAGGAAATATAAGCTAGATCAACTCTAGTAAATTAAACTGAGCTATAGGAGAAAATGAAAACCAAACTTAAGGACTCAAGAAAACTTAAAAAAAACTTAACTCAGAGGTGCATTCAGTCAGTTTGTTCAACTGCAATAAAAATATAACCAGCAAAAAACCAGAAATTACCCTCCGTTGGGGAATATCGGGATGGAACCAGAAAATGAACGAAAACAAGAGATTGTATTTGGACGAATTTTTTCCTAAGTGTCAAAAAGTGTTCTAATTTGGCGTGGTTTCCATTAAATTCTAAATCTATACTTAATTGAGCTTCTAAACTGAAAGCTATACAGCTTAATATTATTTTCAGCTCGCAATAACTCTGATGAAGTTTGAAAACTCACTATGCGCTATGAATAATGCACTATGAAATAATGACAGATTTTTATTGGCTTATCCCATTTCTCATAATTTTTGCTAACCTGGCATTGACCTTATTCACTATCATTGCGTAATTCTTTGAGGGAAAGAATTTAAAATCCATTCAGTTGAAACAGTGAGCGTAGTAAGTCACGAGTCAAGTGTGAAAAACGTGACACATGTAAAACGAAAAACTTGATCGAAAGGTTAAAGCGAAATCAAAAATATAACAGGATAAGTCCTGACAAAATTCAGAGAACTTTTATGGACTAAACAAAAAAAGGCATAGGACGGATAATGAATGAATTAGGAAAATGATTTTGAAAAATAAATCATATCCAAAAAATCTTTAAAAAATTAAAAGTCGCATGTGAACAAAAAATCTTAAGCAAAAAAACGGATTTTTGCTCAAACGCCATTTCTTCACTGTACTATAGAAAAGAACGACAAAGTTTCACGCCGCAGATCCGCTTGTTTTTTTGTTCTAATACCTGTTTTGGCGTGACCAAATTCATTACTCCAATTTGACTTCAGAAATCAAGAATGTCTGATGCAATTCAATTTCTCTGAATTTTAAGAAACATTGAAAAACAAATCCCAAAGTACAATCCAAAGAATTGGATACAAAGTTACTGTATCTGTCGAGTAATTAATTTACAAGTCCTAAAATCTTTTATTAGCCTTTGACCATTGATAAACTGAAAAATTTTGAAAACAGTATTTTTTTAAAATATTCTAAAATTCGTAACATCAGTATCTTCAAAAATATTACATTGTCTCTGTTGAAACAATTTCAAGCATAAAAATTTCACCGGCCCATAAAGATCGATAAACTTGGAACATGATGGTAGTTTTGAGAAAAAATAATAGAAATTTAAATAAAAAATTTAAGGTGATGAAAACCATTCCATTACTTCTAGAAACTACACAGTAACCTACTATCTAACTATAGAGTGATTTCCCTGGCCCCTGGGTCCGGGAAAAACTCAGAAAATAGCCAAAAGGTTAAAACTTGAAAAAATCAGTCAAAATTGATATTACTCTGTTAATATTGGCATAACAACGAAAGTAAACAAAAAATTTTGAGCAGAAAAAGACATTTTGCATAGCATAAAAGACATATTAACTATGGCAGACCTTTAAAATAACCAAATAAGCAATTCAACAGAAAATTGTTAAAAACAAAAAAAATGCAGGATTGGGGGCTCAAAAACAGCGAAAATTGAATTTTTTCATCTTGAATTTAGCCTTTACAGCAGTTACAACACATTAGGCACCCAAATAGCTACTATATCCAGCTTAGGTCCTTTATTGCAACCTAATGCTCGCCGACCTTTACCTGTTCATTTCGTTCCAAAAGCTTAAAGTCATGGAAAAAGGTAAAAAGGTGTCAAAACATGGTTGTAAAATCATGGCAAAAGGCGGTCAGTAATTTTTTTTTAAAAAAACTTAGGAAAAAGGAAAAAATCTTTCAAAAAACAAATTAAAGGATATGAACTCAAAAACACAGCAAATAAAGATACAGCTAAAGGTTATGGGATCACATTAAAGAGAAATAATGCCATATTAGAAAATGGAAATAATCAACACATCGTAAACATGGCCGGCAAACTCCCGAAAATAGCCGCCGTTGACCCGCTTTTCGCACATTGGGATTGAAACAGAAAAAGAAGAGGCTAAGAGATAAATTGATTGACAAAATTTTTCTTAGTATCAATTTGTTCCTATTTGGTGTGCATATATTGCATATTCGGTTATACTGTAACAAAACACTTTTTAAGCTTCTAAACTGAAAGTTTTTAAGCATAATAGTAATGTCAGCTAGCTATCGCTTTAAGGAACTTTTATAATCTAATGCACTATGACGTAATGACTGGGCTTTATATGTTTATCCCGCTTCTTCAGATTTTGCTCTTCTGTCCTTGGCCGTATCCATTACATTGCGGAATTCATTATGTGAGAGAATTTTGGATCTATTAAATTGAAACAGTAGTTGAGGTAATTCAGGAGACAAACTTGAAAATCGTGACTTTTTGAAAACGAAAACGTGACAAAAAGCGATATAAAATTTAGCCAGAATTTTGGAAACGATTAGAAGATGTCTTTACCAAAAAGCAGCCTGTCGAATAACTAGTTTCTGAAGGCAGTGAGCATCAAAGAAGAGAAAAGACTATTTGATTTGAAAAAAAAATAATTACTTTTTCTAATTTTTGCAAATACGAAAGCAAACGTTAGATCTTCATGACAGTTTAATTGCTCTCACAAAATAGGACAAGCAAAATAAGCACAAAAGCAAATTTTAAAACAAAGCGGAAAACTGTAAGAAATGAAAAACTAACTTTTTTTGTCTAAAATCAAAGAAAAAAATGCTTGCTACCAGATAAATTGTTTACAATTTCTATTTGAAAAAACCCACGTGCATTAAGCTTACATTGTTACCTGTGAAAGCAATGAAATACGATAACGGAGCCATCAATTGCTAAAATAGATTTAGACAGGAGAAAAACAGGAGATTTAGTTGAAAAACTTCAAAATGGCGTAGAACTCCCTACCTTTGTGAGATGTTATATTCTGAAATTATATTATATTAAGATTATATATTTTGATTACGAATATGTGAGATGATATATTCTGAGATTAAATTATTTTGAAACGTTATATTTTGATTACTAATATGCATACGTTATTGCTGTTTCAAATAGCTGCTCTCCAATGACCTTCATTAAGAGTGATACGCACTCACTTGATTTTATCTTTTTGTATTAAAGAAGAGAAAAAATCAGTTTCAGAGTCGGGAATTCGTTTTTGAGAGCGAGTTAAGTCACGCGTGACCAAAAACTTATTAGTAGTGGATAAAACAAGGGATTCAACCACCAGCAAAATTTTTCCCTTTCTCCTAACGCTAATCGCGCATGTCGAATCAGGCCAAATTTTACTGTTTGTTGAATCCCTTGTTTTATCCACTACTATATTCACCACTATGGATACATACTACACGCACAATTTTGTGTACAAAAATGTACATAGCTAGTATAATTTATGCAAATCATACACTAATATCCAAAAGTTCTCAAAGCTAGATTTAAGCCTAATTTCATATCTAATATGCCAAGCTATACTGAAATAAATCAGGTTAATCATCTCACAAAGTTTTTTTCAATAGAATCGGATGGACTGAAAATAACTCAAAATTGCTTAGAACTGGATAATAAGAAACAAGTTTCTTTAAAATTTTGACTTTAACCGGGAGACGATTGATCTATGATGTTTAACTGAGTGATTCTATGTACCTGGTTACATTTTTGAGCCGAGTCTTGGGAGGGCTTGATAAAAGGTTAACTTGCCTTTACCACGCTACGGCAGTACTGCTCGACCTTTCTTAATGGCAACTGTGGGGGAGGGTGCAACTACAGAATGCATGAACACTTTTAATTTTAATTATTAGGCTGACTGAAGTCTAATATTAAGCTGACTGAACAATATTAATGTATCATTTGTAGGGATATCGATGTCAATATTAATATTAAATATATTTCTGAATAAACAATCACTCATTTATCATTTATGAAAATTGTAGTTCTGTCATGCACCTAGATTGTAGCTGGCTATCCTTCTGAACTTCTGCCAAAAACATTGTAAGGAACTTTTTCCATTCTGAGTAGTAGTCTGTTGAGACTAGGATCCTGGGATAGCCTTCACACGCTTGAGAGAAGTTGATATAACTCTGGATAGTAGAGTAGGAATATCCTTTATCGTTCAGTAGTTTTTTCCAGGGAATATCCTTATTGTTTTCTTGATGGTCTTGTTTCACTTTCCCCCATATGTATCCTCTGTCAGAAATTGTCAGTAGATATAAACGATTCAACTTTCCCTCCATGTTATTGACTGTGGTGAGATAAGACTCAAATTCACCAATATTGAATGAACTCCTGAGTTTATTGTGGAAAGATAAATATTCCGGCACATTCACTTCAAACTTGTCCAGTGTTTCCTGATGCTCGTAACTTAATAGGTCCTTCTTGAACTTGGAGAGGAACAACTGGAAGAGTTCTGTTTTAGTTCGTTTTCCAGTCTCACTTTCATGTTCTGCGGTGTTGTCGGTTATGCATTTGTTCTCCTTACAAATTGTAATCATTTGATTTGTTAAAATAGTCAGCTCATTTATATTCTCTTCAGACAAAGAAGTGGATGATAAAGCTCCAGTTATTAAAGTCTCGTCAAATGACGAAAATTGTTTAAATTTTTTCGCTAGTTTTTGTAGTGAAGTGAAACTTATGATGAATAGCCAAAAAATGCCGTGGAGAATAAGGGTCCCCACGTGGAGAATTATTCTAGAATATTCTTTTTTCTAGAATATTCTCACATGAATTTTAACTTAAAATTAGTTATCATCTCCCAAGTAATTACATGTTTTAAATTAAAATATTAATTAAATCCTTCTATTAAATTGAATGATTTGTATAATCTATTAACAATTAAATAAAGATTTTAATAAATACTCACTTTACTAGCTAATTTTTAAGGATATCTTATATTCCAAATTTTCACTTGTTTTCATTCTGTTAGTGGTGGTGGCTTTCTTTGTCAATGGCCAAATTTTACTGTTTCTTGAATCCCTTGTTTTATCCACTACTATATTCACCACTATAAATACATACTACACGCACAATTTTGTGTACAAAAATGTACATAGCTAGTATAATTTATGCAAATCATACACTAATATCCAAAAGTTCTCAAAGCTAGATTAAAGCCTAATTTCATATCTAATATGCCAAGCTATACTGAAATAAATCAGGTTAATCATCTCACAAAGTTTTTTTCACTAGAATCGGATGGACTGAAAATAACTCAAAATTGCTTAGAACTGGATAATAAGAAACAAGTTTCTTTAAAATTTTGACTTTAACCGGGAGACGATTGATCTATGATGTTTAACTGAGTGATTCTATGTACCTGGTTACATTTTTGAGCCGAGTCTTGGGAGGGCTTGATAAAAGGTTAACTTGCCTTTACCACGCTACGGCAGTACTGCTCGACCTTTCTTAATGGCAACTGTGGGGGAGGGTGCAACTACAGAATGCATGAACACTTTTAATTTTAATTATTAGGCTGACTGAAGTCTAATATTAAGCTGACTGAACAATATTAATGTATCATTTGTAGGGATATCGATGTCAATATTAATATTAAATATATTTCTGAATAAACAATCACTCATTTATCATTTATGAAAATTGTAGTTCTGTCATGCACCTAGATTGTAGCTGGCTATCCTTCTGAACTTCTGCCAAAAACATTGTAAGGAACTTTTTCCATTCTGAGTAGTAGTCTGTTGAGACTAGGATCCTGGGATAGCCTTCACACGCTTGAGAGAAGTTGATATAACTCTGGATGGTAGAGTCGGAATATCCTTTATCGTTCAGCAGTTGTTTCCAAGGAATATCCTTATTGTTTTCTTGATGGTCTTGTTTCACTTTCCCCCATATGTATCCTCTGTCAGAAATTGTCAGTAGATATAAACGATTCAACTTTCCCTCCATGTTATTGACTGTGGTGAGATAAGACTCAAATTTACCAATATTGAATGAACTCCTGAGTTTATTGTGGAAAGATAAATATTCCGGCACATTCTCTTCAAACTTTTCCAGTGTTTCCTGATGCTCGTAACTTAGTAGGTCCTTCTTGAACTTGGAGAGGAACAACTGGAAGAGTTCTGTTTTAGTTCGTTTTCCAGTCTCACTTTCATGTTCGGCGGTGTTGTCGGTTATGCATTTGTTCTCCTTACAAAATGTAATCATTTGATTTGTTAAATTAGTCAAGTCGTTAATATTCTCTTCAGACAAAGAAGTGGATGATAAAGCTCCAGTTATTAAAGTCTCGTCAAATGACGAAAATTGTTAAAAATTTTTCGCTAGTTTTTGTAGTGAAGTGAAACTCATGATGAATAGCCAAAAAATGCCGTGGAGAATAAAGGTCCCCACGTGGAGAATTATTTTAGAACATTCTTTTTTCTAGAATATTCTCACATGATTTTTCACTTAAAATTAGTTATCATTTCCCAAGTAATTACATGTTTTAAAGTAAAATAATAATTAAATCCTATTAAATTGAATGATTTGTATAATCTATTAAAAATTAAATAAAGATTTTAATAAATACTCACTTTACTAGCTAATTTTGAAGGGTTTTTTATATTTCAAATTTTCACTTGTTTTCATTCTATTAGTGGTGGTGGCTTTCTTTGTCAACGGCGGCGGCCATTTTAGCATGACATGCACTTTTCATTCGATCTGCTAAGCAGTGTAATGCGATGTTAAACCAAGCTTGTTGACTTCTTGTACTATTAGTGGTTGCTAAATATGAAAGAAAGCGAACAATAATAGCACAGTCAAAAACACTGAGATCAGTGGAAACCCAGTGATTAGTGTTTTTCTATGTCTTCTTGAATATTATACTTATAAACATGCTCTCTTAATTGATTTCTAGTATGACCATATCTATATCTATGAAGATAAATACATAGTCTACATTTCCTATTTCTAAATCTATATAATGATATATGTTTATAAACATTACACATACTACATGTTAGATATTGATCAGGATCAGAATAATGATATCCCAAATGTTCTATATAATCTTTAACCTTAACCATATTTTTACATACATAACAAGAATATTCTAATTCTTTACAATTATTACAACATTCTTTCCAAGGTTTATTTATGCATTTATTGCATTTCATTTTCATTTTTCGAAAAATTATTTTTTGATTTTTCCCCTAAAAAAATACATCATGTCTCAATCAACTAATACTAGTGTCATAAACTTCTGCGATGTCTGTAATCTATCCTTTGAATCAAAGAAGGCTTTATACAGGCATCAATCATACGATCTCAAACATAAGGAACTATTGGAGAAAATGTTTGAGTCTGAAGAAGAGGAAATCTCGGAGAGGGTGTATAATTTGGATGAAGATGATTATATTATTAAAACTAGGGCTAAAACTAAAACAGAAACTCAATCAGAAACTGAAACTGAAATCAATATCTATTCTAAGATTAGGTGTATATGTAAAGAATGTCATGAAGAATTTAGAAGTAAAGTAGCTCTAACTACTCATTCATATAGTCACAATCGCATGTATCTAGAAAACATAGAAGACTTCGATATAAACTCAATTCAGAATATGAGAGAATTTTATATTACTGATAAAGGTGGGAATTACATTGAAGATATAGATGAAGCAACTAATTACTCTTTAGAAGAAATTAAAAACTGTTACCAGTTTTGTAAAGTTAAGAGTTTTAAATATAAGATCACGGCTGAATGTGATTATAAGAAGAGAACCAAAGAAGAAGTTAAAACTACTAATATATTTTTCAATACTGATTATATTAATAATAATGCAATCCGCGAAGCGGTTTCATCGATATATGAATATGGTGACTTCAATCGGTGGTTGGAATTCTGAAAGGAAATATATGAAGGTTATGGTTATGATTTTGAGTTTCTTGGAATAAGAAGTATTCAGTTAAACATTGAACCAACTAAAGCATCTATTGGTAGTTATATAGATTTACCTCCTGATCTCAAAAACTCTAAATCGATATTAAATGTACGTAGTTATAAATACAATTGCTTGCAACTGACTATAACTGCTTGGCTACATCCCGCCCCACACCATGCAACTCGAGAAAGTAAAAATGTAGATAAACTAGTTGAACCAAGACAACAACAAGAAGATGATTTTGCTTATATAATAAGAAAACAGAAATTGTATAATATTAATATTTGGGTATACACACCTTGTGGTAATGGTAAAATAGAATTGTTTAAACCAGTGGATGATTTTAATAAAAATAGAAAAGATGTAAGAATACTAGTTTGGAGTAATGGTCAAATAGAACACTGTGCCCTAATAAAAAATATAGAAACCTTGTTAGAACGACCAAATAAAAACAACATTAAATGTTATTATTGTGATAGGTGTACCTATTGGTTTAACTCACAAATTAAATATGATAAACACGAATGCAACAACTCATTCAAACCAGAGATTGTTTGTCCTAAGAAAAAACATATTACTTTTGTAAATGAACACAAACGTCAGAATATAAAAAATATTATAACTGCCGATATAGAATGTTGCATTGTTGAAGTCTCAACTAATGATTTAAAATATGTAATAGCTGAACATATTCCAATAGCTGTGGGTTACACCTGGCAAGGTAACTTCAAACATTACTTCGGTCTAGGCTGCATCAAAAGATTTGCTAGAGATCTATTAGAAATAGAAACTGAGAATAATTTCAAACATAATGAAAAGATGATATTCACAGAAGAAGATAAATTATATCATGAAACTAATAACACTTGTCATATCTGCAGCAAAACATGTATTAATAAAGTAAGAGATCATTGTCATGAAACTGGTAAATATAGAGGACCAGCATGTAAAATATGTAATCTAAGATACAAACAACAAAACTTCATTCCAGTAATATTCCATAATGGCTCTGGCTATGACTTCAACCTACTATACAGTGAACTCTTTAAACAGAATAATGATAAAAGAAAGTAGATAACATACCACTAGCTGCTGGTAAATCTAAGATGTTTAGCATTGGTTGTCTCAAATTCTTAGACAGTTATAACTTCTTAGCTATGCCTCTAGATCAAATGGCAAAGATATACGGATGTAAAACTAAAACATTATATCTATATGAATACTTTGGTTTAGACTCCTTTGGAACCACGACAAAGTCGTATAATAATCTTATAGGTAATCTAAAAATAGAAGACTTCAAATCCTCTCTACATAATAAATTTCCAACACAAGAAGATGTCGATATCTTTAATAAAGACAACAGTCATAAAACTGGTAAAGATCTAACTATAGAGTATTTACAAAATGATGTGGAAATATTAGACTACTGCATGAATGAATATGTTAAACTAAGTATGAAAGAATTCATGCTTAACCCACTACATTATGTAAGTCTCCCAGGTTATAGTTTTGATTGTTGGTTAATGTCAAGCGGTGTAACATTAGATACATTGCAAGATAAACAAGTGCTAGATGATTTTGTTGGAGCAAAGAGAGGTGGTATATGTGGAATAATGGGAGATAGATATATAGATAACAGTGATGGTATGACCAAATATAACATAGACACAAACAATCTATATGGTTATGCAATGATGCAAATGTTACATTATAAGGATTTTGAGTTTATTACTACTACTACTCTAGATCCGCAAAGCGGGTACCTCGATGTAATATTGAATACTCCAGATGATAGTGATCATGGTTACTATATAGTTTGTGATATTGATTACACTAATGAATGTAAAGAGAGAACAGAACAGTTAGCACTAATGCCTAATAAAAGAAAGATAAATGATAAGGAATTGGGATATCAAGAACGAGATGGAGTCAAAGCAAGATCAGGGAAACTGCTTCACAGATCAGAGAAATTAATCTTAGACCAAAACAACAAACCAGATTATATGGTTCATTATAGGATGTTAAAGTTCTATGTTAAGATGGGGGTAAAAGTAACAAAAATGCATAGAGTAATTAAATTTAAACAAGATTATATATGTAGCAATTATATACAAAACAATACAAATAAAAGAGCAACAGCTAAAACTGAAGCAGAGAAGGATGTAAGGAAACTAATGAATAACTCATGATATGAAAGATTGTGCATGAATCCTCTACACTTCTTTCAAAGCAAGTTCTTGCATGATGAAGAAAAGATAATGAAAAGTTTAAGTAAACCAACATTTAAGAATATAACTAGATATAGAGATTATAGCCAAATAAAATATATAAAGAAAAAATAGAAGATGATTCTCCACTATATGTAGGTGTTACTATCTTAGAATTAAGTAAATTACACATGTATGATGTATTCTATAATATTCTACAACCATCCCTCAAAGATCTAACACTTCACTATATGGATACGGACAGTTTCGTATTAAGTTATAGTGAAGGTAAAGTTAGTGATGAACATATGGACTTAAGTAATCTAGACATACCTATAAAAACTAATAATAAAGTCCCCGGCAAGTTTAAGCACGAGCTGGGAAGTAGGTTTATTGAGGAATTTATAGTATTGTCCCCCAAAACGTATAGCTTCAAAATTTATCCTAAAAACACTAAAGAAAAAGGAATAAAGAAGCATAATAATGCTAGGCACATAGATTATTATGATGCATTAATGAATAATACACAGAGAACAGTAGATGAATGTAGAATACAAAAAGTTGGTGATAACATGACAACAGCAAAAACAAGTAAGATTAGTCTAAACACATTTGATGATAAAAGATTTTATGTAAATAATATTAAAAGCTATCCTCATGATGAGAATCTATATCTATTCAAAAGAGGTTTAATAAAATTGATCCGCCAAGCATCAGTGAACGAGCAAAGCTCGCGGTTTACCAAACTGCTTCGCAGATCATTAGATGGAGACAAAGACCTACTGGTTAATAATATTCTAGAACTAAACATTAATGATGATAGAAAGTTAATTGAAGTTGCTATTATATTATATAATGAGCTTTGCTAATTTTATAACAAATAAATATAGACCTAATTCATTCATTACATCCATAGGGTTGGTAGTTAGTATATTATAAATCATTATCTGAGCCATATATTTTTCCATAGTGTCTCCCATGATTGTATTCTTATGTAGTGTAGCTCCAGCTATTATATTTTTATTATATTCTAGAAATTTTATTATCTTCCCAGCCCCATCTACATATTTAGAATAAGTTGAAATTATTAAATCATCATGATTTGGTTCCTTAATATGATCAATAAACTCATCTATAGTATTACAACGTCTTTTACAAGCTAAACATCTTTTTAGATTAAGAGAGAAGCTGTTTTCATTATCCATTTTTTAATCTTATTATAATTTTTCAATACATATGAAATGACTAAACTAGATGAACTTATAGAATTAAACAATCTAGAAAAACAAAACAGAAGAAATAGATTAGAAGATAAATTAAAACAACAAGAATTTTATGGTGAAATAGAAGAGTTGTTTGATCCTCTAACCAAAACTATCAGTGAAACTGCTTCGCAGATAAACGCAAACAATGAACGGAATCTAGCATTAAGTGAACAAACATTAAGAGCAATAGATTGGCAAAATCAAGAGTTAGATAAACAAACTAAGATGATTGGTGAAACTGCTTCGCAGATCGAGCAAGCTGGTTCCCAGTTTAATGAAACTGCCTCCAAGATGGGTGAAACTGCTTCGCAGATTGGTGAAACGTTAAAGGGGACCATAAAGCAAACTCAAGATATAGCACCGGTTTATGTTGATACAAAAACAGCCAAACTTCTTCATGACATGGGGGCTCAAACTAATCCTCAATTAAAATTAGAACTCGTAGATTTACCTAGTAGGAGATATAAAATGAATGGTGTTGATATAACTCTAGAGCAGGGTGCATTTTTAGTTAGGGATAATGTATATGAGTTTTCAGAAGGATTTACTGATTTTCTTACTAAAACAAATGTAACATATGATGATAAGGTTGAGGAAGATGAAAACAAAATTAAAAGGTTTTTAAAGGATATTAGATATGATTTAGGAAAAAGGGATAAGAAAAGCGCTAGATATAGAAAAATAAAACGTATAATGGAGGTAAGTGATGATATATTTGGCAGGGGATTAAATGACAACCCAAATAATTTAGTAGAAAGGCTAGAATTATTAATACTAGAAACAAAAGCTGGTCATGATGGATTATATGATGAAATGCTAGATATATCTAAGCAACTATTATCTATGAATATTATTAATCAAGACCAACTAGATAATTTTGTTTTTAACTATGGTAAATAGGTGAAACCATGACTATGTCCATAAAAAAAATGATAGAAAAACAACAACAACTACTAGCTAAAGAAGGATTCAGTCCTCAAATAACAAAGTTTAAAAGACAAACAATAATACCACTATATAAAAATGAAACATGGTCAGCTGATTTAATTGATAAGTCATCTCTAAGTAAATACAATAATAATTATAAGTTTATATTAACAGTTATAGATATATTCACAAAATATGCATGGGCTATTCCTTGAAAGAATAAATCTGGTATATCTATAACTAATGGTTTTAAAATAGTATTAAGTGAACATCCACAAGGTGGCTCTGAACCTAGAAAACCAGAAAAATTATGGGTAGATAGAGGTAGCGAGTTTTACAAAAAAACATTTAAATCTTTACTTAAAGAATATGGAACCGGCAAAGCCGCTTCAGGGATAGAGCTATATTCTACTTATAGTGATTTAAAGGCTGTGTTTATAGAGAGATTTAATAGAGAACATTATTACACATAATAAATAAACCAATGTTCATCAATGGCGATGGTAATTGGGTAAATATATTAAATGATGCTGTTGTAACATATAACAATAACATTCACTCAACAATTAATATGACACCAGTTGATGCTTCTAATAATCCTGATAAAGTTATACACACTTCTAGTTTTAAGAATATTAAACCTAAACTTAACATTGGTGATTATGTTAGAAATGTAGATAAACGTAAAATCTTCTCTAAAGGTTACACTTCTAATTGGAATAGAGAATTGTTTAAAGTGGATGAAGTTCTAAAAACACATCCAACAACATATAAAATAGAAGATATTAATGGAGAGATAATAGAAGGCAAATATTATGAACAGGAACTATTGAAATCTGAGTTTGATTTTGAATCTAATAATAAAGTTTTAGAATCATTAAGTATATTTCTTAATATAAATAATGACAAGAAATAGATTCAATCAAGCGAAACGTCATATAGGGAATGGAAACAACTTAACACTAAGTAAGGCTCGTGGGTTATTCCTAGAAGATAATGATAATATTGATATGAAAGGATACCTATAAAATTACAAATGTTCATCCTCCAATAGATGAAAAAGATGTTGTTAATAAAGAGTATTGTGACAATAACTTATTATCCTCTTCTAATAAAATAGACATTTTATAGAAGCATAACTGAACTAAGAAAGGGTGATTTTGATAAAGTTACAACTAAAACATTACAACTAAATGAAACACAAATTAATGAAGAACTAAATAATGAGTTTATTGAATCAACAAATGAAGTCAGAAAAACTGTTAAGTTTTGTAATAAAGTTGCTGCAGATACTATCTCTGATTATAATCAATTAAAGCAAGAATTTGATAATAATAAATTTAATCAGAATATAACTAACATACACTAAGATGAAATGTTTACTAACGGTCTGAGAGAAATGAAAGAATACAATAAATCTCTTAGAGGTGTTATAGTACAATATATAATTGCTATACTTTTACAAAGTAAGTTACTTGATAATAAAGAGAAAGACAGACTTGAGACGCATTATAGTTTTAATCAAGAAGATGTAATGAAAGAAATAGAGAGAATTTTTACTAATGAAAATAAGCAAAGCAATGACCAATCCAACAGCACCAAGTGAGAGATTACTATAACCAGATTTGTCATCAGTATCAGAAAGATTGATAAACGAAAAGATTCAAGCTAATAATAAATTTAACAACAATATTAACATTATAAAAGATATTAGAAATTATTATGAAACTGAAACTAATAACTATAATAAGAAGTTAAGTAGATATAAGAATTATACTAACATAGCTGAGATAACAGAAATAGTATTATCATCAATAGCAACAACTGCAACAACAACATCAGTTTCATTAACAGGTATAGGATTAGCTTATTCTATACCAACAGCTTTTGCTACAGCAACTGTTTGTGGTTCATTATCAAAAACATTTAATACTAAAATTAGAAATAAAATTACAAAGTATTCACAAATGTATATTTTAAGTAAACAGTTTAGTGATAAGTTTAATAAACTATATACTAAATCAATGAATGATAATAAAATAGATAATGATGAATATAAAGAATTTATATGAAGAAAGAAGTTATATGAAGAATATAAGAAGAACAAGAAGAATCAGTTGAGTATTTTTTTAGATTAAAGATATTAGTGCTTAATAACAATGTTTTTAGTAATAATAATATTAGTTTTAATATTTATCGATAAATATATAACCATAATCATAGCTATAATCATAAACATAATCATAATCATAATCATAATCAAATAATTATCTTTTCTTTGTACCTAAGTATAACCCTCTTCCTTTTTGTACTACTCTTATACCTTCACCAGTAGTTGCAAATTTAATTAAATCAGGTGTAGCTGCTAGAGCTGCTTTAGGGTTTCTAGATTCAGCTGCACTTCCTATTTTACTTGCTATTTCTAATGCTCTTACTGGATTATTAGCAACTTTCTTTCCAAAGTTAACTGTAGCCCTACCAACACTTTTAAAGAAATCTTTAAGTCCTTCTGCTTCTATTGTTGCATCAGATACTGTCATTGATTTATTTCTCTTACACTTAACACAATTACCCTTTAACATTTTAGTACCTTTTGAAGTAATAAAACCTCTTATGTTATTAGTACCACTATAATGTCTACCTCCAACACAATAAGAATTAGTTTTGAACTTATTTAAAAGACTCATTTCTATATATAAAAAATAATGGAAGTTAAAAAGTATAATCCTTTTGTTGTTATCAAACCTAAGCCTAAGGTTAAGCCCAAGCCCAAGGTTAAGCTTGAAGCTAGAGGCTTGGCTCTAGAGAATAAAAAGAAATTAGACATTATTTATGCTAAAGGTTTTGTTAATACTAATATGAAATAGTTGGGTGTTAACAAGAGTAACAAGAGTAACAATTAGAGTTGACTAGCTATAAATATAAGTATAAGTATATGGTTATGTATAAGTATAAGTATATAATTATAACAATAACTATATTATACTATAATTATAAATTATCACTAGAGTTATATCTAAAATTAAAATTATCGCTAGAGTTATATCTAAAATTATAATTATCGCTAGAGCTATATCTATGACTTAAAATATATCTATGACTTAAATTATATCTATGATATTATGTCTACCATCTTATTACCATCACTATTCACACTAATAACCTTTCTAGTTAGTACTAATGCATGACATATAACATCTGCAACTGCAGCACTAAATTTAAAATTAAGTTGTATTGGTTGTGGACCTATATGATCCCTTTAATATCTAGTATCGAATACATATATTCTATAATTACTTTTGAATGTTCTATGATTTATATATGGTTTTATATTATGTGGTAGCCCATTATAATCTTTATTAAAGCTAACAATCTCTTTAAAAGCCTCATTATAATTATTGGTTCCATAATTAATATTCATTCTATCCTCGGGATAAAACTCACTGCCAATCTTACAATACCATTCAGTAACATTCATTACATCAAATGTACTTGCATCATGAGTTTGCTCTTTAACATTATTATTTTCAAAACCAACTTTAAAATATTGTGGTCTTTCCATACCACTCTCCATACCTAGATCAAACAAGAAGTTAGTAGCATTGGGTACATTCTTATAAAATGTCTTTCTTTCATAATAACTAAAGTCTACATTATTCTTTTTTACTTAAACCCTTTTGCACAATAATTCTATTATCATTACTAGGATCAATACTAGGTACACACCATGATATATCTCTAATTTCTATATTACCATCATTAGCAACTGCACCAGGATTAGCATTAACTCTATATAGAGCTCTATCATTATTATTCCTTTTTAACAATAGTTTAAATCCTAAACCATATATAATCTTTTCTAAATCATTTATGAAACCAAATAGATCACTCATCTTAATCATCATATACATATGACCTCGTTGTGCAGCAATATGGTCACCTTTAAGTTGACTATCTCTATTACCTTGATTTCTATCAAACCCACTCTCATATTCATCATCAGTACTAGTTAATAACTTATACATCAACAGATTAGGATGACAATGATCTATATATTCAATAGTCCTACCACCACTAGTTTCAAGCTTAATTGAACTAAACAATGCCATCATACCATAATTAACTAATCTAATATTAGCATCATTAGCAAATACACCACCAGCATCATCTGATACAACAAACTCTATCTCTAGATAGGAATCACGCAAATTTAAGTGATTCTCTTCTCTATTGAGTTCAATATTAATATTGGTATTTATCGTATTCATTGTTGCCAGGTTATTTGGTTTATATTTTATAATCTTACTTTTAAGTATATCATTTTTGTAACCATAAGTTGCATCCAAATTAAAATCCATTTTTATTAGATAAAAAATGACAGACAACTTGATTCTATATGAACTACAAAATATACATGAAGCTTTAACTAAAACTAAAGAAGAGTATACACTTAACTTTAGAATGATAAAAGCAACAGAAAAGTTGAACTTTAGTGAACCTATACTTAATACAACAAAATTAGGTTTAATTAGATTATCTGTTTATAATTCGGTGTTTAATGTGAATAGGAGAAATAATCAATTCTTATATGCTAGTACTGTTTTAGAAGATGATGAAGCTTTACCTCAGGCTCTTAGCTCTGACCCTAACTTTAACCCTATCTCTACCTCAAGCCCAAACATTACATCTATACTTAATCATAATTATAAAGGAATCCCGTTGCTATATTCAACTATTACACCGGGAGCATATGAGTTAACTGATATAGCAGAATTAATAAAAGAAGAAACTTATGGTAATGTTATAATAGAACCTGATAAGAATACGATGAAATGTTTAATGGAAATAAAACAAGGGGCACTCAGCTTTGATATAGAAAACTCACTAGCCTCATTACTAGGATTTAGAAAAATAATTTATAAAAAAGGTAGATATAAATCTCAGAAAATTATTGATATTATGGGTTTCAATAACATTAACATTCATTGTATTGTGATATCCGGAGCTAAAGATAATGGTAAAGATACAGACATACTATATACTTTAAATCTAACTGAACCACCAGGTTACTTGATAAATATTATACCAACTAATATCTTGTATCATAATGTAACTAAAGATAGAATAGAGTATATAGAATTTCATATTGAAGATGAGCATGGAAGACCTATAGACTTTAATGGTGATGTATTAAGTTTTACTTTACATTTGATTTAATTTTATACTTGTACTTAGACTTAGACTTATCTGCGAAGCAGGTTCCCTGATACTTAGACTAAACTACAAAACTCTCCGATCCCAATTAATTCTTAGTTTACCATTAATTTTTTTATTTTTAGTTATACCAATGACAATATAATTATAAGGCTCTTTCCATACCTTATTACATATATTAGCAAAATCATTATAACTAAGTTCAACATTATTAAAGAAATCTTGATATATAGATATGAGGACTTTACCTCTTTGTTCAAATAAAATAAATAGATTACAGTTCTCTCTAACACTCTGCCTATCCAGAGAGAACAGGTTTTGATTAAGATATATCATATTGCAATTATTATGTCTACCTCTACAAAAGTATTCATTAATAACTGGTTCTTTGGCACTAACATCATCGAATATCATTAGTTTCTTTAAGTCTTTAGGTAGTTTATCGGGAGATGGTAAATCTTTTATATCTTAAATAAATTCAACATCTGCTTTGGGGTTTATTCTTTCTATACCACGGTACTGATCGCCAGTAGGTCCAATGATGTATAGCTTATCAAATTATATACTAGCTAGAATTAGTTTTTTCAATAAGAATGTCTTACCACATTCACTAGGACCAGATATTATACATCTAAAGTTATCTGGGAATGCGGCTTCAGTAATTATGTCATCATCATTTAACCATGAATATAGATCATCATTTATGTTTACAGAGATCGGCGAAACCGCTTCGCGGATACTGTTAGTAGGACTATGGGACTTCGTCCAAGTTTCACCATTGTTATTAGGTTTAAACTTTTGACGGGACTTCATCCATGCTTCGCCATGAGGTTTCACCCATCCGGGAACCGGTTCCACCGATGTTTCACCATGTTTTTCATCCAATATATATAAAAAATTATCATTATCATTATCATTATCATTATCATTATCATTATCATTATCATTATCATTATCATTATCATTATCATTATCATTATCATTATCATAATCATAATCATAATCATTATCATTATCATTATCATTATCATTATCATTATCATTATAATTAACATTAACATTAACATTAACATTATCATTATCATTATCACTAACATTAACATTAACATTATCTTTATCATTAAAATTATCAGTATCATTAACATTATCTTTATCATTAACATTAACATTATCTTTATCATTAACATTACAACTTAAACAAAAACACTCATTATATATTCCTGGATATTTACATTGATTAACTAGAATATTCAAAACACTTTTAATTCTTAATCCTCTATCAATAAGATAGATCATATATAAACAATAAGGCCCACAATAAGATTCATCATATTGTTGTATTCTTTCATTGGAGCCTAGATCAACATACTCTTCTAAAAATAAAGGTGGAGTTTCTACACCAAAACTATCAAAGTAATAGACAGGACCATCGGTGTAACCGCTTCGCTGATCTTCTCTTCCTATAACTGAAATCCAATGTGTACCTTCAGTTGGATGTAGATTTACAATAATGTTGAAGTTAGGATCCCCGATACTATCTGGAGTTTGATCTCTCATTACAATTTCAATTGGTGTTAGACTTATATCTTTGCCTATATCTTTTATTCTGATATCACTCATAGCATTATTATCAATATTAAATTTATTATTGAATTCCTCAAAAGTTAGGATGAGCATTTTTATATATATAAATTTTATATATAAAAATGGAAACAGGTAGTGCGGTTTTTATTTTTATTATTATTATTGGAATTTGTTATATAATATATGATTCAAGACCAAGTAAATATACAAAACTAGAAGAAGGCTTTGGTGGATTTATGAATAGGAGTCTAGTTAGATTTGAATATGAAAAGTCACCATTACATACTATTGTTTATGGTGGAACTGGAACGGGTAAAACATATTTTATTAGACAAAACTTAAAGTTATACTTAGACCATGGTCAAGTTCAAGATCAAAACCAAAACCAAAACCAAGACCAAAACCAAAACCAAAACCAAGACCAAAACCAAGCTAAAAAATAGTTATAGTTTGTAAAGATGACTGAGACTGGATAGATCCTGAGTCTAATAAGTTGTATACAGGGTTTAATAAATGTGATATAAATATGATCACAAAAAACAATATGCATAAATTTCAAAATTGTGTAATAGTACTTGATGATATGGGTGATAGGTTAAATAAGGATATAGGTTATCATTTTACTGAAGGTAGACATTATAATAATCAAATGATTGTAATGTGTCATAAACCAGCTCTAATAATTAATACAGCAAGAATGAGTTGTGATACTATTTTTTTAACAACTTATAATGGACCTGACCTATTTAAAAACTTTAATGAGATATATAAATGTGAACATGACGTCAATAAAATAATTAGTGAATTAAATAGTAACTATTATAATTATACAGATGGAATGTCAGATGAACTTCGTTATGGTATAATTAAATATAATAAAAATGAAATTACTTTTATTATTATTAGTAGTAATAGAACAAAGATATATGATTCAAGAGTTGGTTTCCTTGATTTAAAAGCTCTTAGTTTAAAAGATGATCTAGAAAGAGAAGACATAAATAAACTTATAGCATATATGAAACCACTAATGATTAATGCAACAGATAGAAATGTTATTAATCATGATAATTATCAGTTTTATTTCAATAAACTTCTTACTTTAAATAATATTAAAATACAGAATGATGTTCTAACTAAAGAAATGATTATGGGAAAGGGTATGAAAATTTTATCAAATATTGGTGGAATTATAGGCACAGGTTTAATTATATTTAGTTATATTTATCCCGATTCAATATCAAGAAATGCTGGAACTGTAGCAATGGGAGCAAGCACAATGTTGAGTAGACTAAATAAATTAGGTAATGTTGGATATTGAGAAGAGTTGGAAGGTGAAACACGAAGCAGTTTGGTAAACCATGAACAAAGTTCGTATACTGATCAGTGTTACTGTGACTTTGTCAATGAAGAGATGGGAATTTTGAATAGAAAGGGAGGAAGGTTTTTAAACAAACTATATATAAATAATGAAGAATTTAGAGAAGAGATTAAAAATTTAGTTAAAGATAAAAAAGAATTAGACCTTGATTTGATCTTAGATAACAGATGTAAAACTAATACACTCAATACGTTAGGAAATAAATATTTAGCAGAGTGTATCACATCTAAAGATAATACTAAAGATTTAATTGAAATTATGGCTAAATATTATCAGAGACATTAAATTTTACCTATTATAAATGCTTTTACAATGTTTAGAGTGTAACTATAAATGTGGAAACATTGCTGTTTTAAAATATCATTATGAATCATTTCATAAAGATAAAACTGATAAAAGTATGTGTGGTAATATAATATTAAGTGGTATTTGTGCTAATGATTTTTCCCCATGGGGTTGTTCTTTAAAAAATGAATCTAATTCTAGTTCTAATTCTAATTCTAATTCTAATTCTAATTCTAATTCTAATTCTAATTCTAATTCTAATTCTAATTCTAATTCTAATTCTAATTCTAATTCTGTTTCTATTTCTAGTTCTAACCCTTGTTCTAATTCTAGTTCTAACCGTAGTACTAGTTCTGGTTCTGGTTCTATCTATGACTATAACTCTAACTCAGATCCTAACTTTATCCCTAACCCTAAGCCTAGCTCAGAAGTATTAACTAGATGTTGTAATAAGTGTAATTATATAAAGCCACTAAAAAATTTCGATGAGGGTAAGTATTTATGTAGAAGTTGTACTTCAGCTAAAGTTAATTGTCCATATTGTACTTCTGTTGTGAGCGATGATGGGATACGGGCTCATGTAAAGAAACAACATCCAGATATAGAATTAACTAGAGGATTAAGTAGAAATCTGCAAAGCAGGTTCCCTGATATAACTGAAAGATCAGTGGAGCTGGTTCCCAGATCTGATATTACCCAAACTGGGGATCTTCGAATTTGCAAAACAACTCCGTTGAGCAGTTATACTGATAGTTGTTCATGTAAATACTATAATTTTGTATCATTTCTTATTAATAATGGAATAAATATAGAAAAAGTAAAAGAAAATATAAATTTATTGAAGAGTATAGATAATTTGAAATAAAAAGTATAAAAAAATTAAAAAATATCAAAAAAGAGGGAATCACTCTTTACGAGCGAAAAAGAGCGATCTTTTCTACTGGGGGATCACTCCGAATAAGAGTGAATCACTCTTTAAGAGTGAAATGTAAATTTTGCTTTGATTTTTTGATGTTTGCTTTATTTTTGGTTCCCATTTTTTAATTTTTATCAAATTTAGAGCTAACATGTAGTAGTGGATAAAACAAGGCTTCCAGAAATCAGTAAAATTTGGCCAGGTTCGACATGCGTGATTAGCGCTTGGAGAAAGGGTCAAATTTTGCTGGTGGCTGGAAGCCTTGTTTTATCCACTACTCTTATTCAAGCAAATTAACACAAAAACTCACTCCACTAATGGTGAAAAAAAACGTCAGGCACGCAATTCAATTCAAATTGCATGAACGAATAAAAAAGCAGGTTTCGAGTAATTGTGACAGAATATGGTCGAAAATTCTATATCCTCACTGTACTAATGCACTTTCTACAAAATTATGCTTAATATTTTTATACAACAGGAAAAATATTATGAGAAAACTAACTAACAAATTGATACACCATCTGATAAAACTTGATTTTAGTTGACTCCAAAAATATTGTTGAAAAAATCTGTAAAACAGGTAGTCTACAACACAAGCTCAGACAATTTTTTAAATGGGTTGCTTAAGAGAAACTCAAGGAAAAATGTTGACCGAGTTGACAGAAAAAAGTAAAATTCTTTAAAAAAGAATTCTACAAATTTTAAGTACGATTTCTGTACCATTACTTCGAGAGAAAATAATTACGTTCTCACATACATCAGACACCCACCCAATAATTGACAGAGAAGTGCTAAAACAACAACTAAAAAAAGACGAAAACCTGAAAACAAAAAAATTGTTTATATTATTTAAGTGAAAAGTGCCCTGCTTGCAACCTCAGGTTCTTCCCGAAATTTATTCTACAAAAATTTTTTATAGCCTCCACTGAATTGGTCATTCGTCCAAAACGCAGGTGAGAAATACCGAACGACTACTGGAAACTGCCAAGACCAGAAACCTGAAAATAAAACTTTTGTAATTGAATTTTGTTCAAAAAGGCAATCTCTAGACTTCAAGTGTCACCTCATAGTAGCAAAACCTATAGAATAACTCTTAACGAAGAATTAACCAAAAAAACTGCAGTGAAAATTGTAAGATCAGAAGAAATAGGCAAAAACCATAAACATCCGAAACTCGAGAAAAACTTGCTCGAACTTAGCCAATTTTTTTCAACAAAAATATTGAAACTAACTATTAGTCAAAACAAAAGACCACTGAACCTGCTATAACAACTGATGTCAACCACAAAACTCTAAAACTGCTATCAGAAATAAAAGCCAAAAGCGTAAAATGCTAGAAAATTTAAAACAAGGCAAAATTGTAAAATTAGCTGAAAATAGAATCCTAAAGTGTAATGTTTGCTTCAGATGGTCGCTTAGCGATATTTTTTTCACACCTAATTTTCTCGTTCTCTTTCAAAAAAGTCTGAGCGTGAACCAATCTATCTCTTCTAGCTGCTCTTCGATCCACCCGGCCGCTTGACCTAAACACCTAATTTTCACATGAAGCATTGACTTTAACATCCTGTTTCAAAAACATTCAAAATCGATTAAAAAAAAAGTACATATATTTATTTAGCGATCATGTCTGAAAAACATCACGGACTGAAAGAAGAGAAGAAACAAATTAAAAAAGAAATTTCGTACAGTATATTTTATAGTGCAACTTATTTTGATGTCATTTTGGAGCTGAATATACGCCTGTTTCCAAGTAAGACGGAACAGGGTCTAGTATCAATACGATTATTCATTAAAGATGGTAACTAAGAACAAAGTTTGAGTAACGGACATTAAAAATTTGGGCTTTATCCCGTTTCTATTTGATCTCATTTTTTGATATTAACTTTGTTTCTTTTGAATTCCTTTGCTCTGCTTTCTAAAAACACTTTCAGAAGAATGATAAAAGAGTGAAACACGCCTGGAAAATCAAAAAGATTTCACGCTAAATGTTGAACAAGCTGTGAACTAAAGTAAAGTAAAAAACTTTTTGTTTGACGAAGTAAAATAGGAGCAGTATAATAGGCCGCTGAGAAGCTGAGGCGGCCAATAAACAATTACGAAAATTGTAATTAAAAAACAAAAGTAACCGACTAAGGTCGGGCAAATTGCTCTTAAGCAACCTGCGAGCAGTTGGCTTCGTCAGTAGCTACCAAGGTTTAGTGTGGCTAGCTTTCGATTTATTGAAGGGGCATAAGGTGGGAGCAGCGGGCTGCACTACAGCGGGGGTGCAAAAGTGGATTGAGGGGACTGGTGATGGGGCGGTGGATGGGTGGGGGTGGTGGATCAATTTCTAAGAACCGCCCTTCGCACCATACGTATAAGTCTCCAAAACAAATTTCAAAAAGCTTGAAAAAATTGCAAGTTTTATAAAAAAACATTGCTATAACTTCTAATAAAAAGTTGAAATTTAATCAATGACTAGATGACTAGGAAACAGTTCAGTAACTTTTCTATCAAAGCCTAACGGAGGTTTTACTGACCCTTGAGGCTCAAAAAACCTGAGTAATGACTATAATCGTCAAAATGGAAAAAATGGCAAAAGTCAAAAGAATGCAAAAATTCGTGATGTTAAAATCTTGCCAGACATTCCATTACATCTGGGAAAAATACAGTAACCCCTTTTTAAGTCCTAAAGGAGGTTCCTTGGCTCTTGAGGCAAAAACAACCTAGAAAAAGTACAAACATTTTAAAAAAATCTTGAAGGCAAGTTTTTTCAAAAAGTTACTAAAAATTGTTTCTTAAAAATGTTGAAAAACTACTCCATGGCCAATAAAAATTTGTCAGAAACTTGTTATCATAACCCTGACTAAGGAGCAAAGTGTGGATAAAATTAAAAAAAGTTGCAAGTTTTGACAAAAACTGCTAAAATTTGTGATGTCAAAATGTTGAAAATTGTCTACTACCAATAGAAACTATGCAATAACCTATTACCAAAAACCTAGAGGAAGTTGCCTGACACCTAGGGGTGAAAGAACTCAAAACGTCACAAAAATTTTCAAAAACCTTGGGAAAATTTGTGATGTTAAAATCTTAAAAAACAGTTTATTACATCTAGAAACAATACAGTAACCTATTGTAAAACCTTAAAGATTCCTGGGCTCTTTAGGCTGGAGAGCATTAAAAAATCATAAAAACTATTCCATGCTAATAAAAACTTTTCAGTAACTTATTATTAATTCCTTGATAAAGGGGCATTTTCTGCCCCCTGCGTCTTCAAAAACGTGAGTAATGAAAAATAAACGTCAAAAGAATTGAAAAAAATTGCACGTTTTGTCAAGAAATGATAAAAATTGTGATGTCAAAATGTTGAAAATTGTCTACTACCAATAGAAACTATGCAATAACCTATTACCAAAAACCTAGAGGAAGTTGCCTGACACCTAGGGGTGAAAGAACTCAAAACGTCACAAAAATTTTCAAAAACCTTGGGAAAATTTGTGATGTTAAAATCTTAAAAAACAGTTTATTACATCTAGAAACAATACAGTAACCTATTGTAAAACCTTAAAGATTCCTGGGCTCTTTAGGCTGGAGAGCATTAAAAAATCATAAAAACTATTCCATGCTAATAAAAACTTTTCAGTAACTTATTATTAATTCCTTGATAAAGGGGCATTTTCTGCCCCCTGC
The DNA here is from genome assembly GCF_964194025.1 of Convolutriloba macropyga. Classification (NCBI taxonomy): domain Eukaryota; kingdom Metazoa; phylum Xenacoelomorpha; order Acoela; family Convolutidae; genus Convolutriloba; species Convolutriloba macropyga. Next base: position 54,507,128 of record NC_134474.1, on the reverse strand, counting down.
GTCTTCAAAAACGTGAGTAATGAAAAATAAACGTCAAAAGAATTGAAAAAAATTGCACGTTTTGTCAAGAAATGATAAAAATTGCGATGTCAAATTGTTGTAAACGTTCCAATACCAATAGAAAGTGTGCAGTAACCTATTACAAAAACCTAGAGGAGATTCTATGACGGAACACAAAAAACATAAATTTTCAAAAAAATTGAAAATAGCAAAATAGTACAAATTTGCGTGTGCTTAGCGAGCGGTTGTTCGTCAGTATCTGGAAACGGGATGGTGGAATGCACCAAGGGCCGATGAGGGGGGGGGGGGTCGGAAACAGTGGTGTGGGGGATATCAGCGCGCATGGGCGGGGGGGGGGGTGGCGGCAATAGTCGAGGGGGGTCAACAGTGGAGGGGTCTGCAACCTCTAAGAACCGCCATTCACAACATAAGTCTCCAAAACAGTTTGGGGTGAAACAGAGCTGACGGGCTCTAGGAACACTTAATGCCCGCTGGGCGCTACCTGTTTATCCCGTTTTTGAAGACGAAAAGTCAAAAGCGTCAGACGAAATATCCGTCAAGCGAAAAATCGCAATAAGACCGACAGGACTATTAAAATTGCTACAAATTTCGTTTGAGCGCAATTAAAAATTCATTGAAATTAAAATATTAAAAATTAAAAGATAAATATTTTTTTCAATAACACGAAATTAACCACTGGCTGGGCAGAAAGAATATTTCTACAAATCAAAACCAAAAAACAAAAAAACAATAGCAAAAAATAGATTAGTGTGTTTAAAATTTTAACACAAAAGACCTCATGTTCAAAAGAGTTGTTCAATTCACGAATTGCGGAACGAACTTTGCCATATACGCTAATATTTAAGAAAAAAAGTCCTCTCATATATCAAAAATGAGGAAATTAAGGAAAAAATTCATAAAATTAATTATAAAGTTGAAACATGTGCCCATTTTATACTTGAAAAGAATTATTAGGCTGTGCAAAACTTTGTGGTATCAATTTCAGAAAGTTGCGTATCAATGCAGCATCGATCAAAAACTATTTCTGCAAAAAGCAAACTAAAAGAAAAAAATTGAGCCAAATGGACAAAAGAACGGCTAAAAACGGTTATCTATATGCACCGGTCTCTCAATAACGTTTTTCGAAGTCAGAAAGTCATTCACTAATCCAAGCGCATGATCAAAAACTTTCTCTGCCTCGCTTTTAGGTCAAAATACCGTCTGAACGAATAGTACTTCCGGTTAAAAAAACCTTAAGAAAGCCAATACTTCTCTTCGAGTCGTAAAAACCAAGAGAAGGCCAATAATAGCCTCGGGTTTGCTGCTATTTATAATATTTGCATTTAAGTCCACATAAATAGAACTTCAAAGTAAATGTACGGCCAGTCAAATAATGGGAGTTTTAAACCATGTTTTAGAAAACCATATCATCCACTTCTGGTCGAGATTTCATTCGCAGCTGCTGATAATTCAAAATTTTAAATCGAGAAAGAAAATGTGAATTAACATTTATCAACTTTTATTGTTCGGATAAATTTACGAGTTTGATAAATGAGCTAATTTTATTCTGTTGGTCAATTGTGCAATTGAAATTTTCAAAATGTGTGAACATATAATTACTAAGCATTTACATGTTATACACAAATTTACACTCATTAGATCCATATTTACAAATGTACATCTAATTTATTTGCCGCCTAAGACCACCCGTTACCAGCGGGATCAGATCTTCGTTTCCTAAGAGCCAAGATTAACTTTTTCCATTTAGATGTGGTTCTAAAACAAAGCAAACGACTGTGCTTCAGGAATCAGTTTATATAAAAACAGGAGTTAATTCATGGACCAGAAGTGTTGTGAAAATATGAGTCCATGTTAATAGTTTCGCAAAATGTCGGCAACATCCTCTCCTCGTTTGAGTTTGGCAACACATGCTTTGATTAGCTCTGCGATGTCTGGATGGCCTTTCTCTAACGCGAGGTCTGACGGATTCTTCCTCTGGGAATTGCGGAAGTTGAGAACTGCTCCCTGTTCTATCAACCACTTGACCGATGCCAACAGTCCCCTAAGAACGTAATGCAAACATGCTTAACATACTACTTAACGAATTCGATTGGTTACGCTTTCGCTGTAATAACTTACTTTTGACTTTTTATTTGATGGGCAAAGTTCTTACTTATTTGTGACACCAGACATCGCATATATAAAGACTATGGGAAGCTTTACCCAATTGCGAAGCTAAGTTAAACGCACTCACGGATACTGCTCCCTACGACGACGCTCTTCTTTCGATCAATTGTTGTTAACATTTTCTTCAGCATGATGAACATAAACCGACTAACGAAGGATGAACTGCTCTCGAACGACGGGCGGGAGAAACTTAATTTAGAGGGGTTGTAGCTTATAACTATTTTATGGTTGCAAAGACACGGGGGTTCGATCCACCGACCTCCTGCTTAGCAGTGTGATATCTTATCCACTCAGTTACAATGCCTTTGATTTCCTTTCGCTCACAATCGATTTAGCTAGGAACTTGATCTCAGAACTAGAGCAACGTAGTTCACTCTCAAAACTGAAGTTTGAAACATTTACTAAAGAAGTCACAGAAAGTTCTAGAACAAAAGCGCAAAAACATTCGATCAAAAATTTTGCATAAAAAGACCAACACAATTAGAATAATTGCTTCGAACTTCGTTCGAGAGCAAATAACAGATCCGTCGCCATCACATACATATTTGAAGTCGAAAGACTTGCCAAGCATTGATAAAGTCTGAATACTCAAACAAAAGACTATAACTACTATTTATATAGTTATTATTTCTTCAAATTAATAAATATACCCGCCAGATTGCTGGAAAATAGCCGCCCCTGCTGGTATTGAAAGAACAAAAAAACTTATCAACTGAAATTTGTACATGTAATTTTGTGGTAATTTTGAAGTTGGAAATACTCCTGGTCTAGTACAAGGGGCTAGTATCAAAACCAATAAGTATTAAAGAAGTTAACTCAGACAAAAATAGTTCAATTAAAGGACATCTAAGGAGCAACTGCTGCATAAAAGCATTTTAAGAATGCGAGAAAAGTGAAACTAGCCAAGAAAAAAAAATGTTTTCACGCAAATTGTTGAACAATCTGTGAACTAAGGGAAAGCGAAAGATTTGCTCGACGAAGTAAAAAACATAGCAGGACAAGTCCTGACGTACAGTTCAAAGAATTTTCATTGACTAAACAAAAGACTATACCTAGAACGGACTATGATAGAGTTGGGAAAACCAATTCTAAAAAATCAGATCAAAAAAATTGCCGGCAACATAGCCGGCAGATTGCCGGAAAATAGCCGCGATAGACGCTTGTGGCGTTACATGAATTGAAACAACTATAGAAACAAAATAGACAGATCGACCACCAGTCCTTTAATAGACCACTAGACTTTTTGGGTTAGCTTCGGACTGTCATTTTTATGAGACACAAGCTCTATAAGGAGAAAGCCCTAATAGGGCTTTTCAAAATTAGGATCTTTTCAGTTTGTGCCCCCTCAGCTTAGTGGGCGCATATTATTTGCACCCCCCAGATGCACGTGCAGTATTTAACTGAAAAGATCCCAAAATTAATATTCGAAAGAACTCAAGACTCTAAAAATCAAGAATTAGGGCATATATGTTTGGCACTACTTAGATGAACACTATAAACCTTTAATAAGTAAAAGTTCATAAAATTTGAAGTTTCATAAGTGAGTTCAGAAGTCATTTTTTTGAGTGAGGTAAGTCATTGAAAAAGTCAATTCCAAGAAGTCAGGGTAAGACGAAACAAAAATGTTAGACGAAGTAAAAAACATAGCAGGACTAGTCCTGACGAACAATTCAAAAAATTTTCATTGACTAAACAAACATCTAGACCTTAAAAGGACTATGAGCGAATTGGAAAAACCATTTAAAAAAATCAGATAAAAAAATTTAAAAAGCCAGAAAATCAATGTCAAAATGCCGCATGTCAAGAAAAAAAATCATTAGCGAGAAATGGAAATTTGGTTCATACGAAAAACTAGGCCTAGAATGAACTATGAATAGATTGGGAAAACCATTTAGAAAAAAATCCGATCCAAAAAATCGAAAAAACAGTAAAAATCAAATTGAAATTGCCGCATGTGAACAAAAAACCACTACCGAGAAAGCTAATTTTTGTTCAAACACCGTGTTCTCATTCTACTTTAAAATTAGAGCGAAAAAATTTCACGCCGCAAAACTACTCGCCTTTTCGCTCCATTTCCTGTTTCGGCGTGACCAAAATCACCACTCCAATTTGACTTCAAAAATCATGAAAATGTGTGAACGGATCTTAAAAAAAAGACAGCGCCCCAATACAATTCAAATTCTTTGAATTGTAAAAAATTAGAGCGCTATAATAGCCGCCTTGAATTGAGGACGCGGCTATTGAAAAAACAGCAACGCAAAAACCAAAAAAATACTATCGAGAAAGCAAATTTTTGTTCAAACACCGTTTTCTCACTCTACATTAAGATTAGAGCGAAAAAATTTCACGCCGCAAAACCACTGGTTTTTTGTTCCACTTCCTGTTTCGGCGTGACCAAAATCACTACTCCAATTTGACTTCGAAAATCAAGAAAATGTGAACAGAACTTGAAAAAAAAGACAGCGCCCCAATACAATTCAAATTCTTTGAATTGTAAAACGCCCTACTATAACAGCCAGCTGAGAACGAGGGCGCTATTAATAGTTATAACCAACAAATTACTTGAAAACAGGGCTATGAAGAAAAACGCCCCGTTTGGCTATACAATTTTTTTCAACACTTACACCCCTCCAATTTTTTATACGTTTCATTTCCTGCTTCAAAACTCAGTCCCATGAAAATGTTAAGAATAAAACTCCTCCAAAACTCGTCTTCGAGCTTCCTGGTAATGCAGTTAAGAAAGAAAACATAACCGACTAACCTCGGGCGAATTGCTCTCAAACGACCGGCGAGCGGCACGGTTTAGTGACCTCGGGGCACTACATCTTTATCCCGTTTCTGAAGACGAAAGTCAAATGAGTCAGACGAAAAATCGGCCAAGCAAAAAAATTGCATAAAAGACAAAAAGGGTTAATAAATGTGCTAATAATTGATTTTGAGAGCAATTAACAATGGTTTCCCAAAAGGTGCCTGTTAGATCAGTTATGATAAAAAACATTTCAACTACAGCTCATTGATAATGAGGACCAGAGATGATGACATTACGCAAAGATGATGATGACATTACGCAAGACATTATTATCTTAAGAACCAATTCATTGTCTCAAGAGAACATTCCTTATACCTGTTTGAAGCCAGAAACAGTTTGACAGGCTCATAAAGATCCATACACTTGGAACATAAATTTTCCAAACATTTGAAAAGATTAAATTTTATTCAAAAATTACTTAAACTGGAGTCATAAAAAAGGTTGATCACCATTCCATTAACTCTAGAAACTATACAGCAGCTTGTTATCAAACCTTGAAGGAGGTTCGAGGGCCTCTGTTGCCGGAAAAAAATCAAAAACATGAAAAATTGCAAATATTTTAAAAAATTGTTTAAACTCGAGATATTAAAATCTTGAAAAACATTCCATTATATATTTAAAATATGCAGTAATATATTATCAAACCCTATAGGAAGTTCCGAGGCCCTTGAGGCTAGAGAATCCTACGAAATGACAAAAATTTTTAAATTACTTAAAATTGCAAGTTTTATAAAAAAAATTGCTATAATTGTGATATTAAAAAGATGAAAATTAACCCATGACCAACAAAAATTTTCCACTAACTTATCATCAAACCCTAACGGAGGCTTTCTGACTTTTGAGGTTCAAAAAATCTGAATAATGAGTATGTCAAAAAAAATGGGGGAAAAATGGCTAAAAATATGAAAAATATGTTGAAATTCGCGAGGTTTAAATCTTGCAAGACAATCCATTTAATCTAAAAATTATTCAGTAACCTATTTTCAAAACCTAGAGGAGGTTCCTTGGCTTTTCAGGCTGAAAAAACTTAAAAAACTACAAAAAAATCCAAAAAACTTGAAAAAAAGCACGTTTTCTCAAAAAATTGCTTATATTTGTGACATTAAAAAGTTGAAAAACTATTCCATGGCCATTAAAAATTTGTCAGTAACTTATTATCAACCCCCTTAGGATGTTTTCTGGCCCCTGGGTCTGGAAAACCACTGAATAAGGAGAAAAAATGTCAGAGCTATTAATAACTAATCTTTTTACAGATATTGTAACCTGTAGTAACAACGAGGACACTAAGGCCGACTGGCCCGTTTTCAAATGCCTCCTGTAATGGAGGACAAACTCTAAGAATGTTTCCTGAAATAAGATTACTTAGATTAAATGAGGAAAAATTCATTTGGTACCATCCTTGTATGTACATAAATGTTACTTAATTCGAATGGGACTTTCTCGTAAACTGGCTCAGACTTTCAGTTCATTCATTTTCTTTCTTTGAGTCTTGAATAAATTTATGTCGCAAAATGGTATCTGACTGTGAGAGCTCTAAGCAGGCGCAACTACTCTGGAAATGGACCAGTACTGGATTCGAACCAGAATCTGTTACTTGCAAGCTTAGTGTGCCAGCCATTACTCCAACTGGTCTTAAGCTCTCGAACTTGGGCATCTCTTATGACCCATTTTCATGTTCTTTCTTGCTCTTCAAGGCTTCTTTTTTCTAGGCAAGTATACGTTGACCGAGTAGAGCTTCTTGTCAAGCTATGTCAAGCTTATCGTATGCATAATTTACATTAGGTTGTTCTCTCTCAACTTCCTAACACTGACCTTTCAGCTGCCAAGTGCAAAGGTGTCTGTTGGTCGGGAGTCTTGGCATCTATGTCCACATCCAGACTGTTGAGCATATCAAGACATGGGATGTGCTTGTGGAGGGTGGCCAGATGGATGGGCTGGTATCCCGTGGGAGTCTGTTGGGACAACTCACTGCCCATCGAGGATAACATCTAAACACACCGTGTTACTGAATTCAAAGACAAATTTCCTGAGAAATCAGAAACTAAAAAGAAATTCAGGAAGCAGAGTAAACGAAAGAGATGGCATCGTAATTCGGATTCAATTAAATAAAATTGGTCTCAACGTGAACCGACAATCTATATCTATAAACATAGCCGGCATATTGCCGGAATAGCTGCGAAAGAATAGACCTGCGTGCCATATAATAGAGATAGAAACAGATACAGATCTAAGTTGAAAAAAAAATCGACGCCGCTCAAAAAACTAGGTAAAAAACATTCAGCGATAAATTAATCAAGCTTGTTGAAATTCATTCCGCAGAAGCCTCTTATTAGGGACCTTTACTGCACACATGAGTTCCTTTGACCTTAAACTAATTCAAATTAAACTTAAGTTTTAAAGTGCAAAAGTCATTTTATTGAGTGAGGTAAGTCACGTATGATCAAAATCTAATCACGCAAATAACCTAAAAACTTTTGCTAAAGCGAGTGAGAAATGACGTCACGCGCGCAAATGCCGTTAGTGATAGGACGAAATCATTCAGAAAAATTGACTACCTTTTGTATTAAACCATTAACTCACTACCTCTCCACGTCTGCTCTAAAAATTGGTGAAACTTAAACCAGTCAACAAGAGAAACAAAATGCAACAAAAGTTTATATTATTGAAACCGTTTGGTAACGCTAAAAAATCCAAAAAAATTAAGGTGGTCAAAAACCTGATAGTCTGAAAAAGCTGACAAGGTTATCAATAGCACTCAAATAATTCATGATTGTAATCTGAAAAAGATCGCGAAAGCAAACTGCAGATAATAATCTTAGAAACTAAGTTAAATCTTTTCAAAATGGAAAGCTCAAATTTAAGAATCAGAAAACACCTATAATTACACTTCTAATCACTGCGATTAAGACAAAAAACAACACACGCCTGTTTTCTTGTACATAAGCTAGACAACATAATTTCATACTAAATCAAAAATAAAATTGATCATAGAAAAGACATAAGCAGCAGAATTTTCAAAGGCAAAAAATCGTTTTAATTAATACCGAGGACGGAAGAAAGCTGTAGTAATTAGTCATAAGTGGAAATTTTGGAAAAAGCTTGCTATCAAACTCTCAGTACTGCCTTATGTTGAATGCAATCAATTGCAACCAAAGAAATGACAAAAATCTAAAAAAAAAAGCTGAAGTCATTCATTTTTTATAGCTGAAAAAATCAATATACCGAAAAAAAATGTAGGTGCCAGGACAAAACTAGAATGATACTAACTAGAATGTAAATATGAGCACAATGAAAGGAACACCATAACAAAAAGACATTCTTGATTTTTGACAGTTAAAAATCAATTTAAAAAATTCAAGAAAAAAGAACACATTTCATTGTCCAGCATTCAAGACATAGAAAAGATAACTAGTCATCCGGTACAAAGATCTATCCTCCTGAAGAGCACAAAAAATAGGAAAAAGCAGAATTCATAAATACGAAACATTGAAATATTTTGCAAAAAAAATGGGCAAAGAACTTTTAAGTTAGACTGCATTTATGAAAAAGTTTTAACTGTTTTTTTTCAAAACTTAACACCAAAAACTGATTGAATTTTTATTGAAACGAAATTAAAGTCCCTCAAGTTGCACAAAAAAAACTATTTCTGGCTATTACAACCATAATACAAACGAAAAACAGACGAAAATCAGAAAAAAACTACCAAAATCGGATTAGCATATGTACAATTTTATGAAACAAAATTACATCGAGGTAGAAAGAGGCGTTGAATATAGGATTTGTCAAAGAGAAGTTGCTATTTTAACTGATTTTTGACAAAAAGAGGGTTAAAAAATCCAAAAATGAAGAAATTATTATAAAAAATCCAAAAATTAACTAAAAAGTCAAGAATTATGTGCCAATTTTCAACTTGAAACGCATTTTCAGGCTCTGCAAAACACTGTGGCATCAATTTCCGAGGTTGAAATTTCAATATAATATCGAATAAAACTTATTTCTACAAGAAACCAAATTAAAAGCAAAAAAATTGGGCCACTTAGACGAAAAAACGGCTAAAAACGGTTATCTATATGTGCAATTCAGTCAAAACCTACTTTTCAAAGTCAAAAAGTCCTTCACTAAACTAAGCGCATGATCAAAAAACTTCTCTCGCTCAGCGAAAAGCTGTTCAACAAGACAGCTTTTCTCAGTTTTGCTTTTCGGTCAAAATGCCGCATGAACAAATCTACTTCCTGTAAAAAACCATAGCCGGAAGAATTCCGGAAGCGACTCGAAGCGTCAGAAATTCACTAACAAAACCGTAATTGCAACGGACGCCACTACCTTTTGTATTGAATCATTAACCTACTACCTCCCCAGGTCTGCTCTAAAAATTGGTGAAACTTAAACCACTGTCAACAAGAGAAACAAAATGCAGCAAAATTTTATATTACCGAAAACGTTTGGTAACGTTAAAAAATCCAAAATAATTAAGGTGGTCAAAAACCTGATAGTCTGAAAAAGCTGACAAGGTTAACATTAGCCCTCAAATAATTCATGATTTTAATCTGAAAAAGATCGCGAAAGCAAACGGCAGATAATAATCTTAGTAACCAAGTTAAAGCTATTCAAAAAAGAAAGCTGAAATTTAAGAATCAGAAAACACCTATAATTACGTTCTAATCACAGCGATTAAGACAAAAAAACACATCTGTTCCTTCTTGTACATAAGCTAGACAGCATGATTTCATACTAAATCAAAAATAAAATTGATCATAGAAAAGACATAAACAGCAGAATATTCAAAGGCAAAAAATCGTTTTAATTAATACCTAGGCCGGAAGAACGCTGTAGTAATTAGTCATAAGTGAAAATTTCGGAAAAAAGGTTGCTACCAAACTCTCAGTACTGCCTTATGTAGAATGAAATCAATTGCAAACCAAAGAAATGACGAAAATCTAAGAAAAAGGTGAAATCATTCATTTTTTACAACTGAAAAAATCAATATACCGCAAATAAATGTAGTTGTCAGGACAAAGCTAGAATTATACTAACTAGAACGTAAATATGGGCACAATGTAAGAAACACCGTAACAAAAAGACATTCTTGATTTTTGAAAGTTGAAAATCAATTTAAAAAATTCAAGAAAAACGAACACATTTCATTGTCCAGCATTCAAGACATAGAAAAGATAACTAGTCATCCGATACAAAGATCTATCCTCCTGAAGAGAACAAAAATAGGAAAAAGCAGAATTCATAAATACGAAACATTGAAATATTTTGCAAAAAAATGGTCAAAGAACTTTTAAGTTAAGACTGCATTTATGAAAAATTTTTAACTGTCTTTTTTTTCAAAACTTAAAGCCAAAAAAGATTGAATTTTTAATGAAACAAAATTAAAGTCCCTCATGTTGCACAAAAAACTATTTCTAGCAATTACAATCAAAATCGAAAAACACTGACGAAATCGGAAAAAAACTACCAAAATCGGATTAGCATATGTACAATTTTATGGAAAAAAATTGCATCAAGGTAGAAAGAGGCGTTCAGTATAGGAATTATCAAAGAAAAGTTGCCATATCTGATTTTTGACAAAGAGACGGTTAAAAGATCCAAAAATGAAAAAATTAATTAAAAAAAAAAGCCAAAAATTAACTAAAAAATCAAGAATTATGTGCCAATTCTCAACTTGAAACGCATGTTCAGGCTCTCCAAAACACTGTGGTATCAATTTCCGAGGTTGATATTTCAATATAGAATCGAATAAAATTTATTTCTACAAGAAACTAAGTTATAAGCAAAAAAATTGGGCCACTAAGACGAAAAAACGGCTAAAAACGGTTATCTATATGTGCCATTCAGTCAAAAACTACTTTTCAAAGTCAAAAAGTCATTCACTAAACGCAGCGCATGATCAAAAAACTTCTCTCGCTTAGCGAAAAGCTGTTCACCAAGACAGCTTTTCTCACTTTCGCTTTTAGGTCAAAATGCCGCGTGAACAAATCTACTTCCTGTAAAAAAAAAACATAGCCGGAAGAATTCCGGAAGCGACTCGAAGCACCAAAACTTCACTAACAAAACCGTAATTGCAGCTGAAGCCATTACCTTTTGTATTAAACCATTAACTCATTACCTCCGCGGGTCTGATCTAAAAATCGGTGAAATTTAAACCACTGTCACCAAGAGAAAGAAAATGCAGCAAAATTTTATTATTGAAAACGTTTGGTAACGTTAAAAAAGTCTGAAATATTTAGGATGGTCAAAAAGTAATAGCCTGACAAAGCTGACAGGGCCATCAGATGCCCTCAGATAATTAATGATTCTAATCTCAAAAAGATCGCGAAAGCAAACGGCAGATAAAAACTTTTCAAAAAAGACAGGAAAGTCAAAATTATTCAAAAAAGAGTGCTCAAACTTAAGAATCAGAGAACCACTACAATTAGATTTCTAATCACGGCAATTAAGACAAAAATAATACATGATTCTTCCTTGTTGTGTATATGCTAGACAACAAGATTTCATACTAATTCAAAAATTAAATTAATCATAGAAAAACAAAAGCAACAGAATAATATTCAAAGGCAAACAATCGTCTAAAAACAATACCCAGCCCGGAACAAAATTGCAATGAATAGTAATAAGTCAAATGTGGAAAAGACTTTCTAGTAAACTCCCAGTACTGCCTTATTTTGAATTAAATCAATTGCAAACCGAAGAAACCAAGATCTAAGAAAAAGCTGAGTTCATTCAGTTTTTTAACAACTGAAAAAATCAATATAACGAAAAGAAAAGTAGGTGCCAGGACAAAACAAGAATGATACAAACGAGAATGTGAAGAATATGGACACAATGTTAGGAACACCGTAACAAAAAGGCCAATTCTTGATTTTTGAAAGTTAAAAATCAAATTTAAAAAAATCAAGAAAAACGAGTACATTTCATTGATCAGCATTCGAGACATAGAAAAGACAACGAGTCATTCGAGACAAAAATCCAGCTTGCTGAACAGAATAACAAGAAAAAGCCGAATTCAGACATACGAAACAATGAAACATTTTGCAAAAAAGTGGTCAAAAATATTTAAGACTGCATTTATGAAAAATATTCTGTTTTTTCAAAAACTTAACACCAAAAAATGATTGAATTTTTATTGAAACGAAATTAAAGTCCCTCATCTTCCCCAAAAAACTATTTCTAGTAATTAAATGCAAAATACAAACAAAAAACTGAAAAAAAATTGCAAAAAACTACGAAAATCGGATTAGCAAATGTATAATTTTATGAAACAAAATTACATCGAGGTAGAAAGAGGCATTGAGTATATGAATTATCAAAGGGAAGTTGCCATATTAACTGATTTTTGACAAAAAACAGCTAAAAGATCCAAAAATGAAGAAATTAATAGAAAAGCCAAAAATTAACTAAAAAATCAAGAAATATGTGCCAATTTTGCATTTGAAACGCAATTTCAGGCTATGCAAAATACTGTGCTAACAATTTCCCGGGTTTACATTTCCACATAGCATCGATTAAAAATTATTTCTACAAAAAACCAAATTACAAGCAAAAAAACTAGGCCACTTAGACGAAAAAACGGCTAAAAACGGTTATCTATATGTGCCATTCAGTCAAAAACTACTTTTCAATGTCAAAAAGTCATTCACTAAACGCAGCGCATGATCAAAAAACTTCTCTCGCTCAGAAAAAATTAGTTCACACTGTAATTTTACTCGCTTTCGCTTTTAGGTCAAAACATCGTCTGAACGAATAGTACTTCCGGTAAAAAAAAAACCTTAAGAAAACCAATACTCCTCTTCGAGTCGTAAAAACCGAGAGAAAACCAATACTCCTCTTCGAGTTGTAAAAAACCGAGAGAAAACCAATACTCCTCTTCGAGTCGTAAAAAACCAAGAGCACCGCAATATAGCTACGCTCAGCTTACAGCTTCGCAGCTATAATTAAACCAGCTCGTCAAAACTGAACAAGATGACATAATGAAATACGCTCTAACTATGTGCGTACTACAATTGCCGGGCACCGATATACGCTCACAAGAAATCGATAACAGAGAAGACGAGCTTTGGACCACGAATTCGCAACGCAACTCATTCGGCTATTTTAGGCAGATTTTCAAACTCCATGATATTGGTTTACATTCCACTAATAAAAATAAATCAAATTCTGCCGTCTACCTTGATAATATTGGGGTATCCATTTATTGTGGCCACATGAATTGCAGTCTCGCCTCTTCTGCTCGGCAAACTGAAACGACCCAATCTCACGCATACATTTAGACCCGGGTTTAAACGGCTCAGCCAATTTTTGAAAGGCAATTTGGTTCTATTGCAGTTTCATTAAAACATGCTAAAAACGCAGCATCAAAAATGCATTTTAGGACAATACTGGCATCCATTTCATGATGGTAGTAATTGTTTGCATTTATCCCAGCTGTCATTGGCATTATACGCCATAAAATACACAAAAAAAAACAGTGAAGGCAGAAAATGTGCTCTTATGTGCCAATACAAACTTGTTACACTATTTACAGTTTGCTTCTCGATGTCTTTCATCGAAAATTCCTTTGTTGACAAGGATAAATAATAAATACTCGAGTTCATCTTCAAAGAGCGAGCACATGTGTGCACTACTAGGATAAGGAGGTTTTAAGAACGCAATATTCAATTGCATGAAGATTTAAAACCTAGAATATATACAAGCGTGGATCATGGCTCATAAACTATGAATTGAGCAAGGAATGGATTGAATGGTGGTGAAGTGTCTTGTATAGGTTCTGTTGAAAGTACTAGACTAGGCGTCATACAACATGCATTTGGAACTTACTTGACGATGTGTGGCTTCTGCACTAGGATCTCCTTCACTGTGCTTTCGTCATTCTTCGCTATTGCCTGGTGCAATTGATCCACATCTGCCGCGTTTGTTTGCACCTATTATACAATATGCAGTCAAACTACAGTCGATCTTCATCGGGTTTAGGGAAATTTAAAACTGTACAGAAGATGCAAAAGATGTGAAGCAAGGAACATGAAATAATGAAGGGATAATTGTAAAGCACAGTAGTAATATTTCATATTGGACAGAGCTTATGCTATTTTCTCACCATATGAATTCTTCGAGAAATTCTCTGCAAAACAATGCTGTATTAACAATAAAAGATAAATTAAATGGGTTACTCTCTAGGGGGCTAGAAAAGCTTCCATCGTTTATTGAACTCTAAAATGATTGTGGGCACCAACTTATCTGCAATGAGAACAAAATACCAACATCACTGCAAACTGATTTTAAAAATTGCAAATTTCATATCACCAGTTGAATTGGAAACAAAATCAAATTCGGCACACGTTCCATGAGCCTTTTACTAGTAAACTGCTACCAATTAAGTTAAGCTTCTTTCAACTCTGAATGGTTACGAAAAGAGAAAAAAGCAACCTGAAGAGAAGACACACAATCGTTCAGACGAAAAATTGCATAGAAAATGTTGAGAGGACTAGACTAATAGCTACAAACATAGTTTGAGAGCAATTAATAAGAGCAAATTCAGTAAAAACTTTCATTAAAAATTGGCAAAACCTTTAAAAAAGGAAAAAATTGCCGGCATACAACCTGCATTGACCCCCGTTAATCTTCACTGGAACTAAAAATATCCTCAAAAAAGCAGATAGACGGAAAATAACAGCCATTGATTCCCATGACCCCCGTTGTTAAAGTAACAAGAAAAAAAAATCATGAACTGATTTTCATTTTTCAGTAGTTGGTGTTTTCATATTGATATCGTAGTTAGGCACACTCGTTTTGTTAATGATCAGATATTGGAGTTGTTATCAATTGCAATTAAATGCTAACTAAGACTAATAAGAACAAAATTTAAATACTAGGTCTTTAAGGGTCTATCTTGTTTTTTTGAAATTCGTTTTTCGGTACAGACTCCATTCATTGTTTGCTTTGCTAGAGCAGCTGCTGTTCTTCTGTTTAAAAGTACTTTTAGCAAAGTGAGCAAAGAATGAAATTAGCCCACAGATGTCAAAGAGTTCACGCGAAATGTCGAAAAAGTCACAGTCTTAGTAGGTAAAGCATTTTTTTTTTAAAAAAAGTGAGAATGCGTTAAAAATTGCTATAAACTTTGTGAGCAACAAGAACAATTTTTTTTTTGTTTAATTCAGCTTATGTCAAGATATGAATTAGAACTTTCTACATTGTTAGAACATAAACGACGAACGTCGGACGAATTGCTCTCAAATGAATGGAGGTTAGTTGGTTTTGTCAGCAGCTATCTGAACAAATACTGGTTTTGGTGAATCGAATACTTAAAGATTAGTAAGGCATAAGGTTCTAAGAGAGGTGCTGAGCGACGTGTCGAAAACCTGAAAAGATTCCATCCTCCAGGAAGTTAACGTATAAAAGGTAAAACAGATACAGATCTATATTGAAAAAAAATCGACGCCGCTCAAAATGCTATGTATAAAAAACATTTCGCGATATATTAATGACGATTGTCAAAATTCATTCCGGAGAAGCCTTTTTATTAGGGACCTTTATTACACATATGAGTTCCTTTGACCTTATACTAACTCAGTTTGAACTTGTTTTAGAGTGCAAAATTCACTTTAATGAGTGAGGTAAGTCACGTATGATCAAAATGTAATCACGCAAATCACTTAAAAACGTTGGCTACAGAGAACGAGAAATGATTTCACACGCGCAAATGCCGTTAGTGAGAGGAAGAAGTCATTAAGAAAATTTGACTTTCAGCTTTGCTGTGTGAACAAATGTAAAACGAAAAAGAGCGTCAGACGACAAAACAAAAACCCAAGGGCACTGCAGTATAGTTCCGCTCAGCTTACAGCTTCGCAGCTATAACAAAACTAGATTTCGATATGCCTTACAAGGGACTTTCAGATTTCAAGAATTTACTGCAAAGCAGTTCTTTCGCCAATTATAAAAAATGGATTTCAATGACCAATTTAGAAAATTGCGAGAAAAGGGATCTTTGCTTTGGCCCCACACTTAAAAATTGGTTTTATATAGCACGTTAACATGTAAAAAATAGCATGGGGACCCAAAATCTCTTACTCAGCTTGCGGCAGAATTATGTCAAAACGCGCAAAACGGTCAAGCGAACAATTTGCACAAAAAAACACACGTTTACATTAATTGTTTCTCAATCGAAAACAATTGAAAACAAAATGAGGGACTTATTTCGCATATAAATTAACTTATTTAAAGAAAACTCAGTTGAACGGTTGGTTAGTTGAAAAAAAAATTCGATTCGAAATTGCACAAAATTTAGGCAAAATTAGTGAATGCATGGACATAGAACACTAGTAATAATGTTTCCTAGGACACATATCGTACTGCAACTTGGTTAATTTAAGGAATTTTAGCAAATGTCACCCCCTCAACGCCTGTAAGTTTTACAATTGTTCAAAAATTTTGATGTCCTAAAGGATTGGATAAAAAAACAAACCGACAAATGTCGGAAGAATTGTTCTTGAACGACAGGCGAGGCAAGTTAATTCAGGGTCTGTAGTCTAAATAAAATTTTCTTTATGGGTGCAAAAACCTTGTCACCAACGGGATTCGAACCCTTGACCTCCCGATCAATAGCCAACCACTGCGCTATGAGTCACTTAATTTCTCACACTGCAACCGATTACATATTTATTAGCAACAAGCTTTACTTCGAAGAGACCAATAGACATCACTCAAAAATGAAGGACGAAAGCGTAAAAAAGTCACTTGAGAAGTCAAATAATGTTCTAGAAGAAAAGCGAAAAATTGTCAAGCGAAAAATTTGCATACAAAGACACACGTTTACAACAATTGCTATGAACTTCGTTCAAGAGCAATTAATAAATCTGACAAAATACCACTAGCAATTTTCATCCCCCAACCAAGCACAGGAACATGAAACGACTCAGCGTCGCAAGAAGAGCTCTCGAACAGTCGGCATGGTGTTGATTAGAAATTTTCATGTCTACAATAAGAAGGCTACCCGACACGAGTTTGATCCCTCGACCCTCAGAACAGCAGTCCTCCAACTTACCACCTGCGCTATAACGACTAAATACTACCGTTTCTCGCCTTTATCGTAACATAGCCGGTACATTGTCGGAATAGCTGCAAAAGAATAGACCTGCGTGCCATATAATAGAGATAGAAACAGATACAGATCTAAATTGAAAAAAATCGACGCCGCTCAAATAACTTTGTAAAAAACATTCAGCAAAAAATTAATAAAGCTTGTTAAAATTCATTCTGCAGAAGCCTCTTATTAGGGACCTTTACTGCACAAATGAGTTCCTTTGACCTTAAACAAAGTCAAATTAAACTTAAGTTTTAAAGTGCAGAAGTCATTTTATTGAGTGAGGTAAGCCACGTATGATCAAAATCTAATCACGCAAATAACCTAAAAACTTTCGCTAGAGCGAGTGAGAAATGACGTCACGCGCGCAAATGCCGTTAGTTAGAGGAAGAAGTCATTCAGAAAATTTGACTTTTTCAGCTTTGCTGTGTGAACTAATGTAAAACGAAAAAGAGCATCAGACGACGAAACAAAAAAAGAGCACCGCAATATAGCTACGCTCAGCTTACAGCTTCGCAGCTATAATCAATAAACATATTTCAGATTGAGAACATTTGAGATTACAAAAAACCAAAAAAGTAAAGCGTGAAAAACTTAGTTGAAAGCTAAGAGTTCTAGAATAGCGCAGAATCTTTAAAGCTATGCAGAAAAACACGTTTACAATAAGAACTTCAAACTTAGTTCGGGAGCATTCAAAACACGTAGTAGACAGGGCAGTAAATCCTCACTCTGGGCGAGCATACTTTCAAGTCCTCTTAGCCTCGTAGTAACTGCGCCTAACAGTCTCTTGTCCCGGGTTCGGTTCTCACCCATCTACTTTGAGCCTACTAGGTCATTGAACTCTCTCGATAAGTTTGCTTTACCATGATGCTCAATGCGGCTCTTAAACATGCGCTTCAAGAGACCCCTTAAATTTTCAAAAAGTTTGCCCAACCTTAGAGCTCACGCTTTTAATATATAGATTAGCATTTTTCTTTCTAACACACATAGGAACATAAAACGACTCAGCGTCGCAACAATTGCTCTTAAACAACAGGCGGAATGATGTTGATTAGAAACTATCAAGTCTACAAAAAGAAGGGTACCCGACACAAGTTCGAACCCTCGCACCTCAGATTAGCAGTCATCCATCGTGCCAACCGTGCTATAACTACATACCAACGTTTCTCAAAATCGCTTTTATCGTATCAACAAACATATTTCAGATTGAGAGCATTTGAGATCAGGCAAAAACCAAAAAGTAAAGTGTGAAAAACTTTGTTGAAAGCTAAGAGTGTTCTAGAATAGCGCAGAATCCGTACGGCTGAAACTTTGCAGAAAAACACGTTTACAATAAGAACTTCAAACTTAGTTCGGGAGCATTCAAAACACGTAGTAGACAGGGCAGTAAATCCTCCCTCTGGGCGAGCATACTTTCAAGCCCTCTAACCCTCGTGGTAACTGCACCTGACTAACAGTCTTTTGTCCCAGGTTCGGTTCCCACTCATATACATTGAGCCTTTTAGGTCGTTGACCTCTCTCGATATGTTTGCTTAACCATGCTACTCAATGCGGCTCTTAAACATGCGCTGCGAGAGTCCCCTTAAACATGCAAATATTTTGGACAATTTCGGAGCTCACGCGTTTAATATATAGGATGTGCGATATTCATTTAATAATCTACTGAATCAAGTCTTTCGCGGCGTTAAAACAATACCTTAACAGCTGCAACTAACTTTGTTGGGAGCAATTGAACAGAAAAAGATCTTCGAAATAACTGACCTGTTCAGGCAAGCTGTCCAGTATCTCAGGTCCATTTGCAGTCAAACTCGACATCGGGGTCACAGCAGCTGACAAATCCGTCTCAGTTATGATACCATCTATGTCTTGATTCTGCTTCAACTTGTTCACACACTTAGCTATTAGAATTGAGATTGCGTCGTGGTCGTTGAGAGAGGCGACGTCGGCTGGAGTGCGGTCGTAGTTGTCTCGATAGTTCAGCACACAACCGTTGATCATAAGCCACTTAACTGCTTCTTTATTGCCACTAAATTAATAACCAAACCAAATCTTACCAAAAATAAAAGCAAGAAGGTCATCTATGAACACAATTTAATTACTCTGCATGATACATACTGATATACTTCAAACACTACACGTCATGTAATTGAAAACCGTCAATTTGATCTCTGCACAACAATAATATTTACGTTTCGTTTGCCTGTACCAATTTGCTGCAAACATTTATATTTAACTATCAGCACTTAAGAATTAATCAACTAATTAAATGAAGTCGTGCAGAGTTTTAACCATGGATTTGCTTAACTGAGAAACCTCCAGACACTTTGGTTGAAAAGAGCCTCTCCAATTAACACTTCAGAACATAAAATTAATTAAGCCAGACTGCCAAAGGCGTGACACCCAAAGGCCAAAAGCAACCAGAGTTAACACAAGCACTCCTAAAAAATTAAAACATTACAGGTTTTTACTGGTTAATTTGTACCCTAAATTTGAGAATACTGGTGTCTGTCTCTTTCTGTGTCTGTAGATTTGGATCACCACAATTTGCTGTATTCCACTTATTTCCGCTGATGGGAATATTCGGTGACCACAAACATCGGTAATGCATAGCTTATGCATACCCATGGGCTCAGTTTCTGACAAAGCGACAAAGATTGAACAGAGAGGAACACAAAAATCTTAGACCCATTTCATCTGAAATTGGACCCAATAGGTTAAATCCGCCATTGAATCCATACGTTCTTTTGCTGAGCGTTTTAAATGCAGCGAAGACTGAAACAAGCCTGACAAAAAGACTTTACGCATAATGTTGAAAAAACGGTAAACTTTAATGAGGCGAAATGAAAATCCGTTTGACGCAGACAAAATACTTAAAATAGGAGCGCAGTAAAAACCGGCTGCGCTGACATGACCAGAAAAAAACACTACCACGAGTTTTTGTT
This sequence comes from Convolutriloba macropyga, assembly GCF_964194025.1. Classification (NCBI taxonomy): domain Eukaryota; kingdom Metazoa; phylum Xenacoelomorpha; order Acoela; family Convolutidae; genus Convolutriloba; species Convolutriloba macropyga. Next base: position 54,487,108 of record NC_134474.1, on the reverse strand, counting down.
CAAACACTGTTTTCTTAACCCAATTTAAAATTATAATTAATAATTTCAAAGCCACTCACCGCAAATCCACTCGCTTTTCGCAGCACTTCTTTTTTTGCAGGGATCAAAATTGCTACTCCAATTTGACTTCGCGCAGCTTACAGCTTAAAGGCAAAATAAGCCTGACAAAAAAGCATGATGGTCTTTCAAATGATTAAGCATATGCCGTCTTATGAGGAACATATTGGGAGGCCAATTTTGGCCGATCTAAAAAATATTCCAGACATTATTCACTCAACCGAAACCCCGGGATTAAAACGAGCAGCAGGATTCAAATTGTTACAATATTTTTTTATTCGAATTGCAAACTCTGACAAAATCCAAAAGTTCATCTCAGGACATTATTCGGCCAAAAGAATCGAAGTAATTGTACTGCGGACAAAATATTCCGCAAAACTTTGCAAACTTTTTAGCAAACATTAACTAAGATAATCAACAGATTGTTATTCAAATATTTCTGATTGAAACTGTGTAATGACACTTAGTTCGCCATTCTTCACTATGACGAACTTTTTTGAGATTTGACGAAATATTAATATAACTCCTTAGTTAGGCATCTCTTGCACCTTCGTTGAATCTTAGTGAATCGCAAAATTCCCATCAGTGCAAATCTTGAACAGATCAAATTGTCTGTTGGAATTCTTAAAATTGTAACCCACACAATCGGGTTTCCAACGTTGCAGTATAATCCTCATGACCAACCCGGTCTTGTAGTTGGGTAGTTTCTTTCAGTTTCCTCACTCATTGGGTGAGACGACGAGGTAATTAAATTACTGATAGCTTATCGGTTCTATTGATGACTAGATTTGACAAATTGGCAGGCAAAAAAATCAAGTAAACTTTCAAAACGAACGCAGTTCAAATGAATCGCAGAAAAACGAACAGAATATATATTTGAATTTCAAAACGAAGAACAGATGTTTATTAACGTTCGAAAAAAAAATAAAACTGAATTCCCTGCAATGACATACAACAAACAGATTGAGTAGATTTATGAACTTCACATTTTAAGCACGATAACGCCAAGTACTTTATCATTACATATAGACAAACAAAAACCAACTAACGTCGGATGAACTGCACTCAAACGACAGGCGGGGGCAATTTAATTTAGAGGGTGTCACTTAAAAATTTCAGATGGATGCAAAAAAAACGACCCATTAGAGGTTCGAACCCTTGGCCCCTCAGATAGCCGTCTGACATCTTAACGGCTACGCTATAACGGGTTTGATACTCAATCATTCCCAATCGCTTTTGTTTTAGTACCAAACTTTATTTCGGAGGAGAGCAATTTACACCACGCAAAACTGAAGTCAAACGTGAAAAAAATCAGACAAAAGCGAGAAGTGTTTTCAAAGAAAATTGCAAAAACGTCACGGATAGAATTTGAATAAAAGGAAAGACAAGTTTACAGTAATTGCCTCAAAACTTCGTTCGAGGGCAATTAAAAAATGTTACTGTTTCAAACAGGCAAATTTTAAATAATGCACAAAAAAATAGCTCAGAATACAGAAAGTTCATTAAACATAAGTATTTAACGATAACTAGAAGTTAGGCTGATAAAATTCCATATTAATTCAACAACGGTGCGGAATGAAGGCTCAATTGAGAAAAAAATGGTTTTTTCTCCTTTAGAGACGAGTCGCTAAAAGGATGAACACTGAGTTGTTTTGGCGAACTGTTTAAATACACCGAGTCCTTTTCTTACGTCTCTTATTAGTTATAAAAAACCGAACCAGCAGACTGACGGAAAATAGCCACCGCTGACGCACTAGACGCACATCGGGATTTAAACAGAATAAGAAAACATACCCAGCAGATTGCCGGAAAACAGCCGCCGTTGATTCCCACAGCCAAGATTGGGATTGAAGGAAAAAAAACTAGTCAAAAAATAATTTTTGTACAAACAATTTTAAAGTGCGAACTATTTTGATGGCCATTTTGGAGCTAAACATACCCCTTCTTTGTAGTGAGACAACACAGGGGCTAGTATCAATAGCAATAAACATGAGAGATGGTAACTAAGAACGAAGTTCAAGTGACGGGCATCTAAAATTGGGATTTATGTGTTTATCCCGTTTCCAATTCCGATTTCGTTTTTTGATACTGACTGTGTTCATTTTGATTTGCTTTGCTGAGCAACTGCTGTCTTAAAAGACTTTTAGCAGAAAGAGAGAAGAGTGAAACTAGCCTAGAGAAGTCAAAAGATTTCGCGCAAAATGTTGAACAAAATGTGAACTAAGGTAAAAACAGAAAATTTTTATTCGACGCAGTAAAAAAACAATTAGGAGCGCTATAATAGCCGACTGAAAAGCTGAGGTGGCTATTAAAAAGAAGAGAGAAATTGATCAAAGTTTCAAAAATTGCTCTAATTCAGTGTGGAGTTTCACTTAGATTCCTAACCTATACTTACTTCAGCTTCTAAACTGAAGGGTATTACGCTTTATACTAATATCCGCTAGCAATCGCTCTAATGAGATGTGATAACCTAATGCAATATGACTTAATGACCGGGCTCTATCGGTTTATCCTGTTTATTTTGGATTTTGCCTTTTCGACATTGGCCGTATTCCCTACATTGCGTAATTCAATGTGTAAAAGAATTTAGAATCAATTCAGTTGGAAGAGTGATTCGGGTAAGTCAGAAGTCAAACGTGGAAGTCGTGACTTATTTAAAACAAAAACGTGATCAAAAGGTAAAGCGAGTTAAAAAACATAGGAGGACAAGTCTTGACGTACAATTCAAAGAATTGTAATGGACTGAACATTAAGCTAGACCTAGAACAGACTAGGGAAAAGTGAATTGGGAAAAATCATTTCTAAAAAAATCAGATTAAAAGAACAGAAAAACCATCTAGATAAAAATTTGATCCAAAAATTGAAACAGTAAAAATCAAAGTGAAATTGCCGCAAGTGAACAAAAAACCACTAGCGAGAGAGCGAATTTTTGTTCAAACACCATTTCATTACTCTACTTTAAAATTAGAGCTAAAAATTTCACGCCTCAAAACCACTAACTTTTTTTGCTCCACTTCGGCGTGACCAAAAACACTACTCCAATTGGACTTCAAAAATCATGAAAATGTGTGAACAGATCTCAAAAAAAAAGACAGCGCCCCAATGCAATTCAAATTCTTAGAATTGTAAAAAATGAGCGCCTAAATAATAGCCGTTTGAGAGGCTGACGGCGGCTATTAATTATTTTTACTGATATCTTAAAAATTACTTTCTAGTTACTGCGGATAGAAACTGCTGTTTGGCAAACAAACCGTTCGATTGTCTGGTGAAAACTGGTTTCTGGTCGTGTAGAACTCAAAATATAATATGATATCTTGTAACTGAGAAGAAACGAATTATTGAAAAATTTTCCTTCATTTTAGGTCACATGACCTCTCATATTTGGAGCGATGATAGCATCATGTTTTAACGGTCCATCTAATTTATTTTGCCAAAGTAGCAAACAGCTCAAAATAACGGCTGGGCATTGTAAATGGCTTATTACTAAGGAAAGTTTAAAGTTTCTTGGGAACAAAAAAAGTTAAGTTAAAACATAACCGGCAGATAGCCGGAAATTAGCTGCCGTTGAACTCCTCTCATTTGGAGAGAATTTGATGTAAGATTGCACCACAACTTTTTTGCAGCTTCACAACTAACGAATTGCACTGGTGAACTCAAGACACTATTACTTAATAACCAGGCTTTATCGGTCTATCCGGCTTCTTTTGATTTTGCTCTTTACTTCCTTTTTCTATTTTTGTGCTTGGAATTGAGAGCTATCAATCCGATCAGAGTTCTTTTATGAGAGCTATTTTAAAGCGTAGCATGCAAGTGATTGGTGCATAACTTTTGTTTTTCACCACTCAAAATTCATTACAATGAGCTAACTAACCGCATGGCAGCAATGTGGAGAGGAGTATGTCGCTCGGCAGTCAACTCGTTCAGAGATGCTCCGAAGAGTCTCAATTGCTCCAAACACTCTACGTCATTGTTCCACGAGGCATAGTGGATGGGCATGAAACCAGCGCGCGACATACTATTGAAATCCGCCGCATAGTCGTAAAGAGGCTGCAAACATTACACACAATTGATACGTGAGGTTTACAGTTCGCACAGCGACCACTTCCTAGTAATAACTTCGGAAATTACGATCAGTTAGTTCTTTCTCAAGCTTCATAGTGATTCGAAAATGAATAGTATCTCAAACTTTGGTTACAATAGTCTACATCTTTTCAAACAGAGGCATTTGTAGTCACTATTGATGTGACTATCTTTATTTGTAGTCACTAATTCAGTGATGCTCTTTATCTTAATCTTTTGGCGGCTCCCATATTGTGAATTTCCCCATTATCTGCCCAGAACAGGCTTCGCTAAGAACGTGAAATTTTATGATACAACGAATGTGAAATAACTGCAGACAGTCACTAAATTACCGTATCCGGCTCGGGATAACTTTATAGTGAAAAGTGTTCTTCTCTAGATAAACTCACATTAAAGTCCGAAAATAAAACTTGCGGCGATTACCAAAACCACTCCTACTAGACTAGTTTGGACAAAAAAAATATTGGAACTGAGTTCACGAAGTCTATCAAAAAGGGAATGATTCAAAGTTAATTCAAAGGTAAATAGATGTTTTAATTAATATTACAATATACAATAATTTGTGTCCCACAATAAACATATTCAATAGTGATTAAAGTACGTTGCATTACAGAGAACGAAGGCACTTACCCTTATTAGTTCAGCTCTCTTGTGAATAGCTGCTTGATGGGCGGCTGTAAACTCCATTGTGGACTCGGGCTTGCTAAAACGACAAGTCAGTCATTAAGATCTAAGAAAAATAAACTGAAGGATGGGTAGATTTCAAGATGGGTCAGATTTTAACAAGCGTAGAGTTTCAACATTAAGAGACCAAATTATTTATGTTAATCATCTACGCTTCACTATTGTTAAAATTAACAATGAAACTACTTGGCCCGAACCTATATTTTCAATTTAACCTCAGGAAAAAAAATCTGGCCTCCGTCAGCGCGCGCGGGAAACTGATTTCAGGCATTTAAGTTGAGAGCAGTTCCCCTTTTCGCATAAAAAATTCCCCACCGCGAAAATAATTGCAGGAAAACACTAGCAAGCGGTCAAAACAGACAAACCAGTCAAAATAATTGCTCTTGAGAGTTGATTAAAGGCTAATTACAGGAAAAGCTCGGCAAGAGAGTTGGGCATGTGATCAAACGAAGGTGTGTTTTAGCACTGCAAAAGATCTTGAGCCTGATACGTTGTGTCGCTGGCCATCACAAATCGTATACATCATCTTAGCCCATTTGACGCGCAGAGTAATCTATTATAGCCCCAAATTATATATTTTTTCAATATTAATACCAATAACTCTGGATGAACTGCTGCTCATGACGTGAAAACATTCTCATTATCTATTTTAACTAAAATTTGGCCATAAATTCTAAAATTGGTTAACAACAAAAATAGGGAAAGGCCAAATTATTCAAAATGGTCAGAACAAGGGCAAATTGGTCGAAAATAGTTAAAATTGCTCTGATTTGCTGAAACAACTAAGGAGCTCACAGAGATGAAAACCACGTTTTCGGAGATTCAAAAATTAGAATTCCCGAGTATAATTGACAAAGTAAGACTAAACAGCCAGCAAATTACCAGAAAATAGCCGCCGTTGACAACACTGACCGCCATTGTGATCGAAACAGTTAGAAAAAAAAAGAAAAATATTGATGACAGTTTTCTGAGCGTCAGAAAATTTTCGAAACACCAAGTCTTAGGGCCTCGGATTTATTGGTTTGCCTACTTTTTCGATTCCGCTAAAGTCGTGACTCATGTAACACGAAAAATTGTGATCGACAGGTAAAACGAATTTAAAAACATAGCCGAAAGACCCAGGAACATAGCCGAAAGCTTGCTAATTAAATTTATGAATACTTCCGAAACAAGAGGAGAGATAACACGAGAACAGCCAAAAAGGATATCTGGAAAAATATCTGATAAATTCCATCCCAAGTTGCGCCACCCAAACCAATATTGCCAAAATAACTCGCAATACAAATGATCTGCACTGAAAAACTGACCACCCTCTGATATGAAAAGAAAACCACAGAAACGCTACGTACAGGGGAAACGAGGGAAGGGGAAAAAGAAAATAAAAAAGTTGCTAAAATTATAAAACATGCAACTCCAAAAATGCTACCTCTTCTTTTGCTCGATCAGTGCACTACGCAATTCCAGTCAGAGAAATGCTAAACAACAATAAAAAAGGCAAACAACAAAACCCAAAAAACAAATTTTTACAATTTTTTAGTAAACACTCAATGTATAAAACCTTAACTGTCAATCTTAGTAGCAATAATTATACGATAAATCTAAGTTAAACAGTGAAAAGAAAAGCTATTGCCAAATGCTTAATTCAGAAGAGATAAAAGCAAAAAACAATAGGCAAAAATTTGATTTAAGTTACCATTTTTTTAAAACAACTCAAAATTGAAATCTATTGAATGAAAAGACCAACTAAATCACTAAGAACATAACCGACTAACGTCGGGCGAATTGCTCTCAAACGACCGGCGGGCGGTTGTCAGCACCTAGACACTGTTTAGTGAGGTTAGCTTTCGCTTGATTGAAGAGGCGTGAGGCTAGGGTAATGACGATATTATCACGCCACATAACAGCCGCTGAAGTCAACAAAAGAGTTAAGGAGAGAGAGAGAGAGAGAGTGCGAGGTAAAACGTGAGCGAGAAAGAGAAGGAAAGAAACGCCAACCAACACACACACAGAGAGAAAGAGAGCTAGAAATTTTTTCCATGAGATTCTAGCCTTGTTAGTAACTAAATCATATAAAAAACTGAAAGTGCAAAATTCAGAAGAAAACTTTCCACATTTCGCAGTGACGAAAATGTTCAAAGAACATTTTTTGCCTCTGGATTTTTGTCATGTAACCCATCTGCAAGACTTAAAAAGCTTCGTTGGCCAGTATTAATCGCTAAACTCAAAAAAGGACTCAAAAACTGAAAATAAAATGACAAAAATTTCAAAAAAAAAATTGAAAAAATCATAAGTTTTATTAAAAAATCGATTAAATTTGTGATATTAAAAAGTTCAAAACTATTCTATCGCAATAAAAATTGTTCAGTAACCGATTATCAAAGCCTATACGAGGTTTCTTGGGCTGGAAGAACTTAGATAATGACAAATTTTGAAAAATTTGAAAAAAAAATTCAAGTTTTATCCAACAATTGCTAAAAATCGTGATGTTCAAATGTTGAAAAACATTCTATTACCACTAAAAACTATGCAGCAACGTATTATCAAACCCTTCAGGAGGTTGTCTGAACCCTGAGGCTGAAAAATCTTGAATAATGAAAATATATGTCAAAAAGTTTTAAAAATATAGCAATTTTTGTCAAAAAAAATGCTAAAATTCGTGATGTTTAAATCTTGAAAATGATTCAATTACTTCTAGAAACTACATAGTAACCTATTATTAAACCCTCGAGGAAGTTCCTTGGCTCTTGAGGCTGGATAAACCTAAAAAACGACAAAAAATTTCAAAAACATTGAAAAAATTTGCAAAATTTATCCAAAAAATGCAAAAAATTCGCAGTGTTGAAATGTTGAAACCATTCTATTACCACTAGAAACTATTCAATAACCTATTATCAAATACTAGAGTGGATTCATTGAGACCTAGGGCTGCTAGGGCTGAAAACACTTAAAAAACTGACAAAAATTTTCAAAAATCTTGAAAAAAAAATTGTGAAAATTAGTATAAATTTGCGTTTTTAGCTAGCGGTTGTTCGTCAGTAGCTAGCCACGGGTGGGGGAAGGGTGCACGGGGGTGCCGATGGGGGTGGCGACAGTCGGGTGGGGGGTGGGGGGGCAACAGGGCGGTGGGGGCAATAGTGGGGGGGGGGTCAGCAGTGGGGGGGGGGGGGGGGGGTCTTCAACCAACCTCTAAGAACCGCTGTTCACACCATAAGTATAAGACTCCAAAACTGTTTGAGCTGAAACAGAGCTAAAAGGCTCTAAGAGCACTTAATGCCCGCTGGGCGCTACCTGTTTATCCCGTTTTTGAGGACGAAAAGTCAAAAGCGTCAGACGAAAAATTGGTCAAGCGAAAAATCGCATAAAAAAAAGACCGACAGGACTAATATAATTGCTACAAACTTCGTTTGAGAGCAATTAATAACTAAGATCAACCAAAAAATTCCCCAGGTACTAAAAATGGAATCATATCGCAAACTAATACAAAAGCATCCAGCAGGGCAAAATGGCAAAATTAGCTCAAAATTGCGCCTAAACGTCTATTTTTTTAGATGATCAAAACGCCTCCCAACGCACTAAAAACCACCGTTATCCGACAAAGTTAAGTAAAAACAAAAAAACTTTTTGAAGAAGCCGCACTTGATCAAAAAAATTGCTCGCTTAGCGAAAATTTTTTCACACCTACTTTTTCGCTCGCTCTCTCTCTCAGAATAATGCATGAACAAAAACCCCTCAATATTCTATCGCTGCTTTTGACTTTTGTCCAGCAAATTGACCTAATCACTTTTCTTCACGTGCGGCATTTGACTTCTAAAACACATCCTAATATAGAAGTCACCGATTTAAAACATAACCGACTAAACGTCGGAAATGCTCTCAAACGACTAGTGGGAGCTCTAATCAATTGCAGCCTGCTTCAGTCGGGTAGGAGGGAGGGAGGGGGAGCCTATCTGGGAGTGCGCTTCGAATAACCACATTAGAGGTTTAAAGTAAAAAATGGCACCAGTTTCGGCGCACTTTTCATTTGACTTTTAGTATTAAATTGCCGCCAATTGAGATCAGCTGCTTGAAATTGTGATTGAGATAGAATTTTAGATCACGCGAAACGCAAAAAGTCAAGGGTGTAAGAGTCACACAAAAAGTCAAAATTGTCAAGCAAAAATTTGCATAAAAAAGACACGTTTACAATAATTGCTATGAATTTCGTTCAAGAGCAATTAAAAGAATTGCCATTTCTCCTCCTCGAGTCTTTAAAAGGAGAGCACCTAAAACATAGCCGTTAACAGGCTGACGGCAGCTGTTAAACAACAATGAAGGGACATGAGTACACAATTACTCATGTCATTACGTGAACCGTAAAGAATAAAACGCCCTTCTACCCGAGAAACAGTTGCGGAGACTCAACTCTTGCGGTCAAAAATCAATTCGATTATAGAATTCAGACAAACCATTCAGAAGAACCATGAGAAACATTTTCTAATACTCTTTCAGAAACTGTTTTTATCTTTATTCTAAAGTTTAGATCCGTTTTCTCAATGATATAATTGATACAGCTTTCATATGCATCCTTTATAATAGTCTGCCTTCTAATATTAGACGGAAAACAATATCGAAAGCTTCCTTAAAAAAAGAACTGAAAGAATATTTTTGGAAAGAATTTTTGAAAGACCCAAAAGTAATTGATATAAAAGATGACATTGAGAGCATTAGATTTTAATTTTATTCTTTAATCTTCATGATGTACATATAAAATTGTGAGAACATTTTATGCTCGCATATTAGGCCATTTTTTTTCTAATGTAAGGTCAAATTTTTAGTTAGGTAATTTAATGATTCATAATTTTACATAATGTTATATTCTTAACTTTACATTGCCTCTTTTACCATTTGCTTTTTATTCTTATGTGTACCAGAGGAAATTAACAATGTTCTATTTTTTCTAATCTGAGTACAAAAAAGCCAACAAGATAAGTCCATTTCAATTCACCGTTATTGATTTCACTTTTGCACCAATAAATAATTGCTTATAGTGGAAAACGACAGAAAAGTAAAAAAAAAAGCGTTTGGTAGAGTTTTACCCAATTAGTACTTTTTTTGGTTTCTCAATTCTTAAGTTAAAACAAACCCGGCAGATATTACATAAAGTGCAAAACGATCTGATGTTATTTTGAGTCGGACACGGACCTTTTTCGTAATGAGGGGATACAGGCGCTATTATCAAGACTAATAAGCAGTCGAGACGGCAACTAAGATATTAAAGATGTTCAAGTAGCGGGCATATAAAATTGGGCTTTATGGGTTTATACTGTTTCTATTTTTTATTTCATTTTCCGATACTGATTCTAAATATTTTACTGTGCAACCTCAACTTAAATGCTTAAAACATAATGAGCAGAGTGAGAGGAGTGAAACTAGCCTGGAGAAGACAAAATATTTCAGAAAATGTTAACCAGCTGTGAATTAAGGTAAAGCAAGAAAATTGTTCCATGAAGTATAAAAAGGTAGCAGGACAACGCCTGAACTACAAACCCTAGAACTCAAATGACTAATGACTTGGTTTTTTGGCAACATCAAACTTTTCCAGTCAACAATGCATATGAATTCAAATGCGCATAACAAAACATAAACCGACTAATGTCGGAAGAATTGCTCTCGAACGACAGGCGGGTAGAAAACATTTGTCCCCACCGGGCTTTCCAACCACTGAGCTCCTGATCAATAACCAGATGCACTTACCACTCGGCTATCAGGCCTTGTTTTTGCTATGCTGCAACCGAGTTTATATTAGCAACAAGCTTAGCTTCGGAGTGAGAGCAATAGAGAACACTCAAAAATGAAGAACGAAAGCGTGAAAAAGTCACTTGAGAAGTCAAAGAATGTTCTAGAAAAAAGCGAAAAATGGTCAAGCGAAAAATTTGCATGAAGACCAACACGTTTACAAGAATTGCTATGAACTTCGTTCAAGAGCAATTAATAAAATTTTATCATAAAAAGTCTTTGACAATAACAACTCCTTAACTATTGACTAAGCATGCTTAGAATGAGGTTTGCGGAATTTTTGGGGAGGGAGGGTTTCGCGCCATAAATCTATGTCTTTTCAGCAGCTTTGGTGATGAAATGTACACTTAGAGATTAGAAAGCTACAAGACAGCTGCAAAATTACTAGGTGCCTTCCATGCTTCACCTGTTTATTCCATTTTTGATTTTTTAAAAATTGAGAGAACAAATCGATTAAGCGATAAAAGGCATAAAAAAGACTACAGTACTAATATAATTGCTATAAAATTTGTTTGAGGGCATTTAATTTCCTTGCAATTATTGTACTTTCAAAGTAGCGCCCATTAATCTATCACAGAATTTCTCAGAGTGAATTTTTTCCAATAAACTGTTGATAAATCCTATAATTGTTGATAAACCCTATAACTGTTGATAAATCCTATAACTGTTAATAAATCCTATAACTGTTGATAAATCCTATAAATGTTGATAAATCCTATAAAATGAACAAGCACCCTGCAAAATTTATTAAGTAACAAAAGTGCTCTTGTACAGTCATTAAAGCACTGGACCGATAGTCTTGACACTGACACGCACAAAATGCCACTGCTACGGAAATCTACAATTTGCTTTGTGCAACACTGTACCGACAGATAATTAAATAATAAAAGTAAGAAGTACTCGGAGGCGAGTTATAAAAGACATGGTTTTTCACTCTGTTAATCATCAGTGCTGGTGGTATGATAGCCATAGAAAGCAAAAACCTCTGTGCAAGGGGCAGGTAATTCGACATTGAAGATATCACTTTTTAACTTTCTAATAGCCAAAGGTTGTGTTTTTGCACAAAAACTTTGTATTTGTAATCAGTAAGACTAGGTTCAGTAATTCTTTATCTCGTTAAACTGGATGAATCTTCTGTCACAATGTCAATGTTGAGAAATACTCGATTCAGCGCCCCACGTCAAAAAACAATCAGTCTAAATCAGCATAATGCCATACTTGTGCAAATACGCAGAGTAATGATTTCCAGTCTCTATTAATTTCTTCTCAACGAGTAAATAGTGAGAACACTAGCTGTTTACCCAAATAAATATGAACAGTTGTTCAACCCACTGAACAGGGAGATATTTCCGGTAGTTATCAATTTTGTAGTACCTGATGAAGTGGGGACATCATAGACCATAGACTCACCATATGAACAGGGACATAATAAACTGATGGAACCACATTATATACAATTTTAGATTGGCTACATTTTATTTACTTTATTATTAATTTATTTGTTTGTTTTTGACTAGATTTTATTTATTTAATTTACCTAAATAATTTGCTTGTCACGCTTTAATTTACCGTACATCAATATTAGTTCAAAAGCATCAACCAAATAGCACACATGTTGGCAACACTCGCAAAAAATCAACTAACTTTACAAGGTACTGGTCATTCTTCACAATTCGTACCACTTCATCTCTGTCCCCTATCTCAATTGCATGGTGCAGTTTCTTCAGTTGCTGATCTTGTTCTGAATCGGAATTATAACTCAAACACTAGATCTTTTAGCCAAACGACAAGCAAGGGCTGCCAAATGCAGACAACTTACCTCTTTGTTTCACAGGAAGCGTGTCCGGCTAAAACATACGAAGCAGCTCTGTTATATGCCAAACAAAGTAAAAAAAACAGCTCAAACTCACCAAAATGAAGTTTTCATTCCTTATTATTTGAATTAGTTTACTTTACCAGCTACAGTTAACAAATTTGTAGAAAGTTACAAAAGAAAAACTGCCTGGAGGGGTCTCTAACGAGTCGTAGACTCATCTAGTAGAGGCCCAGAGAAAGAATCGAAGAGCAACAAAACAGAAAAGGTTAGACGACTCAAAAGAACAGTTTGATTATTGATTGATTTTGTTTTATATATATTCGTTGAGAAGCTCAGCAATGTACAATTCGTAGACGGTTAGGATGATGTTTATATCCATGATATCGGAAACGCTGTCACATCTGTTTGAAAAACTTGCTCGTATGATCCTTTTCTGCATTTTTACAATTACATCCAACAAAACTTTGCTTGTGTTCACATTTACATTTCATTACATTTCACTATGCCACTGACTCGATTTGCGGACAACATTAAGCTGAATAGGAGAAAACGGTCGTTATAATCTCCGAGTGTAGTTTGCCTTTCTATCTATTAAGTAAAAACCAACAAAAAGCCGGAAAATAGCCGTCGTTGACCCCACTGACCGCCTTCGGGAGCCAAATAATTAAGAAAAAGAGAAATATTGACGAAATGTTCTAATTTGGTCACGTTTCATTAGACACATATGCTGAAGTCAGCCTGTAAATTGGAGGACTATAAGCGTAATTATAATACCACTCAGCTGTATACTCCAAGGAACTTTGATAACGTAAAGCAAACCTTAATCTTATTGCCCGAGCTTCAGTGGTTGATCATGTCTCCATTGATTTTGCGTTTTGACCTTAAACGTATTTGCATAAACTTGCTGAATGAATTATGAATTCCATTTACGGGAAACATCAAATTACCTCACTTGCTGTTTCAACAGAATGGAATTCATAACTCATTCAGCAAATTAATGCAAATACGTTTAAGGCCAAAACGCAAAATCAATAGAGATAGGATCAACCACTGAAGCTTGGGCACTAAGACTGAAGTCAAACGTGAAGTCAAAATCAAACGTGACTTATGTAAAACGAAAAGACAAAGTATATAAACATATCAGGCAAGCCGTGAAATGCAAACCAAAGATTTTCAATTAACAACAAAAATACACCTAAAAAAGACTTAACTGATTCGGAAAAGCATTAAAAACCGATAAAAATCTCGAGAAAAAACAGTCAAATTAAGGTAAGTGGACAAAGAATCTACATAAAAAGCAAATTTCTGTTCAAAACTTTTTAAATTACACTTCAAAAAATTTTCACGGCGGAAAACCAATCGCTTGTTTGCTCCACTTCCTGTTTTGGCGTAAAACATACGAAGCAGCTGTTATATGCCAAACAAAGTAAAAAACCAGCTCAAACTCACCAAAATGATGTTTTCATTCCTTATTATTTGAAATAGTTTACTTTAATAGCTACAGTTAACAAATTTGTAGAAGGTTACAAAAGAAAAACTTCCTGGAGGGGTCTCTAACGGGTCGTAGACTCAACTAGTAGAGGCCCATAGAAAGAATCGAAGAGCACCAAAACAGAACAGGTTAGACGACTCAAAAGAACAGTTTGATTATTGATTGATTTTGTTTATATATATATATATATATATATATATATATATATATATATATATAGCTAACGAATACCTTAAAAAACTTCTTTTATTCAGCATTAGAAATTTTAATTATATTTTTGAAAAAGGTGATTTCCCTTTTACGAAACTATATGCTTTACGTATTTGGTTTTTCAGCGCGCTTTCTACAACATTTGAGCAGCGTTTATTTTTAGCAGCATTCCCCTTGTTTTGCCTATAGTCAGACAACGTTACTTCTATTACTCAAAGTTCAAATGATCAAAACTTGATCTACCCCTCACTTGCCAGAACATTTCGTTGAGAAGCTCAGCAATGTACAATTCGTAGACGGTTAGGATGATGTTTAAATCCATGATAACGGAAACGCTGTCACATCCGTTTGAAAAACTTGCTCGTATGATCCTTTTCTGCATTTTTTCAATTACATCCAACAAAACTTTGTTTGTGTTCACATTTACATTTCATTACATTTCACTATGCCACTGACTCGATTTGCGGACAACATTAAGCTGAATAGGAAAAAACGGTCGTTATAATCTCCGAGTGTAGTTTGCCTTTCTATCTATTAAGCAATAACCAACAAAAAGCCGGAAAATAGCCGTCGTTGACCCCACTGACCGCCGTCGGGTGTCAAATAATTAAGAAAAAGAGAAATATTGACGAAATGTTCTAATTTGGTCACGTTTCATTAGACACATATGCTGAAGTCAGCCTGTAAATTGGAGGACTATAAGCGTAATTATAATACCACTTAGCTGTATACTCTAAGGAACTTTGATAACGTAAAGCAAACCTTAATCTTAGTGCCCGAGCTTCAGTGGTTGATTATGTCTCCATTGATTTTACGTTTTGACCTTAAACGTATTTGCATAAATTTGCTGAATGAATTATGAATTCCATTTGCGGGAAACATCAAATTACCTCACTTGCTGTTTCAACAGAATGGAATTCATAACTCATTCAGCAAATTTATGCAAATACGTTTAAGGCCAAAACGCAAAATCAAAAGAGATAGGATCAACCACTGAAGCTTGGGCACTAAGACTGAAGTCAAACGTGACGTCAAAATCAAACGTGACTTATGTAAAACGAAAAGACAAAGTATATAAACATATCAGGCAAGCCGTGAAATGCAAACCAAAGATTTTCAATTAACTCAACAAAAATACACCTAAAAAAGACTTAACTGATTCGGAAAAGCATTTAAAACCGATAAAAATCTCGAGAAAAAAACAGTCAAATTAAGGTAAGTGGACAAAGAATCTACATAGAAAGCAAATTTCTGTTCAAAAGTTTTCAAATTACACTTAAAAAAATTTTCACGGCGGAAAACCAATCGCTTTTGTTTGCTCCACTTCCTGTTTTGGCGTAAAACATACGAAGCAGCTGTTATATGCCAAACAAAGTAAAAAACCAGCTCAAACTCACCAAAATGATGTTTTCATTCCTTATTATTTGAATTAGTTTACTTTACCAGCTACAGTTAACAAATTTGTAGAAAGTTACAAAAGAAAAACTTCCTGGAGGGGTCTTTAACGGGTCGTAGACTCAACTAGTAGAGGCCCATAGAAAGAATCGAAGAGCACCAAAACAGAACAGGTTAGACGACTCAAAAGAACAGTTTGCTCATGGATTGATTTTGTTTATATATATATATATATATACATATATATATATATATATAGGCTAACGAATACCTTAAAAAACTTCTTTTATTCAGCATTGGACATTTTATTTATATTTTTGGAAAAGGTTAATTCCCTTTTACGAAATTATATGCTTTACGTATTTGGTTTTTCAGCGCGCTTTCTACAACATTTGAGCAGCGTTTATTTTTAGCAGCATTCCCCTTGTTTTGCCTATAGTCAGACAACGTTACTTCTATTACTCAAAGTTCAAATGATCAAAATTTGATCTACCCCTCACTTGCCCGAACATTTCGTTGAGAAGCTCAGCAATGTACAATTCGTAGACGGTTAGGATGATGTTTAAATCCATGATAACGGAAACGCTGTCACATCCGTTTGAAAAACTTGCTCGTATGATCCTTTTCTGCATTTTTTCAATTACATCCAACAAAACTTTGTTTGTGTTCACATTTACATTTCATTACATTTCACTATGCCACTGACTCGATTTGCGGACAACATTAAGCTGAATAGGAAAAAACGGTCGTTATAATCTCCGAGTGTAGTTTGCCTTTCTATCTATTAAGCAATAACCAACAAAAAGCCGGAAAATAGCCGTCGTTGACCCCACTGACCGCCGTCGGGTGTCAAATAATTAAGAAAAAGAGAAATATTGACGAAATGTTCTAATTTGGTCACGTTTCATTAGACACATATGCTGAAGTCAGCCTGTAAATTGGAGGACTATAAGCGTAATTATAATACCACTTAGCTGTATACTCTAAGGAACTTTGATAACGTAAAGCAAACCTTAATCTTAGTGCCCGAGCTTCAGTGGTTGATCATGTCTCCATTGATTTTGCGTTTTGACCTTAAACGTATTTGCATAAATTTGCTGAATGAATTATGAATTCCATTTACGAGAAACATCAAATTACCTCACTTGCTGTTTAAACAGAATGGAATTCATAACTCATTCAGCAAATTTATGCAAATACGTTTAAGGCCAAAACGCAAAATCAATAGAGAGAGGATCAACCACTGAAGCTTTGGCACTAAGACTGAAATCAAACGTGACGTCAAAATAAAACGTGACTTATGTAAAACGAAAAGACAAACTATATAAACATATCAGGGCAAGCCGTGAAATGCAAACCAAAGATTTTCAATTGACTCAACAAAAATACACCTAAAAAAAGACTTAACTGATTCGGAAAAGCATTAAAAACCGATAAAAATCACGAGAAAAAACAGTCAAATTAAGGTAAGTGGAAAAAGAATCTACATGGAAAGCAAATTTCTGTTCAAAACTTTTCACATTACACTTCAAAAAAAATTTCACGGCGCAAAACCAATCGCTTGTTTGCTCCACTTCCTGTTTTGGCGTGAACAAAATCTGCAACTTGATCTCAAAAATCACGAGAAAATGTGAACAGATTTAAAAAACATAGCTGGAAAAATTCCAGAAACGACTCGAATTCGCCATTATCCAATAAACTAGTCCTTCGAATTACTAGTATCAACTGGCAGAACGCATGAAAGCAGAGAAATCAATAAACTCAAAAAATAACAGAAAAGAAAAATAAATAAACCAAAAAAACTAGTATAAGTATACATAGAAACAAAAAACTTTGTTTCATACAACCAAGACTATAAATTTGATCATAAAATACTTCTTTTTAAGCCATACACACATTTAAAAAGGAGGAGAACTAAGAAATGGAGAAAAATTGCAACCAATTTTTCAATGGCTGTGTCAAATTTTATATTAACTCTCATCGCACCAAAAAATTTCACCTTATTCGTAATAAAAATGCCTAGGAGCGTTAAACGTCAATTCAATTAATAATAAAGGCAATGAAACAATACGATACAAAAATATTGAAATGCCAAAAAATCCGCAAAATAGTTGCGAAAAACTCCCTTTAATTCCCACAAACTTCAAAACTGCCATCAAAACAACCCGAATATTTTCAATTTAGTCTACAAAGATCTTACACATCTGAAAAAAATAAAACTACAATTAAATAGTTTGAAGAAGCCTCATTTGAGCAAAAAATTCTTTCGCTTAGCGAAAATGTTTGTATGCCTACAGTTCTCTCTCTATTTCAAAGGAAGGTATGAACAAACCATTCACTCTCTTTTTTTAGCTCTTTGAATTTTTTTTGCCAAAACATTAATCAAACTTTATTTCACCCTCTGAACTTCCGGTTTTCTTTTTCTAGCTCACTTTAAAAAACAAAAAAAAATAAAAGCGCCTCTTCGATTCGTAACAAGACAGCGCACCAATAAAATTCAAATTCTTCAAATTGTAAAAAAGGAGAGCGCTTAAATAAAAGCCTTTGAAAAGCTGACGGCGGCTATTAATTATAGGTTTTAGACAAATCTAACATTTTCTTAGTTAAGAGTATTTAAGAGATACTTTTTGCACCAGAAACGACGCTCGATATCTCACCTCTTTCTCAATCAGTGCCGCCTTTTCCTTCTCCTCGGTAGGTGATTCCTTCTCAGAGTCTTTCTTCTCCTCTTCATCTTCATCCTCACTGCTGCTACTCGATGATCTCGCACTTGATGCTTCTATAACACACCAACATGACCAATAGTAACATTTGATTGCAACAACTTTATTCTAGGCACCCAAAATTTAAGACGTTCATTTTGTAATGAGCTATATATTGTTCAACTTTTATTAGCAGAATGTCAAATATACAACTTTATATAATCGTCCTTCGTCAAACTCTAAAAACAACCCTTCACATAAATTTATGTCACCAAAACATTTTCAGTGAATCTCATACTTACAGTCTAGTAAGCCGAAAGGCACCAAGAAAACTTAAAAGGGGGGAGGACGAAAAATCAAAAGGTCAGACGAAAAATCGGCCTAGCGAAAAACCACATATAAATGCCGCAGGACTAAAATAATTGCTACAAACTTCGTTTGAGAGCAATTAAACCAATCATACATACAGAAAAAAACTACTGTAATAAACTGTAGAAACTGAGCTTAATCAAACCCAGCCGAAAATGTGATCGCACAAACAGGAAAACATGAAAACACAAACTTGAAGAAGGAAATAAATTCAAGGTATTCTTGCTCGTTCTTATGCCGACAAGCGTATAAAATATGCGTAAATTGTTATCAAAGAAATCTTCTTTTGAGAGCAATTTAGTATGGAGAAAACAGTTCTTTGTGCTTTGATTTCGCTTTTTGCCCTTAAATTTTCTGAATGAATTCTAAATTGCATTCAGTTGAAGCAGTGAGAAGCAGTCAGAAACCAAATGTTAAAGTCACGCGTGCCGTCTTGTGTAAACTAAAAAATACAGGTAAAAAGAATTTTACAAATTCAAAATTATCGCCTCTGAGAGGCTGACAGCGGCTATTATTAAACTTAATCTACTACCTTAATTTCAATTGCAGAGCCGTAAATGGATGGTCAGTCATATTGACCTTTGAACGCCCTATTTATAAAGATCCACTGAGAACACAAAACAGTCTGAATCAACGTCTCAAAACTGTAAGAAACCAAAAACATACCCGACAGATTGCCGTAAATAGCCGCTATTGATTACCATTACACAGGCTGGGATTGAAATAATAAACTTAGTAGAAAAAGTGCGAACTATTTTCACGTCATTTTGTAGTTGAACATACTCCTGTTTAATAGTGAGACAATACAGGAGCTAGTATCAATACCAATAATCATTAGAGATGGTAACTACGACTTATAACAACCAAGTTCCACTAACAGGCATCTAAACCTTGGCTCTACGGGTTTATCCCGTTTCTATTTGATTTCGTTTCTTGATACTGACTCCGATCATTTTGAATCGCTTTGCTGATCAACTTCTGTTCAAACGCACTTTAAGGAGAACGAGCAAAAAATGAAACTAGCATAGAGAAGTCGAAGATTTCATGCAAAATGTGTATCAAGCTGTTAACTAAATTGAAGCAGATAAAAAGAATTTTAATAAAAATTCAAAATTATCGCCTCTGAGAGGCTGACGGCGGCTATTATTAAACTTAATCTACTACCTTAAGATCAATTGCAGAGCCGTAAATGGATGACCAGTCAAATTGACCTTTGAACGCCCTATTTATAAAGATCCACTGAGAACACAAAACAGTCTGAATCAACCGTCTCAAAACTGTAAGAAACCAAAAACATACCCAACAGATTGCCGTAAATAGCCGCTATTGATTAACATTACACCGACTGGGATTGAAAAAATAATAAACTTAGAAAAACAACTTCAAAGTGCGAAATATTTTGACGTCATTTTGTAGTTGAACATTCTCCTGTTTAATAGTGAGACAATGCAGGATCTAGTATCAATATCAATAATCATTAGAGATGGTAACTAGGACTTATAAAAACCAAGTTCGAGTAACAGGCATCTTAACCTTGGCTCTACGGGTTTATCCCGTTTCTATTTGATTTCGTTTCTTGATACTGCCTCCGATCATTTTGAATTGCTTTGCTGATCAACTTCTGTTCAAAAGAACTTTAAGGAGAACGAGCGAAGAATGACACTAGCATATAGAAGTCGAAGATTTCATGCAAAATGTATCAAGCTGTTAACTGAGTTGAAGCGAAACAAAGTTTGGTTCTACGAGGAAGAAAAACCTATTAGGAAAAATCGTGAAGCAATTTAATGAAATTCTACTGACTAAACAAAATAAATAGACCGAGAACGGATTACGAATGGATTGGGAAAACTATTTGGAAAAAATCCGATCATAAAATTCCTATTTTGCCGTGACCAAAATCATCACTTTAATTTGACTTCAAAAATCATTAAAATGTGTGAACAGATCTTAAAAAACCATAGCCGGAAGACTCCATAACCGAATCGAAGTAGACAAAAACAGTTCTTATTTAAACGACTAAAACGCGAAAAAAACTGTAAAACGGTAAACACGGAAAAAAGCGAGAAACATAGAAACTACAAAATTTTTTGTTTGCAAAATTTTCTACGAAATTCAAAACGCTGCTTCCCATCAATTTTACTGCGGCAATGCTCTAGAAAGTTTCTCTGCTCAATTAGTCACCTACCCAATGCCTGCCTGTCGGAGACATCGTAATCAACAGTTGATAAAACAAAGAAAACAAAGAAAATAATAATTTTGTATTTACTAAATTTTATAAACTGCACTATTTAGCATTGAATTTTCAGCCTTAGTATCTATACTTATTAAATATCTGTCGATTAACGAGCAAACAAAGAATCATAGGAAAAGCGCAAAAGTTCTTAAACAGAGGGAAATGAGCCACAATTCGAATAAAATTACTCCATTTTCTTTAACGAAGCCAATTCACATTCAATATCAATCAAGATAAAAGATCAACAAAAATACACTTAAAACAAAACTGATCCATAAAAGACCCCAATTTCTACAAAAAATCGAAAAAGACCGTAGAAAGCGCTGAAAAAGCGTTCGCCAGGGTAAAATGTCAAAATTAACTCAAAATATGATTTAAAAATTTATTAATTGTATCAGATGGTAAAAAATACTTAAAAACATGGTATTAGTACCCAAAAAACATGAGAAAAACACCTTTGGCTGAAAAAGTAAGAGTTAGGACTAGAAAACAGCTTTCCAAAAGCCGCATGTGATCAAAAAATATCTCTTGCAAAAACTTGACACACTCAATTTTCTCGCTCTTAGAATAATGCATGAACAAAACAATTAATCCCTATTTCACTCTGCTTTTGACTTATATTCAGCAGATTGACCTAAAGCCTTGTTTTCACGTGCGGCATTTGACTTTGCATCATGCGAAAAGAGAAGTCACCGACCAAAAAAATAGCAAACCATAACTCCTCTTCGAGTCGTAAAAAGACAGCGCCCCAATACAATTCAAATTCTTTGAATTGTAAAAAATAGGAGCGCTATGATAGCCGGCTGAGTAGATGAGAAGGCGGCTATTAACAACTGACTCTCGGGCGGATTGCTTACAAACGACTGACGAGCAGTTGATGTGGAGCGAAGTGGCGGCATTGGCACGGGTATCGTGAGGTGAGTGAACGGGAGTGCTCAATCAAGCGTGGGGATGGTTATGAGGGTGTGAAATCGGAGGGGACGGACGAATCGGGTTGGAGGAATGGGGTGGGAAGTGTTATATCTAAGCAGCGAAAACTGCCCTTCATCATTAATTTGTTTTCTCAGCAGCTTCGGTGAAATGTACACGTGGAGTCTAGTAAAGCTGTAATAGAGCTGATCAGTACCTTAATGCGCTCCGATTTTTTGCCGTTTTTGAGGACGAAAAAATCAACAGCTTCAGACACAAAATCGACCGAGCAAAAAGTCGCATTAAAAGAGCCCAGGACTAGTATACTTGGTAGAAATTAAATTTTTTTGAAATAAATTCTTCAATCATGAAACGTGTGCTCATATAGATCCTTCAGATTGACTTTAGAGAAACCTTAAAAATTAGCACTTTTATAGGCATTGTTTACAAAGTTAATTGGCTCTAAAAAAACGAATAATAATGAAAGCACGTTTTTCAAAAAAAGATCAAGCGACCACTCGCATAAAAAATACCAGTAGAGCCCCAAACAGCTAACAACTCCGCTTGCGAGCAATTAATCAAAGGTCAGCAGACTGCAATTGTTAACTCTAGAATCTTCTCTCACGCTCTCAACTCTTAGAGTAGTAGACTCCTCAGAGCTAAATGAGTATGCATGAAAAATTCAAAGCGATAAAAACCTTCAATAAAAAGGATCAAACCTCAAAGCCAAAATTGTACGCAGAAAACTCGCGCCATGATCCTGACAATAAATGGACAAAATATGAAATGCGGCATCAACAACGACATACTGAATATCTGAAATAGTTATAGACGCCTGGTCAAATTGACCTCATATAAATTTTTCTTCTAGCATTCATTGTGAATTTGTTACTCATGCGTATGAATACTGAGCAAGTCATGTCCAACGCCAAAATCATTTATACATCAAATCAAAAGGTTGGCATTCTGTTTACACAAGTAAATAATGAGACATTTTTTGAGCACCACTCACAATCACAAAACGCATATTTGCTCATAGCTAATTAGTAGAGTCAGAACTTCAAACTGCAAATCTTAAAATCGTCCTCGCGTTTTAGTAGCCAGCAGCAGAAACAAGCTACACAAAAGCAGTAAATTCACGCGTTGTTCAACATAGCAAATTTATTAAACACAAACAGCGCAGTAAGGCAAGCAAGTTCTTTTGTTGCTCAAAACAATAAAAGTGAACAAGGCTTGAAAGTGCCGTTAAATTATCTAATATGACAGCAGAGAATGTTTCGTAATTATTGAGCCAGGCATTCGAGCACCACCTTTATTCAAAACAAAAAATTAAACATCACAAGCACCTCAAAGTTTATACGTTTCAACTCCCACAATTGACATCGGCAAAAAAGGCGTCAGCTCTCAACAACTCGGGACAAAATTCTTGGAGTCGAAACAAATTCTTGCACAATTAATAGGTGTGTTTAAAAATAGAGAAGACAAGTTTTCTGATGGCTATGATCGTTGCAGGAATCATAGACAGAGCAGGTACTCGAAATACCAATCTGCAAAAGCGAGTATGTATGAAATCTATCTAACTGCCATCGTTGGCTCCCATGAACGAAAAAATAATTTTGCAATCTTTCATAATGACAGAAGCAAACTTGTGCACGGCCGCTTAACGGGGGCAAAACGAACTGAAGACAGAATTTAGACTAATCTTAAAAAAATGGAGTGAACTCACACCCCCCTCAACTGATTTTTTTGGTATTTTTGCTTATCATTTTGAAAAACAGGAAAAACAACATGAAAAACCAAAATTGTTATCTGGAAAAATATCTGAGAAAAATTTCTTCACAAGTTGCGACTCAGAAACAACTATTCGCAAAACAACATGCAGTACCAATAGTCATCACACAATAAATGACTGCAAAAGAAAATACAAATTTATAATAAAATAGCCGGAAGGATTCCGAAAAAGACTCGAAGATACCTTCGCCAAAAAGCTGCCTGTCGAAAATCTAGTTTCTGATCGCATTGAGCCTCAAAGAAGCGAGAAGACTATGCTAATCGAATTTAAAAGATTTACTTTAAAATTTACTTAAAATTTATTTAAAATTTACTTTAATTTAAAAAAGTACTTTAAATGAAAATTCAATTAATTTTTCAATTTGCACAAGTACAAATACAAAGAGAAAACAATATTACAAGTGATCGAGGGTCTTTCCCATTATAGCCCCCAATGAAAATATGCCCCCATTATGGTCTACTTACCATGGGGGGGCTATAATGGGAAAGACCCGTAATAGAGACAATTTAATTGCTCGCACAAATTCGAACAACCCAAAAACCCTCTCTAATTTTGAAAAACAGCGATAAACTAGATTTAGAAAAAATTTAACAATTTTTCGCATTTTTTGTCAAAATTCAGAGGAATAAATTGCTTGGTACCAAAGAACCTATTTAATTTGTAACCAAAAATACCCACGAGCATTAACATTATATTCAGTGACATTCAGTGACAAGTTAAAGCAATATAATACAACAATAGGCCAGAAATGGCTAAAACCGGAGAATTTGCTGAAAAACCTCCAAATTAGCGTAAAACTCCCTTTAATTACCAAAAAACTTAAACTCTATCAAAACAATCAAAAAACTATAACTAATCTAAAATAAGCTCTTAGACAAAAGAAGTTTCAAAAACAAAAAAAAAACGCTTGCAAAGGCCGCGCGTGAACAAAAAATGGCTTGTTTAGCAAAAAAACTCTCTCTCTCTCTCTCTCTCTCTCTCTCTCTCGCGCGCTCTCTCTCTCTCTCTCTCTCTCTCTCTCTCTCTCTCTCTTGACTCCGCTCTTTGATTTTGTTCACCGAAACAACTCCACAAAATTTATTCACTCTCCGAACCTCCGGTTTTCTTGCTCGCTCACTTATAAAAAAACCGAAAACCATAAAGCCTCTTCGAGTCTTTTTAATGTATTTCAGTATAGAAAATTGCCTTGTAATTGCCTTGAAATGTCAACTCTTAGAAACAATACCTATATAATGGTTGCAAATTAAATAGTGAACGAGAAAAACCATTCTGAAAAGCTCAAATGCAGATAAAACAGACAAAATCACTTGAGAAGCGAAATGGACCAAAATTTGATTATTATCATCGAATTTGCTTTAACAAATAAAACTCCAAATTAAAAAAACTGTCGCATCGAAATACTATTTTAACCCCTACAACTATTAAGTTCAACTGCAAAAATCACAGGTGCCATCAAAAAACAAAGTCGGTTGTGATTGACCGACGTTGGGATTGAAAGAGTTGAGGAAAAACCAAGAAAAATGACGATTGATATGTGTTCCCATTAGTCTACAGTTTCAACAGATTCAATATGGCAAATTCAGCCTCTAATACGAGGACTATAAGCGTAATAATGGAACAAAACACACCGACTAACGTAGGACGAATTGCTCTGGAACTACTGTTGAGGCAAACAATTGAGAAGACGTCTAGTAAAATTTTTATGGTCGAGAGTTCATGCCACTATCTACTGCACTACATGGGCTAGATACGGTCAGCTCTCACAATCAATTTTATTTTAGTAACAGACTTCTTAGACAGATTTCTGAATGCGCGCAAATCAAATCATTCAAAGAAACAACAAGTCTCGTTTAAAAAAGTCACTCGAAAAGTGAAATAGAAAATGTTCTAGAAGATAACGGTCAGACAAAAACAATGCATAGAAAAGAGCCACACATTTACAATAAATGCTTCTAACTTCGTTCGAGAGCAATGATTTAGGAATACTTTCCAAAAAATTTTGATATCTTAATACAAGAGAAAATTTGACGCAACCTTTTTTCCATGTGTCACAATGTGTTCTTATTTGGCCCACAGCTTCATTAGATTAAAAAACCGTAGTGCACTCAGTCTCTAAATTAAAGGACAATAAGCTTAATACGAATACAAATTATCATTATAAAGGTATGAAAATTCAATGCACTAAGTCCTTAAGCATTGTGTTAGTGCCCAGGTTTTATCGGAATATTCTTTTTTCATTTCATTTCGATTTGTGACCTTGACCGTTGCTTAAATTTGACGCTTAAACTCTACATTCCATTCAGCTGAAACAGTGTGAGGTAAATTAGAAGTCAAACATTAAAATGTCCACTAATGTAAAACAATAAAAATGGTGAAGTTAAAAAAGGAGAGCGCCTAAAATAGCCGATGAGAAGCTGACGTCGGATATCAGGCAAAATAACTCAAAATTGTTTAAAGTCTAATAGTTTAACCAGATGGTAAAAAAAAATCTTTCGAACACACTAATACTAGTTAAGGTAATTAATACAAACACCTTCAACCGTAAAAGTTGATTTCAAATTAAAAATCTGCTTTGAACAAGCCGCTTGTGATCCAAATATTTAACCCGCTTAGCGATATCTGACTTTTCTCGCTCTTTCTCACAGAAAAAAAATGAAAATTACTCTAAATCCTCAAAATGCTTGACCTTTGTCCAGCAGATTGGCCTAAACACTTTGTTTTACGTGCAAGTTTCCAATTTGACGTTTTCTAAAACATCCTCTAAAAATAGAAGTGACCGATTTAAAAAATTGCAATTACTCCTCGTAGAGTCGAAAAAAAAGGAGAGAGGAGAGCTCCTAAAAAACAGCAGTTGAGACCTGACAGGCTGGCGGCGGCTACTATTTAATTAGAAAAACTCAATGTAAAACTAAAGTAAGTGCAAACAACAACCTTAAATAGTTAACATCTTCAAATGATACATGAAGGTAATTAAAAAATCAGAAAAATTGCCTTTTACATAAAAATATTCTTTCTACGGCTGCTTCGGCGAAACTTATACCTGAGACCAGTAACACTTTAAGATATGAAAATCAGCTGGGTATCTGCGGGTAGTACAAGTTTTTTGTTTATTTCAACGAAAACTCCAACTGATCAAACAAAAAAAGATCCTGCAAAAAAATGCATTGATAAAGACCAGAAGGACCCCACTAAAGGCAACAATTTGTGCGTTAACTTCTGCGTAGACAAACATTTGACATGGCCGACGACTGCCAGAAAACATCTGCCATTGATTCCCAAAAACAAAGTTCAAGTAGAGGGAACTTCGAGCAAAATGAGCGAAGAACCAAACTAGCTTGAAGAAGTCAAAAGATTTCACGGTAAATATTGAACACGCTGTCAATTACGGTAAAGCGAAACAAGTTTTTATTGGACGAAGTAAAAAAAAACATAGCTAGACAGTCCTGAATTTCTTTGAGAATCGCTAAAGAAACATTATTTTAAGAAAATATTGACTCAAAGCATCCTTAGAACAAGTGCATAAAACAACAAAGACAGACAACGCAAAAAAGGAAAAAAACAAAAATTCACAAAAATCAGAAAATCTTTTAATGTCAAGAGGCGTAAAACTAAGACAACAGCGTAACTGCATGCCAAAATCATTAAATCACAGCATATCTTAAAATTTTGAAATGCATTAAAACCTAGCAGTTCTATTAGCTCAAAAATGGACAATAGAACTACAATAGAAAGCATAAATCAGAAATTTACTTCAATGTTTCGAAAACAAGCGGTTTCTCGGTCAATGAACACGTTAGCTTGAAGTTGGAGCCCAAATTACGCCGCAATAGAAGACCAATAAGAAGACCGCACTCTTGTTAAAGTCATAGACAGCCTTAGCTTCGAACTGAAACATCAAAATGATTCCAAATAGCAATCTATGAGGCCTGTCCATAACGAGATTAAAGGCTAAGACGACAAAAAAAACTAAGAATACTAGCAAAAACTCAAAAAATCCTTTACAATTATCGCAAAATAATAGCGTCAAAGCAACGAAAACCACTAGTGATGAACTCAAACCGTTAATTAGGTTCATTTCAGCCTTGTTAGCAATAAATCAGACCCATCATCCATGATACTAATGGATTAAAAAATAACAAAAAGGGGCAAAAAACCATATATTCAATAATATTTTAACATAGCTGGCAGATTGCCAGGAAACAGCCGATATAGCTTCGTGCATCCACAGTTTCAAAATATTTTTTCAATGCTGAGATGCTATATTTTGATTGAGAATCTCTTTGACTTATTGCTGCTTCTATTAGTTGCCCCCAAATACAATTCAATTAGAATGACACGCACTCCCTTGACCTTATCGAAATGAAGTAAAGTAAAGAAAATTCAATTTCAGATTGAGGAAGTGATATTTGAGAGTGAGGTAAAACCCGAGTGACACAACAATCACGCGAATGAACAAAAAAACTATCTCCACTGAGAGTGAAAAATATCGTCACGCACCGAATTTAAATTGCATGAACAAAAGCAGATTTGAAACGACTGTGACGTCATATGGTCGTAACAAAAATCCTGTTGACAAAAAAAACAAGAAAAGGCCAATAAAAGCCTCAGCTAATGCTTTGCGGGTAATAGTATCCGTCATAAAATCCATTAGTCACCCATTTATGAATTCAAGCAAATGTAAATAGGCGCAATTAGAACACATATGTAACATACTAATAGCACTCGAGAAAAGCAACACTGAAACAAGAAGTCAAATTGCCGTACGTAAAAAAATTGACTTCAAAACAGAAAATTTGTTCAAATATCTATCTTTAAAGGTACTTGGCGGTAAAATCAAGCTCCGAACCTACTCGCGTTTGCGCTCCTCTTACTATTCAAGCATATCAAAATCACCACTAACTTGACTTCTCATTGACGTGAAAAAACCCAAAAGAATGTGCAAAGATCTTTTGCGTACCAAACAATACAAATTATTTGGATTGTAAAAAATAAAAATAGGGCCACTATAATAGCCGCCTAAGAAGATAAGGGCGGCTATTAAAAACATAGCCGGCAAATTTCCAGAAAATAGCCACGATAGACGCCTGTGGCCTACCATGAATTGAAACAACTGAAGAAATAAGGTTGAGAGATTGACCAGCAGCTTTTTAATAGACCACTGGACTTTTTGGGTTAGATTCGGACTGCCGTTTCTATGAGGCACATATGCTCTAAAAGTAAAAAGCCCTAATGGATTTTTCAAAATTAATATTCGATATTAAAACTCAAGACTCCATTACTCAGGAATTAGGGCATATAAGTTTGGCACTATTTAGATGCACACTATTGACCTTTAATTAGTAAATGTTCATAAAATTTAAATTTCCAAAAGTGAGTTCCAAAGTCAATGTTTTAGTGAGGTAAGTCACGCAATTGACCTAAAAGCAGAAATGACGTCACGAACACAAATGTTAACTGCAAAGCATTAGACGTCGCTGAAGTTAGACGAATTAAAAAAAATAGAGCTCAATAATAGCCGCCTGAATTGCTAACGCGGCTATTAAAAAGATGGAAAGTGGTGAACCTCAACTAACTTTGCCTAACCCTTACATCCTGTATAAACCAGCACTACCTAATGGGCAATATAGAACTAATGACAGGCGGGGCTATTTAATTCAGGAGCTGTAGCCTAGATAAATTTTTCAGCATGGGTGCAGAAACATCACACGGAGGTCGGGTTCGAACCCCGGCTCCTAAGTTCGATTTCGTCACCTCGAGAAGCATATACAACTCGGCTATCAGGACCTTCTCATCCTTTTTCTAACAATCGGTTTTGTTTGAACAACAAACTTTACTTCAAATTGAGAGTAAATGGAATTACTCAAAAATGAAGAAGAAAAGCGTGAAAAAGTCAATTGAGAAGTCAAAGATTATTCTAGACGCGCAGGGGTGGGGATTGGGGACGTGAAGTGAGAGGGGGCTGATGTGGGGGATGAGTTGTATGTGCGTGTGTGTGTGTGTGGAGGGGGGGGGTAGGGGTCAACTTCTAAGAACCGCCCCTCACACCATAAGTCTCCAAAACAGTTTCTGCAAATCGCATACTTGGAGACTATTGAGCTGAAAGGCTCTAAAAGCATTTATTGCGCGCTGGGCGCTCCCTGTTTATCGCGTTTTTGAGGACGAAAATTCAAATAGGTCAGACGAAAAACCGGTCAAGCGAAAAATTGCATTAAAAAAGACCGACAGGACTAACATAAATCCAACAAAATTTGTCTGAGAGCAATTATTCACTCAGAACGAAGAAGTGAAGCTTGAAAAAGTCACTTGAGAAGTCAAAGATGTTCTAGAACAAAGCGCAAAATTCCTCAACCAAAAATTGTGCATAAAAAGGCCAACACGTTTACAAAAATTGCCTCAAACTTCGTTCGAGAGCAATTAATTACCCAAGAAAACAAAACAGGAGATTTTAGTCAGGGGGTATCACGCAAAAAACAGGACAGACAGAGACAGCAGATTGCTGGATCATAGCCACAAATCAAACTGTTCTTATGTTGTTAGACAGGAGTGATTACAGTGAAAAAAATACCTGTTTCAGCCAAGGGTGGGCACAAAATTTCTGGGTTGACTTAGGGAGGGGGGGGGGGAGGAGGAGGGGGGGGGGGGGGGGTGTGGGGCGGAAAGGAGGGGGAGTGGAAAGGAGGGGGAGCTGACAGGTGGGTCACATTTTAAAGACTATGAATCGCCCCACACACCCTGAAATTGTCGATTCGGTTTCAGTGAATCAGTCACTTAGAGACTAGGAACGCGTCAGGCTCTAAGAGAGTTTCTCGGCAACTTAATGCACTCCGAGCGCTGGCTGTTTATCCCGTTTTTGAGGACCAAAAGTCAAATGGGTCAGACGAAGTATCGGCTACGCGAAAAATCGCACAAGACCACAGTACTAATGTAATTGCTACCAACTTCATTTGAGAGAAATTAAAAATACCAACAGGAAGTCCTTTGAGAGGAACTAAGAGGGTTATTAAGGTAATTAATCCACCTGAACCCATACGTCTCATCAGAAAACAGTTTCTAAGATCGTGCATCTGCTTGTTTTGACATTGATTACGTCTGGAATATGGACGACGAGCTATTGATTTTCTTACGTCTACTTTTGCTCCACTAAAGATTGATTGCTTTATGAAATTCTCACTAACTGGGGAAAAACGTTGGCGGGGACGCACCAAACAAATTTTGGTAGTAACATCCGAAGGAAGCACTCTCTGGCACTGAATTCTTCTTGGCTTTCACTAAAATTCTCATTGTGCCTCCTGGGAATTTTTGTCCAACCAAAGAAGAATTCTGTGCCAGAGAGTGCTTCCTTCGGATGTTACTACCAAAATTTATTTGATGCCTTTTGTCACTTATCCAGTCTTAGATCCTGTGCTAGGGCATTTTGCAAAGTCCTGATTAATTCAATGTTAGCGACGAAAATATGCTAACCTGATGCGGAATCTTTGGGCTGATCGTCATCATCATCGGCTGGTACAGCTGCCACTGCTGAAAAAAATACATGTCTTACACAGCACGTTTTCTTTGATTTTAAATTTGCTATGAATTAGTTGTTATCAAATTAAATCATATAGAAAGCGTTAGATCAATCCTCAGTTACTCCTTTGCAGCAATTCTACGAGTTCGCAAAACAGAAGAAAAAAAGGAGCACGAAAAGTTACATTGCGTTTACAGTTACGCCTATTCCAATTGGTGATTTAAAACTGATTACGTCATTTTTGCATCAAATAACTTTGAAGTAACGCCAAAAGTTTTACCTGGTTTGACAGAAGGCTGATCAGACGGCTTCAGAATTTTGCCCCCATCAATCATTCTAGGCCCAGCAATGCACAAATTCACACCAGCTGTGGTCTCCAAGTGAAAAGTGCAGTATTCCAGAGGCTGGCCGAACTGGTCTTTGGCTTTGTTGCCATCGGCATTTGATTTGTGAGACAGGGCGGCTAGAACTGGTCGACCGGTGGAAGTTTTCAGTTCTGTCATGTTAAGTTCTCCATTCATTTTGGTCCACTTAGTACTGTCTACTTTGCTGAAGAACAAATGTCAATAGTACAAATTGATTACTCGGCTACTGACAGAACCTTAATGATAACACTAATTGAAGGTTAAAGAATGCCTCACTATGAACATAGCATGGTTTATGGACCAAGTGGAACGAATCCAATGATCATCTAGAAAAACCCAACAGGCGCATTTCATGAGTTGAGGCCCATTAGCTCCTCAACGATGATTCAGCGCATTTAATAGAAACTTTGCAATCCATCGGTGGGTCGTTAATAATTTACAGCATAAAAAATCGATAGATCAAGGTAAATTCATAGAAGTCGGATCTCACCAATGTCATCGGAACACTTTTCCTGATCCAACGGTGATCCAAGTTCATGCATTTTATCGCCGACTTAGTTTTTTAAACAAAAAAGTTACCTTAAAACTAAGACTTGACTAACTCTGACTTGGCGATCTCGTATGCGATGTCTCCTTTGGATTCTCCCGTGTTGTACTTGAGCATCCATTTGACAGTGTGTTGATCTTTCGCTTTTTCATCGTCTGGTTCAACTATCCTCACGTATGTAGTGAACGAATAGTGTCTTCCGGGTTCAACTATGTCCAGAATACCTAAAAATCCGTGGTAATGTAATTAACTTCAACGTCCGGCAGATTGTCCAAAAATTGCCGCCATTGATACCCAAGACCCCGATTGCGTTTAAAACTAGTAGAAAACGAGGCGGCTCGGTAATGTGCGATTGCACATAAGGTTCCGACCCCGCTCATCCACAATTTTGGCATAATTGTCTACCAAATGAGGAACAGATAGAAAAACACCAAAAAAATTAAAGTATTTTTCAAAAAAAACTGGTGTATGAACGAAAAGATAGCCTACAAAGCAAATAACTCAGTGCAGTAAAAAATGATGCATTAGATTGATGAGATATGCCGATATTAAGAAAGCGAGCGAAGTAAATAACAAAGTTAAAATAACAAAGTTAAAATAGCATCAGATGAAACTGAAAATAAACAAAATAACTTGTATTTCACCAGAAAAAAATATTCATTCACCAGTTCATAATAAAGCTTGGTAACATTTAGACAAAAAAGAACAGAAACTTAGAAAACTCGTTGAATTTCTTTAAAAAAAACAATTAATTTCAAAGCAATGAAAACCATTAGGAATCAACTAAAAAATCCCATAGGTTTACAAATACCAATGCTTCTATAAAAGGGAATTAAGAACTCTTGGTATTCAATTTTTTATGCAGTTACAAAAAGAACAACAAATAGACAACAAACTAAAAATCAATTAAAACTTGCCAGAAAATGATTTGGAAGCCGTAAAGCCATACTTTGGACCCTAAAATATGTTCGATTGCACCTTCGTCGAACACCGATATTGTATTATGTTGCCGCTCATTATTGAAAATAAGCAATAATTAGACAAAAAAGAAAATTGCAAAATTATGTAATACTTGTTTTTCTTTCAAAAAAAATTTATGAAAGCCATTATTACAAAATAAAAAGATTAATAGATTCGTCCATTCTTCTAAAGGAAGCTCTTGAGACCTGCGATTATCCAGAAAATGTCTTACGTCTACAAAAAGAACCTCAAATATGACAAAAATCAAAAACTCACTTTTTTTGTGAAAAACCCGTGTGGAAGCCAGTAAAGTCATAACGAATTCTCTTAAAATATTAAATTTTTTGACACCAATCCCTGTTGACCCCTTCGCTTGAAATGTATCATGTGACCTCTCATTAATGAAACTAGGTAACAATTAGACCAAAAAAAGCAAGATTATGTAAAACTTAATTTTATCGAAAAAAAATTATGTCTGAAGACATGAAAGCCATTAATTACAAAATGAAAAAAAAGAATTGGTTCGTTTATTCTTCGAAAAGAAGCCTTCGAGACCTGCAATTATCCAGAACTTGTCTTACGTCTACAAAAAGAACGTCAAATATGACAAAAATCAAAAATTAATTTTTTTTTGTTAAAAATCCGTGTCGAAGACAGTAAATTCATAACCAATTCTTTAAAAACATTAGATTTTATGACTCCAATCACTTTGTGACACTTTCTCTTGACATAAATAAGGCCATCTTTAACCTTTAATTAACGATAACAGGTAACAAACAGACAATAAAAGGAACAAAATTGCGAAGTCGAAATGTTTTTTTTTTCATTTTGGAAAACAATTGTTTTCAAAGTCATGAAAGCCATTATCTATCTTCTAATATCAGAACGTCGGCTCATTTACTCTTCCAGGAAAACCCAATTAAACCGGGTTATTGTACAGGAAATTAAATACGACTAAAAAGACAAAGTAAAAACGACAGTAAAATACAAAATTAAAAAATTCAATTAAATTCTTAGAGAAAGTATTGTCGAAGCGGTAAAGAACCACAATCTATATCTTTAAGGATTTAAATATTATCAATTATGCGTTATTTTGAACGCGAAAAAAGTGATATATGAAATGACAATAACGTGATAATTTGACAATATTACAAAACATGAAAAATGGGCAAATACCCAAAAAAAATTAAAAGAAATTGTGAAACCTAGTAGTGTCAAAGCCGGAACACCATAAATTAAGTCGTAAAACCACAAAAAAGACAAAATTTGAATTCAGCAGAAAGAATGAGCACTCTTTGATTGCTGACACTAAGCTACAAGTTGACCAAAGTAAGAGAAAAATGGAGGCAAAGTTCAATAAGCCATTTTTTATTTAAAAATCAAATATTTTAAAAGTCAAAACGACCATAAGTTTTCAAGCAATCAACGAGATAAATTAATTTCAAGCTAAATAGGAAGCCAATAGGACCTATCACTAGTGAGCTTTGATTTGAAATGTTCTGTTATTTAATTAATAAAAAAAAGATCGATTTTTTTTTATAAAAAACCAAATGATGACAATCCGAATTATTTTTGGATCTTAACAGTCCAAGATTGGTACAGAACTAGTCCTGCTAATGTCTATTGTCTATTAGGAAAATTTAATTTTTGGAATGTTATTGATATAGATATTTTGTTTGTTAAAAAATGCTGCGTTTTTGATAATCAACGAATAAAGTTAGCAAAAAACGGCACAAAGTTTTATTTACAGAGCACTCTCAACGGAAGTAGAATTGGAATTAGCCCCCTTTTTAGTCTTCAAAGATTTCGTTAGTGGTTTTTGGGTGTGCACTTCCGGCAAATTTTTCAGAATGGACTAAAGAAACTTTCGTGCTGTTTTCGATGAAAAAGTCTGAATTTTGTGAAATTTTGAGCCGGAATTTGTGACAAAGAAATCAATGAAAATAGCCGACAATGTATTTTGTCTTTAAACGTAAAATCAACAACATTTTCATGTAAAATTTTATTAAATTTTATCAAAATTGGCAAAATTTTAGTCAAAAATTCCGAAAAAAGGTGAATGAAATCAACGGAATTCACTCTATTTTCTCGAAAGTTTAAACCTCGATATCTCCCTGTCAAAAACAAAACTCAAAAAAATCTTTTTAATTCCATATTCTACGCCGGACAAGCTTTCTAATGATACCAGTCTCAACTCTCTACGATGAATATCGATCGGCCAAATGACTGAACAAAAAAAAACCCAGTTGTATATAGTTCCCCCCCACCAAGAGGGGTCGGAACAAAAATGATTGTCTTACAACAAAAATTGAAAGGTCGCCCTGTTTTCATTGGGTTCTGTAGTTAGACATATTCATTTTTCTTAATGAGACGATACATGAATTAGTATCAATACCAGTAAAACATTTAAAAAACAGTAAAAAACTTTTTAAAAAATCCGTTGCTAAGCAACTGCGGCTAAACCAAACTTTGAGCAGAATGAGCGGAAAATGAAACCAGTCTAAAGAAGAGTTCAAGCAAAATTAGTCAAAGCAAAAAATTCCTAATTATACATTAGAAACTAAGCTAACGTTAAAGTCAAATGTTGAAAAACATAACGGACTAAAGTCTTAGTCAGTGTACTCTCAAACACCTGGCGAGCGGTGTGCTTCCTCAGTAGCGAGCTGCGGCTTAGGGAGGCTAGCTTTAGCTTAGTTGGGGCGAGGAATGAGCATGAGCTGGGCGAGTGAGCATGGGGGGAGAGATGGGGTCGTGAGCGCAGGTGGCGCACGTGTGTGGGTAGAATCAGGGTGGAGGTGTGGAACGGGGAGGGGGATTAAAGAAGCTCTTAGACTATTTCGGTGAATTGCGTCCTTAGAGTCTAATGAGAACATAATGCAGTTAGTTACCTGTATATCCCGTTTGGAGGACGAAAACCAAAGGGGTCATACGAAAAATCTGTTGACCGAAAACTTGCATTAAAAAAGACCGACAGGACTAACATAAATCGGTCATAAGACTAACATAAGACGAAAAATCGGTCAAGAGAAAAATCGTATTAAAAAGACCAACAGGACTAATATAATTGCTACAAACTTCGTTAGAGAGCAATTAATCACCCACTTTTCATCCGGATGAAATGAAGTTAACCCATACATACAAGAGATCTTTGAACAACAGCCAAAGGTACCGATTTTGCACGAATGCACAGTTTTCTTACTTTGAGCTATGCCAGAATAGGCGAATGGTCTCTCCGCAGTCATGCAGCTCTGCTTGTTGCCATGGAATAGCTCATCAGACAATACAACTGACGCCTGTCCCACTCCCTTCCAGTTCTGTGGAGTCAAAACGAACTGGTCAAAAGCACCATTACTGAAACAAAGCAACAAATTTACCACTCATAATCAACTCACGTCTTTAATGATACTCCCTATACAGATTGGAGAAGCACATAAAGAAGCGTTCAGCGGATAAACGCTTAAATTCAATGATTTTTAAAGATGTCATGAAAATTGTTTAGCATAATGGAAGTTACGGTAGCCTTAATTTTTATGCCGGAGGCTTCTTTTGATTCTTATGCCGGAAACTTCAGTAGCAAATTGTTCTAAGGATATATTAGATTTGACGGTTGCTTTTTGATCCCATACATGGCTTGTATAAAATGTCCGACAGTCAATACTCTATTTCATGATATGAAACTACTGTGACAGCGAAGAAACAATCCTATTCTTACACGAAATTTGTATGATTCTTGTATAAATACTAAAAAATGATACAAATCATATGACAGTGTTCCGGGATATACGGCATTAATTTAGTTTTACAATTAAATTAGTTGATGATATTAGAATTTCAAAATGGATTTTCAAATATTAGAATTTCTAGAAAGAGATTAGAATTTCTCCTCTCTACCTGACAATGTTGAATTTTCTGGCTTCATCTTCGGCGTATTCTTGTGTGAGCAGAACATTAGACACTAGAAAGTCATTCTTTCCCTCTGGGCCGTCGAAACACAGTCTAATGGCCGCAAATGGAACCCCATTCTTCTGTATTGGGGTCAAGTCTAACCATCCAATGAGGTAAGACCACTGGGTTACTTTCACCAGACCAACTTCAGTCAACTGGAAGAGCAATAATTTTTCTCAATATAGAACCTCATATTAAGACGACGTAAATATATGATTTTAACCAATTAAGAGTGGACACCTCTTCTAGATTTACTACAATGAGGGAGGAGCTGAGAAATTCGAAAAAATAAACATGAAGATACAGATGTACTAGATTTTTGGAATGAACAAGAGAGCCTATTGAGAATAACATGCAATTGCATTTTGAAATTTAAAAAATGGACTAATTGATTCCACTCGAACCACGAGTAATAAAAACCAAGCGAATGAGTAGTAATTTGAATTATATTTTATCTTTTAACCAATAAATTTATAGCCTAAGTCGGCTATCCTCTGAACTTCACAAGGGGAGAAATTTATCCTTAAAGCTTATTTATATGTATACTTTATAAAGTAAGGAAAAATCAATTTCAGAATGAGGAAGTCATTTTTGAGAGTGAGGTAAGTTACCTGTGACCAAAAACTTGAACAAATAGAACTCGCTCCACTAAGAGCGAGAAATGAGGTAACGTACATAATTCAGTTGTAATTGCATGAACAAAAGGCAAATTTGATTGTGCAGTCATATGGTCGTAACAAAAATGTTGACGGAATACAAAAACATAGGACAAGTCCTGAAACAATTTAAAGAAATTTCGTTGACTAAACAAAACACTTCTAGATCTAGAATGGACTACGAATGGATTAGGAAAAAATCAAAGTCAAAATGCCGCGTGTGAACAAAAAATCAATATCGAGACAAGTTATTTTTATTCAGACACCGTTCTCTCATACTGCTTAACAATTAGAGCATGAAAACTTCACAACGCAAAATCACTTACTTTTTCGCTTCATTTTTTGTTTCGTCGTGACAGAAATCACGACTTCAATTTTATTTCAAAAACCATGAAAATGTGTGACAAAATCTTTGCAAAAACAGCCAGACGAATTCCAGAAACGACTCACGAGAAAATTAACTACCCTAATTGAAAAATAAAGAACATCCCACTTAATTATCCTAATCATTTTAAAACAATAACCTGTACAATTATAAAAAGGAAAGTATATGGTCAGAAAAAATGATGAAGCATGTGATAAAAAAATTAGTTGCAACTTCAAAACAGCTATTGGCAAAGACTATGCAATTTGGTTAATTTTATACAATAAAGGACCGCCAATTGACAGGAAAACCAGAAAAATTTTGTGTAGAGAAAACGGAGAAGGGATAGGCAATTAGGGACGAAATCAAAAAATTCTTGAAAAATATTAGTCACAAAATCCTGAAATGCTAATTACCTGACATTAATAAGTTAGAAATTAATTACTTCCTCTTATGCCATAAAACGAGTAACTACAAAAACAAAAATGCAAAATAAATATTTGGTGTCAATTCAGGGAAAATAAGCTATCAAAAAAGACTTGAACTAAAAACACTAAAAACAGATGAACTTTGTTTTAAATAAAAGGGTACAAACAGCCAAAAAATTCTTATTTGATCAAATAAGAGTATTGGAAAGCTGGCTAGCCCATTGTTAAGTTGTAATGGAATCAGAAAATGTCTTAGATTATGGAGAAATCAAAAACTGCAAATATAGCCGACACATTGCCGGAAAATAGCCGCCATTGAGGCACCTGACGCATATTGGGATTGCAACAGAAAAATTAAGAGATAGAAAATGACAGAATTTTCACGGGAAGTGTCGAAATTTTTTGTGCAAATTCTCCATATTCGTTTAGAATCTAAAATTACAGTCAATTCAGCTTCTAAAATCAATGGGATTAAGCATAATACTAACGCCAGCTAGCAATCACTTTAATGAACTCTGATAAAACAATGCACTATGACCTAATGACCGGGCTTTATATGCTTATCCTATTTCTTTTGATCTTTTGATTTTGCTCTTTTGACTGTCAGTTTTAACTACATTGTGTATCTCAATGCGTGAAAGAAATTAGAATCCATTCAGTTGAAAAAATGAGTGAGGTAAGTCAAGCGCACAAATAATAGACGGCGGTTATAGAAAACATAGCCGGTAGATTTCCAGAAAATAGCCGCCGTTGAAGCGCTTGATGCTCATCGGGATACATACAGAAAAAAAGAGATAAATTGACCAAAATTTTGGGTTTTTCAGTGTTTTGGTTTTCTAATTTCGCGTGCAGTTTCAGTTACACTCTAAAACTATACTTAACTCAGCTTCTAAATTGAAAGCTAATAAACTTAATACCAATGTCAGCTAGCAAACACTAGTGAAATTTGATAACCTAATGCACTATGACTTAATGACAGGGCGTAATCGGTTTATCTCGTATCTTTTGATTTTGCTCTTTTGACATTGATCGTAATCACCGCATTGCGTAATTAAATGAAAATCCATTCAGTTGAAACAGCGAGTGAAGTAAGTCAGAAGTCAAACGTGAAATCGTGACTTAAGTCAAAACGTGATCAAAAGTTTAAGCGAATTTAAAAAAGGAGAGCATCTAAATAATAGCCGTTGAGAGGCTGCTGCGGCTATTAAAAAGTTAAAAAAAAAATTTTCATCAAATATTTCAACAAAAACCTAATCATATGGTATCTTAACACTCCATAAAAATCAAACGTCTTCCCAAATCCCACTTGAAACAGTAAAACATACCCGGCAGATTGCTGGAAAATAGCCGCCGTTGATTCCAATAAGCATGGTTGGGATTGAAAGAATAGAAGGTATTGAAAAAAAAAGATTTTTGTACAAAAACATTTTTAAGTCCAATTATTTTTGTTGGCATTTCGTAATTGAACATACTTCTGTTTCTTAGAGAGAGGCTACAGGGACCACTATCAATACCAATAAGCATAAGAAATGGTAACAAAGACTTATAGTAACGACGTTCAAATAGCGGGCATCTAAAATTGGGCTTTATGGGTTTATCCCGTTTCTATTTCTGACTTCAATTTTTTATACTGACTCTGTTCATTTTGAATTGCTTTGCTGAGCAACTGATGTTCACAATCGATATTAGCAGAATGAGAGAAGAGAGAAACTAGCTTAGAGAAGTCAAAAAGATTTCACGCAAAATGTTGAAAAGGCGGCAAAATGAGGCAAAGCGAAACATTTTTTATTCGACGAAGTAAAAAAACATAGCAGGACAAGACCTGACGTACAATTCAAAGATTTTTCATTGACTAAACAGAAAAACTAGACCT
The DNA here is from genome assembly GCF_964194025.1 of Convolutriloba macropyga. Taxonomy (NCBI): domain Eukaryota; kingdom Metazoa; phylum Xenacoelomorpha; order Acoela; family Convolutidae; genus Convolutriloba; species Convolutriloba macropyga. The sequence continues at coordinate 54,446,949 of NC_134474.1, read as the reverse complement.
AGAATGGACTATGAGTGAATTCAGAAAACCATTTTAAAAAAATCAGAACAAAAAATAAGAAAAAAACAGAAAATCAATATCAAAATGCCGCATGTGAACAAAAAATCCCCTACCGAGAAATGAACCGAGAAACTTAGTTCAAACAAAAAACTAGGCCTAGAATGAGCTGTGAATGGATTGGGAAAACCAGTTAGAAAAAAATCCGATCCAAAATATCGAAAAAACAGTAAAAATCAGAGTGAAATTGCCGCATGTGAAAAAAACCACTAACGAAAAACCGAATTTTTGTTCAAACACCGTTTTCTCAATCAACTTTAAAAATAGAGCGAAAAAAATTCACGCCGCAAAACCACTCGCTTTTTCGCACCATTTCCTGTTTCGGCGTGACCAAAATCACTACGCCAATTTGACTTCAAAAATCATGAAAATGTGTGAACAGATTTTAAAAAACATAGCAGGACAAGTCCTGACGTACAATTCAAAGAATTTTCATTGACTAAACAAAAAACTAGACATTGAATGAACTATGAATGGATTGGGAAAACCAGTTAGAAAAAAATCCGATCCAAAAAATCGAAAAAACAGTAAAAATAAGAGTGAAATTGCCGCATGTGAACAAAAAACCACTACCGAGAAACCGAATTTTTGTTCAAACACCGTTTTCTCACTCTACTTAAAATTAGAGCGAAAAAAAATTCACGCCGCAAAACCACTCGCCTTTTCGCTCCATTTCCTGTTTCGGCGTGACCAATATCACCACTCCAATTTGACTTCAAAAATCATGAAAATGTGTGAACGGATCTTAAAAAAAAAGACAGCGCCCCAATACAATTCAAGTTCTTTGAATTGTAAAAAATAGATGCGCTATAATAGCCGGCTGAGAAGATGAGGGCGGCTATTAAACAGAACAATAGGCGAAAAATTGCCTAAATTGTAGCAAAAAAAACCTAAAAATCTCCAAATCAGTAAAAAACAATAAACATAGCTGGCAGATTGCCAGAAAATAGCCGCAATAGATTCGTAGATCGGCAGTCTAAAAAAAAACAGTAAAAAAGACAGACCAAAAAAAATTTGTCTTTTCATTATTGAAGGCTGATCTGGTATATTTTGATTAAAATCTGTATAAGTTATTGCTGCCTCTATTAGCTGATCTCAAATAACCTTCATTTAGAGTGACACACACCCATTTGACCTTATCTCTTTGAATTAAAGTAAATAAAAGTCCATTTCAAAGTGAGGAAGTCATTTTTGAGAGTGAGGTAAGTCAAGTGTGACCAAAAATTTAATCACGCGAATGAACAAAAAAACTCGCTCCACTAAGAGCGAAAAATGACGTCACGCATGCAATTCAGTTGAAATTGCATGAACGAATGAACAAAAAGTGGCTGTGACGTCATATGGTCGTAACAAAAATCATGACGACGAAATAAAAAAAACATAGCAGGCCAAGTCCTGACGCACAATTCAAAGAATTTTCATTGACTTAACGAACAACTAGACCTAGAACAGACAATGAGTGCATTGGGAAAACCATTTCTAAAAAAATTAGATAAAAAAAACAGAAAATCAATGTCAAAATGCTGCTAGTGAGAACAAAAAACCACTAGTGAGATATGTAATTTTGATTCTAACAAAAAACTAGGTCCAGAATGAGCTGTAAATGGATTGGGAAAACTATTTAGAAAAAAATCCGATCCAAAAAATCGAAAAAACAGTAAAAATAAGAGTGAAATTGCCGCATGTGAACAAAAAACCACTACCGAGAAACCGAATTTTTGTTCAAACACCGTTTTCTCACTCTACTTAAAATTAGAGCGAAAAAAATTCACGCCGCAAAACCACTCGCTTTTTCGCTCCATTTCCTGTTTCGGCGTGACCAAAATCACTACTCCAATTTGACTTCAAAAATCATGAAAATGTGTGAACAGATCTTAAAAAAAAAGACAGCGCCCCAATACAATTCAAATTCTTTGAATTGTAAGAAAACCAAGAGAAGGCCAATAATAGCCTCAGCTATCGCTGTGCGGCTATTAACCAGAAACGTTCGAACCACTATCAAGGCAACTAATATTAACTTGCCTTGAGTTGTTGAAACCTCGCCTCCCCTTGCAGCTTGTAGTGAAGAGTGCATGAGATCTTGTCCTGTGTACTAACATCTTCCACTGTGTCAGCCAGACGCACCTGGGCTGTCAACTTGTACCTCGCTCCTACAACACAGTGAATTGATGATAGGTCAACTGATACAAAAATTGCATAAACGATAGGCAAAAGAAATATAATGATATTACTACACGCCCAACCAGAGGCGGCTTCTTGATAAGAGAGCACACAAATACTCGCGCAAAAGGAGTGGCAATTGTCCAAAATTGAAAAAAAAAACGAAAAACCTTCTGTGACAGTTGAATTAATGGTGTCACCGGATGAGAGGCGGTATTTGTTCAAACATAGCCGGCCGATTGCCGGAAAATAGCCACCGTTGACGCGCTAGACGCACATCGGAATTGAAACAGAAAAAGAAAAAAAAAGAAAAAACATACCCGGCAGATTGCCGGAAAATAGCCGCCGTTGATTCCAATAAGCATGATTGGGATTGAAATAACAGAAGATATTGAAAAAGAAAGATTTTTGTACAAAAACATTTTTTTAAGTCCGATTTATTTTGAAGGCATTTCGTAGTTGAACATACTTCTGTTTCTTAGAGAGAGGCTACAGGGGCTCCTATCAATAACAATAAGCATTAGAGATGGTAAATAAGACTTATAGGAACGACGTTAAAATAGCGGGCATCTAAAATTGGGCTTTATGGGTTTATCCCGTTTCTACTTCTGACTTCAATTTTTTATACTGACTCTGTTCATTTTGAATTGCTTTGCTGCGCAACTGATGTTCAAAATCACTTTTAGCAGAATGAGAGAAGAGAGAAACTAGCCTAGAGAAGTCAAAAAGATTTCACGCAAAATGTTGAAAAGGCGGCAAAATGAGGTAAAGCGAAACATTTTTTTATTCGACGAAGTAAAAAAAAAAAAATAGGAGCGCTATAATAGCCGGCTGAATAGATGAGGGCGGCTATTAAAAAGAGATAGAAATTGACAAAATTGTTTCCTAAGTTTCAAAAATTGTTCTAATTCAGAGTGCGGTTTGAGTAAGATTCTAAACCTATAATTAATTCAGCTTCTAAACTGAAGGGTATTAAGCTTAATACTAATATCAGCCAGCAATCGCCCTAATGAACTTTGATATCCTAATTCAAAAAGACTTAATGACCGGGCTTTATCCCGTTTCTTTTGATTTAGCTCTTCTGACATTGACCGTATTCACTGCATTACGTAATTCAATGCTTGAAAGAATTTAAAATCCATTCAGTTAAAACAGCGAGTGAAGTAAGTCAAAAGTCAAACGTGAAAATCGTGACTTCTGTAAAAAACGTGATCAAGGTAAAGCGAATGAAAAAAACGTAGCAGGACAAGTCCTGACGTACAATTCAAAGAATTTTTAGTAACTAAACAAAAAACTAGGCCTCGAACACACTATTGATGAATTCGGAAAACCATTTCCAAAAAAATCAGATAAAAAAACAAAATAGCCGCATGTCGAAACAAAAAACGACCAGCGAGAAATAAAAATTTGGTTCAACAGAATACTAGTCCTAGAATGGATTGGTAAAACTGTTAAGAAACACGTCCAACAAATTCAAAAAAAATTAGTAAAAATCAAAGTGAATCGCCGCATGTGGACAAAAACTACTAGCGAGAAAGCGAAATTTTGTCCAAACACCCTATTCTCAGTCTACTTTAAAATGAGAGTGAAAAACTTCACTCCAAAAAACCACTCGCTTTTTCGCTGCACTTCCAGTTTCGGCGTGACCAAAATCACTACTCCAGTTTGACTTCAAAAATCATGAAAATGTGTGAACAGATTTTAAAAAAACGTAGCCTGAAGAATTCTGGAAACGGCTCGAAGTGGAAATCCACTTTTGTCACCAATTGTTATATAAAAACTTCTCAAGTAATAGAGGTCTTTTCTCGCTCTCCAGAAAACAGCAATATGAAACATAACCGACTAACGTCGGACGAATTGCTCTCAAACGACCGAGGAGCGGTTGAATTCGTCAGTAGCTAGGCGCGGTTTAGTGAGGCTAGCTTTAGCTTGATTCGACTCTTCAACTTCTAGTTTTCTATCCTTGTTAGTAAATAAATCAAATAAAAAATTGATATTTTAAAAATTTGCAAAATATTGCTAAATTTTAAAAAAACCTCCAGATTTTGCAGCGAAAATGCTCAAAACTAAATTTGTCATTGGATTTATGTCAAATAGCCCATCTGCAACACTTGAAAAGCTTCGTTGGCCAGTAGTGAAGTTAGAAAAGGACAAAAAAATTGAAAAATTTTGAAAACAGTTGCAAATTTTAACAAAATCTTGCTAAAATTCAAGATACTTATATCTTCAAAACCATTTCATTGTCTCAAGAGACTATCGAGTATCTCTATTTCCAGCTTTAAATAGTTTCACTGGCTCATAAAAATCCAAAAAACTTGGAACATGATAAAAACTTTCCAAAAATTTGAGAAAAATTTTGTCCAAAAAGTACTAACACTGGAGTCATGAAAAAATTGATCATCATCCCATTAACACTAGAAAGGATTTGAAAAAAATCCTTTCTAAAAAAATTGCCAATGCTTTAAAATTTGAAAAAATTAAATCTTGATAAAATTGCCAATGCTGGATTCACCAAAATAATAAACTATGAGACAGCTTATCATCAAACCCTAGAGGAGGTCCCTAGGACCCTGGTGCCGGAAAAGATTATAAAATTCAAAAAGATTCAGAAACTTGAAAAAATTGCAAATATTTTTTTACAAATGAGGCTATGCAGTAATCTATAATCAAACCCCAGAGTACGTTAAGTGGCTCTTGAAACCTAAATATTGACCAAAAATTTCAAAAAACCTAAAAAATATTGCAAACTGCATAAAATTTATGATAATAAAAGTTGAAAACTAATCCACCCTCAAAAAACATTTTGCAGTAACTTATTATCAAACCTTAACGGAGATTTTATGTTAGACTGACAAACCTGAATAATGACAAAGAATGTCATAAAAAAACTGAAAAATTGCAAGTTTTGTCAAAAAAATTGCTGAAATTCGTGGTGTTGAAAACTTGAGTAACATTCCATTTCATGAAGAAACTATACAAATGAAGTAACCTATTCTCAAACCTAGAGAAAGTTCTTCGGCTCTTCAGGCGAGAAAAAATCTAAAAATCGACAAAAGTTTTCAAAAAACTTGAAAAATTGAAAATTTTATCGAAAAATTGCTAAAATTTGTGATAATAAAAATTTTAAAACTATTCCATGATCAAAGAAAATTTTTCAGTTACTCATTATTAAACCATTGAGAAGCTTTTCTGGCCCATGGGTCTGTAAAAACATGAATAGTGAAAACAAAATTCCAAAAAATCAAAAAAAATTGCACGTTTTGTTGAAAAATGCTAAAATTCGTGATGTTAAAATGTTGAAACCATTCGACTACCACTAGAAACTAAGCAGTCAATTTATGAAAGCCTAGAGGAGGTTCCGTCACACCTAGGGCTGAAGGAAGTCAAAAAATGACGGAAATTTTCAAAAAAAAACTTGTTCGAACGTAGCCACGATGGGGGCGGGGGGGGGGGGGGGGGGGTGCACCGGGGGCTGATGGAGAGGGAGCTTGGGTGGGGGGCAAAAGTGGGGTGGGGGGCAACAGCGCGGTGGGGGGATGTGGGCAATAGTGGCGCGGGAGGGTCAACAGTGATGGTGTCTTCAACCTCTTCTGCCCTTCACAACATAAATATAAGTCTCCAAAACAGTTTGCGCTGAAAAAGTGCTGACAGGCTCTAAGAGCACTTACTGCCCGCTGGGTGCTACCTGTTTATCCCGTTTTTGAGGACAAAAAATCAAAAGGTCAGACTAAAATTCGGTCAAGCGAAAAATCGCATAAAAAAGACCGACAGGCCCAATATAATTGCTACGAATTTCGTTTGAGAGCAACTAACAAAAAAAACCACTCTTTTCGCTCCACTCAAAATTCATTTCCTGCTTCAAAATTCACTCCAAAAAAATTGATTTTAAAAAGAACTTCTCCAATACTCCTCTTCGAGTCGTAAAAACGATAGCGCCCCAATACAATTCATATTCTTTGAATTGTAAAAAAGGAGAGCGCCTAGATAAAAGCCGTTTGAGAGGCTGACGGCGGCTATTAATAACTATTTCCATTTTACACAACCAATGTCCCCATGAGAAGGAGTAGAATAAATTGCTCAGATTGAACGGAGGCGATGCAGTGAGAAAGCAATCGAAATAATTTGAGTGAAAGGGACGTAGTGGACTGTTTATGAAACTGAACCAGAACCATGAGCAATAAACCAAACAATTAAATTGTAAAAGGATTGTCGGACAAAATCCGCCATTGATTCCCATAAAACCTTTCGGAATTGAACGAACCGAATAAATATCAACTGCAGAATTTTTTTTGAGTAAGCTTTTTTATTGGCCTTTATAGTTAGATATACTCCTGTTTCTTAATGAAAAAAATCCACGGTTTGTTACTCATAGCAATGAACATTATACCTGGTTTTTCGATACTGACTTTTCAAACACCTTTTGTTTAAACAGCTTTTCGTAGTCTACTTAAAACGTACAGTTCACAAAAATTTTCAGTCGATTTCTGCACCAACTCCTGTTTCGGTGTGAATAAATTCACTACTTCAATTTGACTCCAATATGACTGAACTGTGCGACGATATCACACCCAACCAAGACAGCAACCAATAGAATTCAAATATTTCCGAATGGTAGGAACGCAAGATCATCTTGCTATTGGTAAAACCAATACTGCTATAAGTAAAACAAAACTGTAGCGATATAGCTACGCCCGGCTTAAAACACTTCGCAACTATAAAAAAACAAATCGTCACACTTTTCTGTTGTCTTTTAGTCGCACATTTCCGCTAATTAACATTCAGCTGCATTAAATTATGAATGAGATAAACATCACGCAAAACATAGCCGGCAGATTGCCGGAAAATGGCCGCAATAGAAGCTTGTGGACTTCCTAGGAATTGAAACAACTAGAGAAACAAGATAGACAGATCGACCACCAGTCCTTCAATAGACTTTTTGGGTTAGATTCGGACTGTCACTTTGGATCTATTCTGTAACCCCCCCCCCCCCGCTTAGTGTGCAAAAATCTGTTATGACCCCCAGGCCCACGTGCTATTTTCTTACATAGTAACGTGCTATATAATAACATATAGTTTGTAACTGGGGGTCATAAAAACACTGGGAGGGGAGGGGGGAAAACTGAATACATCCGTCACTTTTATGAGACACATACGCTCTATAAGGAAAAAGCCATAGAGCTTTTTCAAAACTGATAATCCAAATCAAAAACTCAAGACTAATACTCAAGAATTAGGGCATATACGTTTGGCACTACTGAGATGCAAGCTATTGATCTTTAACTAGTAAATTTTCATAAAATTTAAAATTCATTAAGTGAGTTTAGAAGTCATTTTTTGAGTGAGGTGAGTCACTAACACAATTGACCTAAAAGAGAAACAAATGATGTCAGGCTCAAATTTTAACTGCAGCGCAGTAGAAGTCACTGAAATTGAAAAAGTCAATGGTCACAAGAATCATCGATGGAGACGACGAATTAAAGAAAACCACGATATCCCAAATAACAGGCGCTATCGCTACTTTGGTCAAAACTTTGGTTTAAAATCACTCCGCAGAATCGAAAACGCAGCTGCCCCTCATATAGTTTGTCAAAGAAAGCGAGACAATATGAACATACCGCATTTGAATTGGTTATTCAAAGCAGAATTTCGCCTCTCCAAAGCAGAATTTATAATTTTAATGAGATCGCGTCTGAAAGAAAAGAGTTCTAACCGTCAACGAGTTTTCCGAGGATATTCTGGGCAACTCCGGCAAACCTAGCACTTCTGTTGTGCACCAGACATGCAAATCTGTTGTCACTGAAGGGTACTGTTGTCTCTATGCACTTCAGTGTACAGCCCCCTAATAGAATTCATTTGGTTTGTATCATTACGACGAAATAATTTGAGAAGGTTCGAAAATCAATCGATCTAGCGGTCAGTTATCAGTTCAAATAGTTTCAGTCATCTACTCGGTTCATTGAGCTCTTGTAGAGCAAATATCCCTCCAGTCTTTTGGAAACTGGACGTACAATAGGTAATTTCATCATGAACAGGAAAATCTTCCATCAAAATGCACCATCTCTTATCAAACCTTAGTTCATTTTTGTAATTGAAGTTATTACCAAATTGCATCCAGTTTTCTGGTTGTCTGTCCTGTTCTGTGAATCTGGAATTTTTAATCAAGTTCAGCTCCTCCAGAAAACCGTCCTCTGAGCTCATCGAGGAACGGCGCGTATCAACTTCATTTTTCTCTGTTTCCGCTGCAGATTCCTTGGAAGCTGGCTCTCGTTCATCCTGAACTACTTCAGGTTCAGTCTCTTTCACGGGTTCTTGATCAGGAGTTGGTCCCCTTTCGGGTTCGGGCGTCTCATCCGGTTCAACCTTTGTCGTTGGTTCTGGCTCAGGTACCACCTCAGGCTGCTTCTCTTCTGGTTTTTCCTCTTCCTCTTCCTCCAGCAGAGCAGTGACTCTCTCATCTTCGGCTACACATCTATCTACTTGTTGTGGTTCCACCTCGACAACCTGGTGAACTTCGACAACTGTAGAATCTTGTAGCTGGTGAGTAACTTCTTCTGGCACTTGGGGAACATCATCAGCAACGTCTGGTTCCGCTTCTTCTACCGGAGTGGCAACAACTATAGCTGTTGGTATAATGGCTGTTTTTTCATCCTCTTTCTCTTCTTCTTGAGGCTGAGGTGTTGGTTCCTTCGGTGGAGCCTCTTTCTCCAGGAAGTCTTCGTCTTCGAAAGTCTCGACCACCAGGGGAGCCGTTATCACAACATCGTCACTAGGTCTAAAACACGTTTGCAGTCACATTTACAGACATGTGGACTGACAAAAAACTCAAGGCCGAAATTTTGCAGTTTTTAATTTTCCAGTATCAGATGAAAGATTAAAATCAACGGTGACAAAAAAATTAATCTAATAAATCAGAGCAAATTCGAGCAGCGAAAACCAAATCGTGATGCTTTAACATCAAACTCACTTGTACAGCTTATGCCAAATAATTCAGCGGTAGCTAACTCACTTTTCTTCAGTTGCAGTTTTTTCATCTTCTGATTCCGTTGATGATGAGGAGGACGATTCACTCTCTTGTGGGGGAAGTGGCTGTGAACTCTGCTTGCTCTCTGATTTAGATTTCTCACTACTGCAAGAGGAAGCTGAACTGCTTCTACTGCTGCTGCGACCACTGCTACTACTTCTGCTTCTGCTCCTAATCGTCTCTTCTATCACAGGCGCAGGAGTTGCTACCACCGCGCGTGCTTTGGTCTTTTTCTTTTTCACTGCATCCCTATAAAAATCACTGAATAATATAGCAATAATAAATAGTGCCATACCCAAAAAACGAGAAATTAATCACTTACTATATTTGATAACTACAGAAAAATAATGGGAACAGTCAAATGACAGCGAGTTCACTTGCGCAACAATGGCTACCTTAACTTTATTACTAAAACAAACAAATATCTTAGGACTAGTTGCTCTCAAACGACAGGCTAGGGTGTCGTTAACAACCAGCTCACAATTAAGGAGGCTAGACTCAAAAATGAACCTACTCCCTCATTTAACCTTCCCGGAAACTTCGGCGGAGCTTCCAACATAACCGACTAACGTCGGGCGAATTGCTCTCAAACGACCGGCGAGCAGTTGGCTTCGTCAGTAGCTAGCCACAGTTTAATGAGGCTGGCTTTAGCTTGATTCGACTCTGCTACTTTTAGTTTTCTAGCATTGTTGGTAAATAAATCAAATAAAATCTGATATTTCAAAAACTTGAAAAATACTGCAAAATTTGAAAGCTTCCAGATTTGAAAAGCTTCCAGATTTCGCAGAAACGTTCTAAATTATTTTTTGTCTATGGAGTTACGTCAAGAAACCCATCTGCAAGAATTGAAAATCTTCGTTGGCCAGTAATGATCGTTAAACTCGGTAAAGAACCAAAATATTCAAAAAATTTTGAAAACAGTCGCAAAATTTAACGAAATCTTGCAAAAATTCGAGATTAAAATCAAAACCATTCTTCAAAAATCTTCAAAACCATTCCATTGTCTCAAGAGACTATCCAGTATCTATATTTCAAGCTTTAAATAGTTTCACTGGCTCAAGGATTCATAAATTTGGAACGTGATAATAATTTTCCGAAAATTTGAATTACAATTTATCAAAAAATTTACAAAAATTGCTAAAACTGGAATCATTAAAATATTGATAACCATGTCATTAAACCTAGAAACCATGCAACAGCTTATCATCAAACCTTGGAGGAGGTCCCTAAGACCCTGGTGACGGAAAAATAAGATATTCAAAAAAATCCAAAAAACTTGAAAAAATTGCATTTTTAAAAATTGCTGATATTAAATTCTTGAAAACATTCTGTTACATCTAGAAGCTATGCAGTAACCTATAATCAAACCATAGAGGAGGTTTGTTGGCTCTTGAGGCTAGAAACACCTAAAAAATGACAAAAGTTTTCAAGAAACCTAAAAAAAATCGCTAACTTATCAAAAAAATTGCTAAAATTTGTGATATTAAAACAGTTGAAAACTATTTCATGGTCCAAAAAAATTTTCAGTAACTTAATTTTGAACCCCTACGGAAGTTTTTCTGTCCCCTGGATCTGGAAAAACTTGAATAATGAAACCCAAATGTCAAAAAATTGAAAACTGCAAATTTTGTAAAAAAAAATGCTAAAACTTGTAATGTTAAAATCTTGAAAAACATTCCCTTACATCTAGAAACAAAAAGATCACCTACTATCACACCCTAGAGGAGTTTTGTTGGCTTTTGAGGCTAGAGAAACCTAAAAAATGACAAAAATTTTCAAGACTCGAAAAAAAATTGCCAGTTTCAAAAAACTGCTAAAAACTGTGATTTTAAGAAGATTAAATCTACTTCATGGTCCACAAAAATTTTTCAGTAACTTAATTTTGAACCCTTAAGGACGTTTTTCTGGCACCTGGGTCTGGAAAGACTTGAATAATAAAAAAATAAATGTCAAAAAAATGAAAATTGCAAATTTTGTCCAAAAAAATGCTAAAACTTGTAATGTTATAATCTTGAAAAACATTCCATTACATCTAGAAACTACAAAATCACCTACAATCACATCCTTGAGAAGTTTTGTTGGCTCTTGAGGCTAGAGACGCATAAAAAATGACAAATTTTCAAAAAAAACTTGAAAAAATTGCCAGTTTCAAAAATTGCTAAAAATTGTGATATTAAAAAGTTGAAAACTATTTCATGGTGCAAAAAAAACTTTTCAGTAACTTATTTTCAAAACCTTAGGGAGATTTTTCTGGCGCCTGGGTCTGGAAAGACTTGAAAGAAAAAGAAATTACAAAAAAATTGAATATTTTGTCAAAAAAAATGCTAAAATTGCTTATGTTAAAATCTTGAAGAACATTCCATTACATCTAGAAACTATAAAATCACCTACTATCACACCCTAGATAAGTTTTTTTGGCTCTTGAGGCTAGAGACACCTAAAAATGACAAACAAAAAACTTGAAAAAATTGCCAGTTTCATAAAAAAATTGCTGAATTTTGTGATATTAAAAAGTTGAAAACTATATCAGGGTCAATAAAAATTTTACAGTAACTTATTTTAAAACCCTTAAGGAGGTTTTTCTGGCCCCTGGGTCTTGAAAGACTTGATTAATAAAAAATAAATGTCAAAAAATTGAAAAAAAAAATTGCACATTTTGTCAAAAAATGCTAAAATTCGTGATGTTAAAATGTTGAAACCACTATGCAGTAACCTATTGTAAAACCGTAGAGGAGGTTCCTCGGCATCTAGGGCTGAAAGAACTCAAAAACTGACAAAAAATTTTTAAAAAGCTTGAAAAAATTGTGAAAATTAGTATAAAATTGCGTGCTTATAGCGATCGGTTGTTCGTCAGTAGCCAAGGGGGGGTTTGGTGTTGGGCAATATTGGGCGGGGGTCAACAAACAGCGGGGGCGTCTTCCTTCAACCTCTAAGAACCCCCCTTCACATCATAAGTATAAGTCTTCCAAACAGTTTGAGCTGAAACAGAGCTGAAAGGCTCTACGAGCACTTAATGCCCGCTGGGCGCTACCTGTTTATCCCATTTTTTGAGGACGAAAAGCCAAAAGCGTCAGACGAAAAATCGGTCAAGCGAAAAATCGCATTAAAAAACATAGCCTGTAGAATACCGGAAACGACTCGAATCGTCGTGCATTATAATCTCTAACCTAACCTTGCCGAAATCAGAACACCAAAATAGACGCTCAACAAACCACATCAAAGTGTTTTAAAAATGCCGACAATTTTTTTAGGTGCGGTGTGAGCTAGGTGGGGTGGGGAGCTAGGTGGGGTGGGCGGGTAGATAGGTTGGGGAGGTGGGTAGTGCGGGGGGTAGGTGGGGGTACCTAGGTTAAGAGAGGGGGTAGGGGTAGGTGGGGGTTAAGTTGGGGAGGGGGTGTTGGGGGGGGGGGGGGGGCTACGTAGGTGTTGGGGGGGGGGGGGGGGTAGATAGGTGGTGGGGGGGGGGGTTGTGCGGTGTAGTTTAGATAATTAGGGCTGACTTATAGGAAAAAAAATCTCAAAATGACCTCTTCACCTTGAACATTACCAGCAGTTTCCTAATTACTATACATTACAAACAAAGCTACTGTTAAAGTCCAATATTCGAAAACAGAAGCCAACAATCAAAAACGAAGGTAAATGCTCGAACAGAAAAAAGTCAAAATTCAAGTCATGAACAAACTTGCTTTCTGCTTAAAAAAACCTGTAGAATCTCAATACTCCTCTTCGAGTCGTAAAAACTTGTAGAATCTCAATACTCCTCTTCGAGTCGTAAAAAGACCGATAGGACTAATACAATTGCTACAAACTTCGTTTGAGAGCAATTAAAAACTGAACATTCGCTAAATGTTCCAGGTATTAATCAAAAATTCATTAATACGCCAAAAGAACACGAATAATACCAACAGGACACGGATACAAATGTTAGGTACGCATATCAATCCAGAGCTAATCCGATAGTTATTTTCCGGTCATAAAATTAGACGGTAGCGGGACAACAGGATATACTTTATTCTCTCCATAAACACAACTCAATTTCGATCAGGGCAGGATTTATTTTGAGTGATTTGACTTTTTAAGTGACTTTTTAGCAAGCATTAGTAAGAATTTCAATGGTGTCCTTTCGGAGCGCATGTGACATTTGAAAATAAATAAATTATATAAATGCTCATTTTAATTATGCGCAATCCGTAAACAACTTATTATTAATTATTTCAAATTGTTAAAAAAGTAAAGCAGAATTGTTGCTGACAAAAAACATTAAAAATTAACGGCATTTGAGTTTGATGTCTTTTGTCGTCAAATAAAAAAGACGGCTCGTCCGTAGCACAGTGTGTGCGTAGCACAGAATGCTCCAACATACCTCTCAAGGTTGCAAAAATAACTAAGTTCTGTCGGAACCGTTGGGAGTATCCTAAAGCAACTTATATGCATTGGATAAACATACTTGGGCTGTTTGAACCAAAATATGCCGTCTTTTTTCGGCAGACAAGGATAAAACTCTTCACCAATTTCTAGAAAGGTAAGTGCAGTACACTTTGAAGCTCTCACACAACCATAAACCATGAAAAACCATTAAAAAAACACAAAACCATAAAAACACCTTGCATCGGTAATTGTAATTTTGACATTAAACCTTGAAATGTAGTTTTTTTGAAGTTTGTAGCATTTTTTCAAATCTGAAATTTGATGAGCATAATGCGATAATTATATTAAAAAAACAGCGCATACGTGGTGTCGTCAAACATTCGGAATCACTTTTTTAACCAAATTATGCTATATAGTAATTTTCTAATTGTCATTTCTGACACGTGATTGCACTCTGCCTCTATTTGTGTCTAATAAGTAAAACAACAAACTCTCTCAGATTATCTCTCTCGTACAAGCACAAACAGACCTCGCAAACAAAATATTTTTATTTTTGGTATCTTATCTTTACTCAAGTTCGACACTATTTAATTTTGTCTTGATTTTTTTGATTGAAAACTAGGGGTGGACTTATTGGGACAATTATATCGGTAATATTAAAAATGGCACTAAACTCTGAAACGAACTTTTTGAAATTATTCGAAATATTTTGTCATTTTTGACGTTTCATGAGCATAAACGGTCTACCCGTTTTTAAAAATCTCGCAGTTGTGTCAGCAGGTAGATTTAAAGGAAGGTAAGAAACTGTTCTTAAAGGCTCTTATTTAGCATTGAGGAGCATCTTTAGTCAGTAAATTTCACGTTTTGGCCCTTTTATTCTTTAAAGTAAGTAAATTTTAACAAAGAAATAGTCAAATTTAATAATTTTTATGTGAACCGAGAATATTTCTTCTTCTCTGAAAATGTCGTTTTTCAGATTAGGTGTTTCACAATCAAAAAAACACAATGGTCATTCTATTCACAGTAAAGCCAAAAAACTGGAGAACATCAGATCGAAAAGCAATTTCAAAAAAATACAGAAGATGAAATAATTTTCTCATTTTCAAAAAAATTGGGAACAAGGTGTGTTAAATGTTTCAACGCGGCAAAACATTAGCTATCTAGCTCTCAAATTCATTTGTATCTTATTATACAAGAGGATATAAGTTATCGGCTCTGACATAATAAAGAATACAATCAAAACATACCCGGCAGCCGCCGTTGTTTCCCATAACCAAGATTGGGGTTGAAAAAAACTAGTGAAAAAATGATTTTTGTACAAACAATTAAAAAGTGCGAACCATTTTGATTTCATTTTGGAGCTGAACAAGCTCCTGTTTTGCAGTGAGACCACACAGGGGCTAGTATCAATACCAATAAGCATTAGAGACGGTAACTAAGAACAAAGTTAGAGTAACGGGCATCTAAAATCGGGCTTTATGGGTTTATCCCGTTTCTATTTCTGATTTCGTTTGTTTTTTGATACTGACTCTGTTCATTTTGAAATGCTTTGCTGAGCAACTGATGTTCAAAATCACTTTTAGCAGAATAAGAGAAGAGTGAAAATAGCCTAGAGAAGTCAGAGATTTCACGCAAAATGTCGAAAAGGCGGCAAAATGAGGTAAAGCGAAAATTTTTTTCGACGAAGTAAAAAAATTAGCAGCGCTATAATTGCCGGCTGAGAAGTTGAGAGGGCTATTAAAAAGATCCGAAAGGTTTCCTCCTTTTTTCAATATCTAATTCGGTGTATTTGATGTTCCTTTCATCACACCAGTTTCTTTTTTTACGTCTCCAATGTTTTGAAAACTCTCAAATGGTTAGTTCTGATGAAATTAAAAGACTTTTCCCCTAAAAACAGTAGAATTTAGACAAGTGCACTTTTTTGGCGCTTACTATTACATTTTCAAAGTTGATTCTTGAGAGCCTCCCATTTTCCAAAAAATAATTTTGATACAGAGAAAAAAGGTTAGTACAATAGTTTTTTAACTAGCCGAAAACAGAGACAAATAGAAATGTATTTTAAACAAAATTCGAGAAAAACCAAAAAAAATTGTTTTGAAAATTTCGATCATATAGTTCAAAATTGTTAATTTTTGGGCTTGAAACTGTAAAGAATTGCTGGAAGATCTTCATTTCTTCATGTAACCTAACTCAATTTACTATAAATGTTTAAGTTTGTTTCGAGCGTAAATTTCAACGCGATCTGTCACCCCGTTTTCCCCGAGCCATGTTTTTTCCTTCGAAATTTTAGAGAGTTCCCCCTTTTCAAATTTCCTATATTTTTTTTTATCAAAACCAGATCATGAGGGCTACCAAATGTTGTTTTTCTTTTTCTCTATGATGCGTAAAATTTGAATGAAAAAAGCCAGCCTCCCATATGTATTCCCTCATTTTTGAAAAATGTTGGAACAATTACATTAACATTGAACTCTGTAAGAAAAGACAAGCTGAAGATTCCGAAATGCAACTGAATCTTCGCTCAAACAGAAGCACTAAAACTAGAGAGCTCATGCCAAAATTGACACGCTATTTGATAATCTTTAAGAGCCATCAAATCTATCTGCTGCAAATTTAATTTAACTTGACAAAGTAAAAGTGCCATGCAAGCACAAAAGAGCTTCGACCAAGACACGCT
>NC_134474.1:54348991-54430469 GCF_964194025.1 Convolutriloba macropyga | reverse complement strand
ATATATATATATATATAGCACACATAGGGAACTGGTATGGAAGGATTAAAATAAAAATAGACTATCAAGGAATAAGCAAAGGAAAAAAGTTAAACAGCCCAACACTCAGTGCAGCCTTCCCTCCTCCACGACGGCGCTAATCGAAGTCTCACTGAGAAAACGAGGCTTGAGGGCGCGACATCCCCTCAAGCAGAGAACACAGCTCCTCAGCAGTGCAAAGCTGATTTTCGTTTGAAGTGCGAAGCCTGCCGTTTTGAAGACGAATTCGCCTCTCGCTTTTTTCAGTTTGGGTTCTTGGCTATTTTAGAGGTTCTGTATTCTTCCATTGTTTTCTTGCAGTTCGCGTAAACTACCATTGCTGTTCTCGTTCAAAAAAACTTTGAAAGAAGTAAGCAGAGTCGCTGTCTTATTTGTTTCCAGTTATCCTTTTCAGGGCCTTCTTCTAGAGGGCGGTGCTCCAGCAGTTGGTAGTCTGCTCACGAAGGTGAAACTTACAATTTACCATAGAGAACGCAGGCCAAAGACGAAAGGTCGGAATGGTAGGGGAGTGCCAGGAGTGGAGGCGCTGAGTGGGTTCGAAAATGGAATTGGGTTGAGCGAGGACGTGGATGCAGAGGACGTCATGGGGAGGGTGAATATTGTAGGGGGTCCAATCTATCCAAAAACTGCCTTACACTATGATTTGACAATGTCTCAGCTGATTTGATGAAGTGCTCGCTTAGAGTTTACGAGAAATTTAAGAGAAGTGCTCTGAGACATAATTCTTTCGGGGTTTACGTAATTCGTTTTTGGGGACGAAAAAACGAATTAACCTCATTATTAATAACATTTTTTATTTTTTGCTTTTCAAATAAGAAATCTAGAATTGTCAGCTTCAACATAATCCGACAAAAACAACTTCAAAATATATCGAGAAGCAATCAACTGCAAAAACATTTCATACACAAATTTGACACAGGAGCAAAGCCGTATCCAAGCTTGAGAGTACCATACAAAACGGACAGCAACAGTCCAGCACCACAATTCCGTAAATTTTTGTCAAAATTCCCGTTTCTGACTCAGCAAGTTAGAAGAAATCTTCTCAGGAATCCTTTTGCGGGACATATCAAGAAATGCAGGTGGCGGTTAGTATCTGCATGTTCCACTAGAAAAAGTGTGAAATGTCCGAGTCCTAGTACAAATTCTCGGCAAAAAGGAAACTCGACAGAAAATTTTTTAGGCTAAAATGATTGTCAACAGGAAAAAGAAGAAGAGAGAAGAAAACAAATAAAAGCTTTTAGTAGAATACGAATAGAAGTTCATATTTTATAGCATATTAAAAGACAACTTATGTTTTTTTGAGATCCCTGTTTGGAAAAAATGTTAATTCAATATCTGTTTTTGCTTTCGATACCGACAGAAAATTTAGTCGCAGTTTACAAGCGAAAGCAGATAGTTTTGGAACAAATATGCGTAGTTGTTATGTTATAACAACGTCCATAATTTCGTCAAAAACGCTAATATCACTCTCTTGATATGTTGCCTGATCGGTTTGAAGTCGCCAATAATGACAATTCTAACGGCTTTTTTGTGGCAGTCATCCAGTTAGTCGAGGAGATAGTTTCCAGCACCGCCCCAAGCACTACAACAATAAGTCATGACACATGTAACTGGACTTCGATACAAATACGAAAGTTCAATTTTGGAATATCCTAGTCTCTTTAGGCGTTATAAAAGATAAATACGACTCGTAACTCCTTGTTTTTTTGAATTTATATGTGAGTTGAAAGTTAATTTCTCAACTATAATACCAAGAATTTTGACTTCTTTAACTCTTTCAATTTCTGCTAATTTGGATGGACCGCCTTTCTTTATAAACCCGATTAGTTCTTTCGTTTTGAATTTGTTGAGCATCAGATTAAATTTTGAAAACTCGTGACAAAAATAACTCACAATTTGAACAATACTATCATGATTAAGCCGGTAACTATAGATGCATCATCTTCAGCGTGGGAAGTGACTTGACACTCAAACTGAATTGTCAAATCCTCTAGTAAATGCAAATTTGGTACGCTGAACATGGGTGGACGCAAACCAATGCCTTAAAGGACATCCAAGTTCGTTAGCCAAGCGTTTTATTTGAAACTTTTGAGTATTTTTAATTGATAATATTGTCGATCAGCCAGAATATTTTTAAAGACGTTGATAATGTGAACGTCTATTGGTGGTTCAATTTTTGCCAAACCGCTGATAATCAATTTGTCGAACGGCTGATAAACTAAAAAAGATAGGTTTTAAGTATATTGGGCGCAGGTTTTTGGGCTGCTAGGTATTAGTAATTTTTGGCACATCAGGTATTCTTGAAAATTTCCCGGAATCTGGATAAATACCGCTACCTAAACAAAGATTAAAGGTATGGGCTATTGGTGCGGCCAATCCTAAGCTGTTCTCTTTGAAAGTTTTGAAGGGTAATTCATCAGGCCCAGGGCAGTGCGAGAGATTCGTGTTGCAGATTTAAGAAATCAATGGCTGACTTGTGGCACGGGAAGTTGGGCTACACCAAACAGGGTTATATTGGGAGCCTTTCGCAACGTCTTAGTTCCAGAATAAACATTTTTCAAACTGTCAGTTTGAAATTTTATCTCGTCGTTGTTATTCTGGGCAGTTAACCGATCTGATTCGAATTGAGATCAGTTCCGCATCAGCAAATCGCTTCTTGCGAACAAAAGCATTCTGCTTTTGCAAAAGCAGTTTCAACACCGGAGTGACAAAACGACTTTCGGAGTATCGAGTGTAGTTCTGCGAAGCCGGCAGCAAAATTGAAAACATTTCTTCAAGTAGTCTGCCAAACAATCAACTGCCTCATTTGCATCCGTGTATTTAAAAAGATAGTCTAAGCATGTTGAACTCAAAATGCAAGATAACGAATTCTTGTCTTTCAATCACTAATCCCGAAGTACCAATCATTACGGTAATTCTCGCTATGAGTTTCAGTCACAATTATAGCTTTATGATCAGTGTCAAACGTTGTGACAAAATTTCGAGTATAATTGAAAAAAGACGGATTGGAATATAAAAACCAGTCTAGGGCATTGTGACCTCGCTATCCATGATATGCAATCCGCTGCCATTTAGAATGCGAGATAAAAAAATTATCGGCATAACCACTGACAATTATAACTCGAAACCGAACTGCAAACTGAATTTTTCAATTGTATCATTAACGTGCTCGGCTAAACTTGACGCACAATTGACATCAGGGAAAAATAAAAAAACCGCTAAAAATATGTATTCTGCTTTCGCAGTAGGTTTAGTCCAAACGATTTTGAAATAAGGGCTCATTGCAGGTGATAATTTCTCACATGACATCAAATTATGACTGTACAAAGCAACGTCAACGCCACAGAGTTGTTTGCTGTTAGATATGTAACAAATAAGTCGAAAAAAATCAAAATTGTTGACAGATGAAAAGAAGCTTTTGATAACTTTGTTCAACTAGGTCTCGGAGATACAGCATATACGTATGTCAGTGCGTCTTGATCAAATTAGTGTGTCTTGATTAGTGTGTCTTGATCAATGATATCAGCCTCTAAGTGATTAACGGCTATTTAATTTTTCAAGGATCTGGCATTCAGTAACCTTAATTTGAGGTTTTGTAGTCAATTTCGTTGAGAGAAGGAATGCTCAAAACAATCTCCTGGAGCTACTCTTATCTTACCAACATTTTAAAGTTGAATATTTTTTATCACTCTTGTGTGTCCCGCTTCTTAAAAGGCTTGATCTTGTGATAAAGCGTTTTTCTCCTTTCTCTGACAATTCTTTCGACATAAAGACTTTCTGAGGATATTGTTTCAACTTATATTTTGAGCGGAGCAGTGTCCGGTACCTCCATGCATTCGCAAGTTGGACACAAAAATTCTCTCGCTATTTTCATTGTAGTGATCAATTCTATAAACGTTAGATATTCAAATGAAATAATTTGCACAGTGAAGGACGACTGCAATAATCTACTTAAATCAAAAATGAATTTGCACAGAAACCGGAAATTCACAACAGAAAAAATGGATGAAAAACATGAACCAGCTTCCCTGGATATCGCAGTCTGCGTTGATGAGCACAAAATAATTCATTTTAATTGGTACCAGACGCTATTAGACTCTGGAGCAATTCTAGTTATCCGTAATTGCACTCCGCTCAAGCTTAAAGAAAACAGTAGAGGGTACTATATATCGGTTTTTTATCTAAAAGCATTGTGCATGACGAAGCCCTAAAACCAACGGAAATATATCGCAGAAAAGTCAATGTCCGGAGATTGGTCGTCAGATATTAATCAGAAAGTTTTTAGGTGACTTTAACAACAGTCGAAACAACAGCGGAATAAAAATCAAACAATAAGTTAAAGCAGAAGAACGTACCCACACTTCTCGTACAGTATACAGGTCAACTAAGCAAGAGACTTAAGGAAAAGCGGCAAAAGATAACGTATCTTACAGTGATCTACACAACACGGAAACAAAAAAACCTGTTAACTATCATTAAAGCCTAGGATTGACCAGCAACCAGAAACGCACGTGGTAAATGAATTAGCATATAGTGTATGCAACTCAACCTACGTCGGGCAAATTTGCAGAAATATAACCAAACAAATGGAAGTGGATCGAAAAAACTCACCATTAGGTCAGCATGTAAGAGAATGTTGTGGCCCGTCAGGCGCGTTCGATTAACGTATAATAGATCAATGCAATGTGCCCTAAAAAATCATGACCCTCGAAGCATTACATATAATAGTAAGGCAGCTATTGCTGAAACGAGCTATGGTTATATAGCCAGGAATTGAAACCTGAAACACTAGTCAACGCTTGTCATGTTGCCCGATTTGAAAATTACAATTCAGCGATTCAAAATACTGAAAGAATTCAAAAAAATACCGAAAGGGTAGAAAGTACTAAGAACTCTAAAATCTGAGTTCAACGAGCTTGAATAAAGTATTAAAAACGAATTGGAAAACCCAATTTCAGGAATTTTTGTTTTATCGATAAACAATGATCCTAGAATCTCTCATTTTACTGTTTTTTTTTACACAACTTGTCATAAATTTATCACAGTTTATCTGAATTTCATTAATACGTTTAGTAGGTTTATCACAACAATTTCTTGAAACTGTTTGTTATTTTTGTAACCACCGTTAACTGGATTTACTGTAAGAAACATCGGAATTTAATGAATTCCCTGGTAGCCCGATAAAAGACCTCATAAAGTTCAATTAATTCATCAAGATAGGTCATGTTCCATCAAATTGACAGATAGTAAACCCCTCTACGAAACATCACAGTATTGTAATTAATTTTACCGCATTGTATTTTAAACTTACAGCAATGCGCTAGATTCCAGGAGCTGCGTCAGAAGGTTGAAACATCACTACAGTATTTAAGTTTCTAGCTTCTTCTCCCAAACAACAGCACTATGATTATTATCAACCTCGGTTACATGCCTAGTGCCACGGCAGCCTCTGGGAATGATAATTGCGCTGCAAAAAAAGCGAATTTTGACTTTGCCCCAATGTGTAATTCTGCCCCCAAGGCTGAGTCGTCTTTTTTTCAGAACTATATGTCGTCTCCTGGTATTTGTTGTCTTCTAATGGCAATTGTTGCTGTCAAAAAGACGATTTCGCAATGGCAGCATCCTTGAAAGTTAACTTGGCCAAAATTTGGATAAAAAACCTTGCAGAAGAACTTAGTCCTGAGGATGCCATGAGCTTGGAAAAAACAAAAATTATATACATAAATGTCCCATCTGTCAAAAAAACTGTTTGGAATAGCAAAGCAGTCGAGTCCAAAAAATAGAAAACTAGTATCGAATAAAATGAACTGTCAAAATAAAAGCAAGGAGCAAAACAAAAAATGAGGGATATTGTTTGGAAATGCTTTGAATGTGAAAACTCACAAACTGATAACTAAAAAAGAAAACAAAACCTATTTTAAAGATATTTAAATAACAAAATTTGCACAGTGAAAGTCAACTGCAATGACCTGCTTAAACTAGAAATCAATTTGCAATTCACCAGGCCTAAATCAATAAGATTTTAGGTGACTCTAACATCAGCCGAAACAACAGCGGAATGCAAGTCAAACAATAAGCTAAAGAAGGACGTGCCCACACTACTATATAGGCCAACTAAGCGGTAGACTTATGGAAAATTGCAAAAGATGACGCATTTAACAGTTATCTACACAACACGGAAACAAAAAACTCTTAAACCATCATTAAAGCCTAGTTTTGACCAGCATCTAAAATCGCACGTGGTAAACGAGTTAGCATGTATTGTATGAAATTCCACCTATGTCCGTCAAAATTGCAGAAATATAACAACAAGATTAAAAGGCGATCGAAAAAAGAAACATCGTAGGTCAGCATGTATGAGAATGTGGTGACGCGTGAGGCACTTTTGAGTGTTTTATAATAGAAATTTAATAGACAAATTTGCAGAAATATAACCAAACAAATGGAAGTGGATCGAAAAAACTCACCGGTAGGTCAGCATGTAAGACAAGGTTGTGGCCCGTCAGGCGCGTTCGATTAACGTATAATAGATCATTGCAATGTGCCCTAAAAACTCATGACCCTCGAAGCATTACATATAATAGTAAGGCAGCTATTGCTGAAACGAGCTATGGTTACCGTAGCCAGGAATTGAAACCTGAAACACTAGTCAACGCTTGTCATGTTGCCCGATTTGAAAATTACAATTCAGCGATTCAAAATACTGAAAGAAGTCAAAAAAATACCGAAAGGGTAGAAAGTACTAAGAACTCTAAAGTCTGAGTTCAACGATCTTGAATAAAATATTAAAAACGAATTGGAAAAACCAATTTCAGAAATTTTCGTTTTATCGATAAACAGTGATCCTAGAATCTCTCATTTTACTGTTTTTTTTACACAACTTGTCATAAATTTATCACAGTTTATCTGAATTTCATTAATACGTTTAGTAGGTTTATTACAACAATTTCGTGAAACTGTTTGTTATTTTATAACCACCGTTAACTGGATTTACTGTAAGAAACATCGGAATTTATTGAATTTCCTAGTAGCCCGATAAAAGACCTCTTAAAGTGCAATTAATTCATCAAGATGGGTCATGTTCCATCTAATTGAAGGATAGTAAACCCCTCTACGAAACATCACAGCATTGTAATTAACTTTACCGCATTGTATTTTAAACTTACAGCAATGCGCTAGATTCCAGGAGCTGCGTCAGAAGGTTGAAACATCACTACAGTATTTAAGTTTCTAGCTTCTTCTCCCACACAACAGCACTATGATTATTATCAACCTCGGTTACATGCCCAGTGCCACGGCAGACTCTGCGGCTGATAATTGCGCTGCAAAAAAAGGCGAATTTTGTCTTTGCCCCAATGTATAATTTTGCCCCCAAGGCTGAGTCGTCTTTTTTTTAGAACTCTATGTCGTCTCCTGGTATTTGTTGTCTTCTAATGGCTATTGTTGCTGTCAAAAAGACGATTTCGCAATGGCAGCTTCCCTGAAAGTTAACTTGGCCAAAATTTGGATAAAAAACCTTGCAGAAGAACTTAGTCCTGAGGATACCATGAGCTTGGAAAAAACAAAAATTATATACATAAATGTCCCATCTGTCAAAAAAACTGTTTGGAATAGCAAAGCAGTCGAATGCAAAAATTAGAGAACTAGAATCGAATAAAATGAACTGTCAAAATAAAAGCAAGGAGCAAAACAAAAAATGGGGGATATTGTTTGGAAATGCTTTGAATGTGAAAACTCACAAACTGATAACTAAAAAAGAAAACAAAAACTATTTTAAAGATATTTAAATAACAAAATTTGCACAGTGAAAGTCAACTGCAATGACCTGCTTAAACTAGAAATCAATTTGCAATTCACCAGTCCTAAATCAATAAGATTTTAGGTGACTCTAACATCATCCGAAACAACAGCGGAATGCAAGTCAAACAATAAGCTAATGAAGGACGTGCCCACACTACTATATAGGCCAACTAAGCGGTAGACTTATGGAAAATTGCAAAAGATGACGCATTTAACAGTTATCTACACAAAACGGAAACAAAAAACCCTTAAACCATCATTAAAGCCTAGTTTTGACCAGCATCTAAAATCGCACGTGGTAAACGAGTTAGCATGTAGTGTATGAAATTCCACCTATGTCCATCAAAGTTGCAGAAAAATAACAACAAGATTAAAAGGCGATCGAAAAAAGAAACAACGTAGGTCAGCATGTATGAGAATGTGGTGACGCGTGAGGCACTTTTGAGTGTTTTATAATAGATCATTGCAATGTGCCACAAAAACTCAGAACTCTCATGTTGTGACTCAGACTCAGGTTGTCATGTTGCCTGATTTTAAGATTACATTTCAGCGATTCAAAACACTGAAACGCTTCAAAATAATACCGAAACGGTAGAAAATCAGTAAGAACTCTAAAACTTGGATGTCCTGATCAATGATATCAGCCTCTAAGTGATTAACGGCAATTTACTTTTTCAAGGATCTGGAATTCAGTAACCTTAATTTTAGGTTTTGTAGTCATTTTCGTTGAAAGGAGGAATGCTCAAGCCGATCTCATGGAGTCACTCGTATCTTACCAACGCTAAAAAAATTGAATATTTTTTATCACTTTTATGTGTCCTACTTTTTATGAGGCTTGATCTTGTGATAAAGCATTTTTTCTCCATTCTCTGACAATTCGTTTGACATAGAGACTTTCTGCGGATATTGTTTCAACTTACCGAAGGTGTCCGGTACCTCAGTGCATTCGCAAATTGGAAAAAATGTTTCTCGTTCTCTCGCTATTTTAATTGTAGTGACTAATTCTATAAAAGTTATCTATTGAAAGACGATTTGGCAATAGGCATTTCCAAACAACCTCCCCCATTTTTGTATTGCTTCTTACTTGTATTTTGATACTTCATTGGATAATAGTTCTCAAATTTTTCGCACTCAACTGCTTTGCTATTCCAAATATTTTGTTGATAGATGGGACATTTTTTTCAAAACTTTTGTTTTTCCCAAGCTCATTGCATCTTGAGCACTAAGTTTTTTGCAAAAATTTATATCCAAATTCTTGCCAAGACAATTTTCAGGGTAGCTCCTATTGTCAAATTGTCTTTATGACAATAACAACTGCCATTAGAAGACGACAAAACCCAAAAGACAATTTTTACTTCTGACAGAAAAGACGACACAGTTTTGTATGCAAGTTTTAACCTTCGGACAAAGACAAAATTTGCCTTCTTTAGCATATGAGTTATCTCTGGCAGAGGCTGCCGTGGCAATAAGCTTGTAACTGAAATTGATAATTCTTATTGTGCTGTTGTGCGGGAGAAGAAGCTAGAAACCTAATTATTATAATGATGTTTAAACCCATTGACGCTACTCCTGGAGTCTAGCTTATTGCTGTAAGTTTTAAAAATAATGCGGTAAATTGAATTACGTGTGATGTTTCGTAGAGGGTTTTCTATCCGTCAATTGAATGGATCTTGCACCTCCTTGCTGAATTCATTGCAATTTAAGAGGTCTTTGATTGGACTACTGGGAATCTGGATAAACTCGGATCTTTCATACAAAAAATCCAGTTTACAGTGGCGATAAACTACTTAACAGTATGAAGAAAATGTTGTGATAAAACTAAACTTAATATATAGTTTGAGACAAACTTGTGATACAATTATTAATTAGTATGAGATAAATTATGCCAAATACCAGAGGTCAATGTGAATGATGGGAAATCAGCGAAGGACAGTTGAGACTAGTGCAAAAAGAAGTTAAACTAGGAGTAGATTAAATGTGATTAAAGCTGCAATTGGCTTCATGCGACATGTTGTGGTGTCTCAAAGGAAGTATTCATTGATATTCAGCAAACGAAGAGCATTCTATGGTGTTGCGAATCTTACATTATTCCTTCACAATATAGGTTAAAGTTACCTTTACGAGAAAAATTGATTTCCAATGAAGTTAAAAAAAAATTAATCGAATTACAAAAGGATGTAAAGGCAGCCGTAATGGAGCCCAATAAATGATAACCGAATCAAACTGGTGAAAGCTCTAATAGTGTAAACAAATAGTGAAAAATTGATTTCCAATGAAGTTAAAAAAAATTAATCGAATTACCAAAGGATGTAAAGGTAGCCGTAATGGAGCCCAATAAATGATAACCGAATGAAACTGGTGAAAGCTCTAATAGTGTAAACAGCGCTCAAGAACTTCCCACGACGGACATAGGTGGAATTTCATACACTACATGCCAACTCGTTTAACACGTGCGATTTCAGATGCTGGTCAAAACTAAGTTTTAATGATGGTTTACAGATTTTTTGTTTCCGTGTTGTGTAGATAACAGATAGATGCGTCATCTTTTGCAATTTTCCATAAGTCTACTGCTTGGTTGGCCTATATACTGTAAGAAAAGTGTGGGTACGTCCTTCCGCTTTATCTTATTGTTTGACTTGCATTTCACTGTTGTTTCGGCTGTTGTTAGAGTCACCTAAAATCTTTCTGATTTAGGCCTGACGAAAAAAAAAATTGACCTCAAGTTTAAGCAGGTTATTGCAGTTGTCTTGCACTGTGCAAATTATGTCATATAAATATCTTTAAAATGGTTTTAATTTCTATTTTAGGTATCAGTTTGTGAGTTTGCACATTCATAGCATTTCCAACAATATCCCCCATTTTTTCGCTTTGCTCCTTTCGTTTATTTTAACTTTCTATTTTATTCGATACTAAGTCTCTAACTTTTTGCACTCGACTGCTTTGCTATTCCAAACAGTTTTTTTGACAGATGGGACATTTATGTTTAGAGTTTTTGTTTTTCCCAAGCTCATGGCATCCTCAGGACTAAGTTCCTCTGCAAGAGTTTTTATCCAAATTTTGGCCAAGTTAATTTTCCGGGAAGCTGCCATTGGGAAATCTTTTTGACAGTAACAATTGCCATTAGAAGACGACAAAACCAGGAGACGACAGATAATTCTGAAAGAAAAGTAAACCCAGCCTTGGAGGCAAAATTATACATTGGGACAAAGACAGAATTCGCCTTTTTTGTAGCGCAATTATCATTCGCAGAGGCTGCCGTGGCACTAGGCATGTAAATGAGGTTTAGAACACTCGTGGTGCTGTTGTGTGGGAGAAGGGGCTAGAAACTTAATTGTTATAGTGATGTTTCAATCTTCTAATGCAGCCCCTGAAATCTTGCGTATTGCTGTAAGTTTAAAAAACAAAAATATAAATATAATTACAATGCTGTGATGTTTCTTAGAGGGGTTTACCATCCGTCAATTAGATGGATCATGACCCATCTTGCTGAATTCATTGCACTTTAAGAGGTCTTTTATCGGGCTATTAGGAAATTCAATAAATTCCGATGTTTCTTACTGTAAATCCAGTTTGCTGTGGTTATAAAATAACAAAGAGTTTCAAAAAAATTGTTGTGATAAACCTACTAAACGTATTAATGAAATTAAGATAAACTGTGATAAATTTATGACAAGTTGTGTAAAAAAAACAGTAAAATGAGAGATTCTAGGATCATTGTTTATCGATACAACGAAAGTTTCTGAAATTGGGTTTTCCAATTCGTTTTTAATATTTTATTCAAGATCGTCGAACTCAGATCTTAGAGTTCTTAGTGACTTTCTACCCTTTCGGTATTATTTTGAATTGTTTCAGTGTCTTGAATCGGTGAAATGTAATTTTCAATTCTGGCAACATGACAAGCGGTGACTAGTATTTCAGGTTCCAACTCCTGGCTGCGGTAACCATCGTTCGTTTCAGCAATGGCTCCCTTACTGCTATATGTAATGCTTCGTGGGTCATGGATTTTTTGGACACATTGCAATGATCTATTATACGTTAATCGAACGCGCCTGACGGGCCACAATATTCTCTTACATGCTGACCTACCGGTGAGTTTTTTTCGATCCACTTGCATTTGTTTGGTTATATTTCTGCAAACTTGCCCGACGTAGGTTGAGTTGCATACAATATATGCTAATTCGTTTACCACGTGCGTTTTTAGTTGCTGGTCAATCCTAGGCTTTAATGATAGTTAACAGGTTTTTTGTTTCCGTGTTGTGTAGATCTCTGCAAGATACGTTAACTTTTGCCGCTTTTCCTTAAGTCTCTTGCTTAGTTGACCTGTATACTGTACGAGAAGTGTGGGTACGTTCTTCTGCTTTAACTTATTGTTTGATTTGCATTCCGCTGTTGTTTCGACTGTTGTTAAAGTCACCTAAAAACTTTCTGATTAATATCTGACGACCAATTTTCCGGATATTGACTTTTCTGCGATATATTTCCGTTGGTTTTAGGGCTTCGTTAAAATAATGCACAGTGCTTTTAGATAAAAAACCGATAGATAGTACCCTCTACTGTTTTCTTTAAGCTTGAGCGGAGTGCAATTACGGAAAACTAGAATTGTTCCAGAGTCTAATAAAGTCTGGTACCATTTAAAATGAATTACTTTGTGCTCATCAACGCAGACTGCGATATCCAGGGAAGCTGGTTCATGTTTTTCATTCATTTTTTCTGTTGTGAATTTCCGGTTTCTGTGCAAATTCATTTTTGATTTAAGCAGATTATTGCAGTCGTCTTTAACTGTGCAAATTATTTCATTTGAATATCTTTGAAACAGTTCTCGTTTTCTATTTTGGTTATCAGTTAGTGAGTTTTTGCGTTAAATGCATTTCCAAACAATATCTCCCGTTTTTTTATTGCTTTTACTTGTATTTACTTCGTTCGATAATAGTTGTCACATTTTTTCGCACTCATCTGCTTTGCTATTCCAAACATTTTTTTGACAGATGGGACATTTTTTTCAAAACTTATAATTAATTTTTTAGCCCCTTCTACCACAAAACAGCACTATGAGCATTATCAACCTGGTGCCACGGCGGCCTCTGCGACTGATAATTGCGCTGCAAAAGAGGCGAATTTTGTCTTTGTCCGAATGTATAATTTTGCCTCCAAGTCTGGGTCGTCTTTTCTTTCAGAATTATATGTCGTCTCCTGGTTTTTGTCGTTTTCTAATGGCAGTTGTTACTGTCAAAAAGACGATTTTGCAATGGCAGCTTCCCTGAAAAATTACTTGGCCAAAATTTGGATAAAAAATCTTGCAGAAGAACTTAGTCCTGAGGATGCCATGAGCTTGGAAAAAACAATAATTCTAAACAAAAATGTCCCATCTGTCAAAAAAACTGTTTGGAATAGCAAAGCAGTCGAATGCAAAAATTAGAGAACTAGAATCGAATAAAATGAAATGTTAAAATAAAAGAAAGGAGCAAAACAAAAAAGGGGGGAAAATGTTTGGAAATGCTTTGAATGTGAAAACTCACAAACTGATACCTAAAATAGAAATCAAAAACTATTTTAAAGATATTTAAATGACATAATTTGCACAGTGAAAGACAACTGCAATAACCTGCTTAAACTTGAGGTCAATTTTTATTTCGTCAGGCCTAAATCAGAAAGATTTTAGGTGACTCTATCAACAGCCGAAACAACAGCGTAATGCAAGTTAAACAATAAGCTAAAGCAGAAGGACGTACCCACTCTTCTCGTACAGTATATAGGCCAACTAAGCAGGAGATTTATGGAAAATCGCAAAAGATGACGCATCTAACAGTTATCTACACAACATGGAAACAAAAAACCTGTAAACCATCAATAAAACCTAGTTTTGACCAGCATCTAAAATCGCACGTGGTATACGAGTTAGCATGTAGTGTATGAATTTAAACCTATGTCCATCAAGTTTGCAGAAATATAACGACACGAATGAAAGTGGATCGAAAAAAGACCCATCGGTTGGTCAGCATGTATGAGAATGTTGTGACGCGTCAGGCATGTTTGATTGTCTTATAATAGATCATTGCAGTGTGCCACAGAAACTCAGATCTCTCGAAGCATTACATTTAACAGAAAGAGAGCCATTGCTGAAAACGAGCGATGAGTGTCGTATCCAGGATTTGGCATTGAAATTCTTGTCAACAGGTGTCATGTTGCCCGATTTTAAAATTACATTTCAGCATTTCAAAACACTGAAACTCTTCAAAATAATACCAAAACGGTAGAAAATCACTGAGAACTCTAAAAAGTGAGTTCAATTATCTTGAATAAAATATTAAAAACAAATTGGAAAATCCAATTTCAGAAATTTTTGATTTACCGATAAACAATGACCCCAGAATTTGTCATTTCACTATTTTTTTTATTACATAAATTGACTTAATTTTATTACAAGGTTATCTCAAACTATTTAATAAGTTTAGTAGGCTTATCAAAACAAATTGTTGAAATTGTTTATTTTTTATCACCACCGTAAACTGGATTCACTGTAAGAAACATCGGAATTTATTGAATTTTTAATAGCCCGATCAGAGACCTCTTAAATTGCAATGAAATCAGCAAGAACAGTCATGATCCATCTAATTGAGGGATAGTAAGCTCCTCTACGAAACATCATGGCAGCGTAATTCAATATTTTACCAATAAGCAATAATCCTAGAACCTCCTATTTCACTGTTTTGCTTATTACGTAAATTGAAACCATTTCAATTTTAATTCGAATAAATTTAGTTGCATTTTAATTGATGATGCTAGATATAGCGAAAATGTTGCAAACTTTAAAAATGACTTAGTTTTCAAACAACTAATGTGTCGTTTGTTTAACTTGTAGTGCTTTGTAGTGCATGTTGCGGAGGGCCATGGGCTTCCCATGCCGGATGAAAAAAAAACTTTTTCAAAAGTTTTTTTTAATTTTCAAAACTTGTTATTATTTTAGATTTTTACTTGCCTGGCGGTATGTTTTTGCGTCTTTAGTTCTTTTTGGGCAAGAATTGGCCTTATGGGTTAAATAATTTGACGTCAAGAAAGTTTTGCTGAATCTGAATATCCAAAAGCCCTTTGCTCTGATGTCAAATTGAGCCTTGGTGGTCAATTTCGACATCATAGCAATTGTCATGCATTATTTCTCCGAACGTGTCGCTAATTTCTTTGTGCCGCATGTGGTCATAACCCGAATTTTCAAAGTGGAGATCACGGTTTAGATGGCTTTTTCCAAAAACGGTCAGTGGGTAGAAGCAATTTTTTCTCAACGATCGTATCGAAAGCACAAACAGTCGCTGAGCTCTAGATTGTCAACGTAAAACTGAACCGTTTCAATTGCAATTCCCAGCCTGATTCCAAGCCGACAACATGACTTTTGTCTTCAGCCAACATGCGGTAATTATCTTCTTTGCCAGCTTTCTTGCTTTGAAGTTGGCGCTGCTTTTGTCTTGCGTAATCCAAGCTTCGGCTAGTTGAATATTCGTGAGATCCTCAACTCCAAGAGGCTCGGCAGCAGTCAGCGACGCGAAGAAATATGGTGACAAGAAATTTTGAAGTTCTGAGGGTAAGTTGTTCGAGCAAGAAAAGCAACTTTTTGCTGATCAATTTTCAGTGAAACATAAGCGGACGTTTTGCTCTAATTTTATGCAGTTTTGGCCCCGATTTTGAAGCAGATTGGGAATGCAGTTGCTAAAAAGGATTAACACAAATCCTAACTACCCAGGGTTGATCCCATAGCACGGCAGTCATCTACAGTATCATCACCAGGACCTATGAAAATTTCACGAGCCATTTATTTCAAGTGCTCATTTACAATCGTTTCTTTTGGAGCGTTTATCAGGTAATCAAAATCCTTAACATGGTCGGATAAATCCGCTAAAAAACTAGCAGATTCTCCAAGCTTCCAACAGCAGTTTCTCCAACCTTCTCCAAGACTCGTGATGCGCACGATACCAATCAATGGGATTATGGCTATAACATAAGTTTCCATGGCAAGAAGATCTGAGTGGGTGGTGGTTTGTTGGAACTGCAAGCTAGTACTAGATACATACAAGACAGACAGGACTTTTCAAGAACTTCCAGCAACAATTTGAGGCAGGACAATTCTTCTTATATTTCGAAGACCAGTGAAGGGAGTTTGCCATGATCTGAGCCTTTTTCTACCAGGCGTGACCCTCCCGTTGCGCTAAAGCTAGCTGAAGAAGGGCCCAATAGAGAAAACATAATCAGACTCCATGAACAAAAAATAGAACTTTGACTTTAAAAAGCTAATGTATTTGATTAGCATATGACACCAGGGACACATTATACCGCTATCACATGTCCAAATACCTTATCAGACGGAACTTTTTCGCTGTGGCAATAGAAATGTGAGTGGAAAACTTAACAAAAGTGTTGCTCTGTCATAGTTGCCGCAGTTGGGACACGGTCACTGTTGCCATCAGAGAGAGCAAGAAACAGCTCAAAAATTTAGGGTTAGTCGACGCAAAGCATACAAAAACAGTTTATGATTTAAGCAGAACTAACGGTTGATTTAATTTTTGAGGAACAACAGGCTCATGGCGAACACATATGCAAAAACGAATCTTCTGCTAAAGGTCTGCCACAAACAGAGAGAACCCCCTTCTGACTGACAAAAACTGAGAACAGCAAAGATACCAAATAAGGCGATCTTTCACCAAATTTTTTTTTGATAAAAGCTCAGCGTTTCGCCTTATGAAAAAATTAAATGGAGAAATTGGTTCGTGGTGAAGCTCATTACAGAGTCATTCAAATCAAAATTTTGCATTTTTCATTTAAGCCTGCTCTCAAGTTTGCAATAAACAGTTCAGTGTAAATCGGATTGGATCATCCATGAAGAAAATCAGCATGATCTCTAAGCTTCCTAACGCACTGCCATGGCCCATGCACCATTTTTTGTCTTAGGTTCCAGTTGCGCACGATACCAATCAATGGGAATATGACTAAACCGTATATTTAAATGGCAAAACGATCTCAGTTGCTCGTGTCATCTTGGGACTGCAATCTGATACCAAATACATAGAGTTTAGATGAGACTGTGTCCAAACTTTTAGCAACAGCTTAAATCAGGACTAAATTTTTTATAATATCAGGGACAGTGAAGGGGGGATGCCATGATAGGTGCTTTTTTACTACATGTTTTGATCCTCCTGTTGCACTAAAGGTAGCTAATGAAGGCTTCGGATTTATTTTGCTCCTTAATTACAGTGCTGGTAGGGCTTAAATTGCTTAGAGTACTAATGGTTGCAAAGACTTCTTACCGTTCATCAAGTTTGCATTTATGACATCAATTGGCGTGAAACTTTATCGCAATTTTTGCCTGTACGCTCGTTCCGTTGCCGGAATGCGGCATGAGACTCCCTCTGACTGCATTAAACTGTTTTCACTGTCCTGCATTTTTTCTTGTTTTGCGTGTGCCTCTTGTTTTGAGTTTCTCAGACAGAGAAAAAAACAGCTCAAAAGTTTGGGGTTAGTTGACGATAAGCATACAATAACAGTTTATGATTTAATCAGAACTAACGGTTGATTTAATTTTTGAGAAACAACAGGCTCATGACGAACACCTATGCAAATATGAATCCTCTGCAAATGGTCTGCTAAAAACAGGTTTCTTTTGACAAAAATTCAGCGTTTCGCGTTATTAGAAAAACCTGGAAAAGTGAAATTTTTTGTGGCGAAAATCAAAGTAAAATCATTCAAGTCAAAATTCTTACAATATTCAATGGCTGCTGCTCTAATCTTTAGTACTAAATCAATTAGTGTATCGGAGTGGATAATCCGTTAGGAAACTCAGCATGTTCTGTAAGCTGCCTAGCGCACTGCGATCGCACGCGTACCATTTTTTGCATTAGGTTCCAGTTGCGCACGATGCCAACCAGTGGGAATATTGCTGAACCATATATTTAAATAGCAATAGGCTCACCCTCGCTGGTGTCATCTTGGGACTGCAATCTGATACCAAATACATAGAGTATAGATGAGACTGTGTCCAAATTTTGAGCGACAGCTTAAAGCAGGACTAAATTTTCTACAAAATCAAGATAATATCAGGGACAGTGAAGGGGGGATGCAATGAAGGGGGGAGGCCATGCTTTTTTACTACATGTTTTGATCCTCTTGTTGCACTAAAGGTAGCTAATGAAGGCTCCAATACGGAAACACTGCTCAAATTTTTTGAGCGAAAATTTTTTATTTAACTAACTCAAAGTTTTTGGTTAACACAAGACAGCGGGAGCAACTTATACTGCTATTACATGCATAAAATCCAGATCAGAGGGAACTTTTTGCAATGTGGCAACTGAGTTGTGAGCGGAAATCAAAAAATCCTAATTGTTTGTCTATCATATTTGACTCAAAGTGGACATGGTCACTGTCGCCATTAGAGTGAAGAAAAACAGCTCAAGGCTGTAGGAAAAGCTGACCCTAAGCATACAATAGAAGTTTTTTTGAATGAAAAAGCAATATGGGTTAGCTTCTGAGAGGAGTCGGTACCATGGCGAAAAATTATGTGACAATGAATTGTCTGCAAGTTCGTCTGCTAAAAATTTAGAGAATCCAACATTGACTGTCGAGAATTGAAAACACCAAGTACACTAAAATATGACAATACTTTACCAGTTTCGTTTGATAATTTTGCAACGTTTCGCCTGATGCGAGAAAAATTTAACTTGAGAAGTTGTATAGTGGTGAAGGTCAAGGTGGGTAGCATGAATAGAGCTTTTTTTTAACCAGGTTCGACCCTCCTGTTGCGCTATAGGTAGCTAGTGAAGGCTTCAAAACAAAACCTCTAACCAGAATACTTGACCAAAAAAATCAAAAAATAGAGTTATGATTTAGAGAATCTAAAGCACGTGACATCAGGGACAAATTACACAGCTATCATATGTCCAAATACCGTTTATGATTCATAGTGACAGTTTATGATTAATAGTTTATGATTAATAGTTTATGATAAATAACAGTTTATGATTAATAGTGACAGTTATTAAAATGATTAATAGTTTATGATATATAGTTTATGATTAATAGTTTATGATAAATAACAGTTTATGATTAATAGTGACAGTTATTAAAAATGGCAAATAAAGACGATTAGGTTTTTTTGAAAGGAAACGGACCCATGGTAAACACGTATGCAACAATTTAGCCTCTAGAAGCTTGTCTGCAAAAAAACTATCCCCTCTTGATTGACCAGAATTGAAAACCCCAAAGATTTCTGAAGAAGACATTCTTTTTTCAATTTCTTTTGATAAAGGCGCAAAATTTTGAGATAGAGCTTGAGAAGTTGCGAAGTAATGAAAGTCAATACAGAATCATTCAATTCAATATCCTTACATTATGAAATTGCTCTTGCTCTTGTCATCTTTTTTGAAAGTGTTAGGTCCAAACCATGTCCGATAAACCAGTGAATAAATTCAGCAGACTCTCAAATCTTTTTGCCGCACTATTTTCTTCTGCGTGATATTTTTGCGTTGAATGCGGGTTGCGCACGATGTCAATCAATGGGAGCCTTTTCACAGTGGCAATAGCAAATTCGGTGGAAGAAACATTGTTTTTGTTCTATCATTGTTGCCGCAGTGAAGACACGGTTGCTCTCGCTGCTACGCTGATTGAATTATATTGAGTCCATTTGCATTTCAAGTGACGTTTATTTGATTAGTGATTGGATTTTGCTATTTACGTTTAAGTGATCTCTAGATATCTCTCATTCAATTGGGATTCTGGCGTCTAAAATGATAACTTAGATTTCTATTCTGAGTTTTGATGAGGGAAAGACAAAATTTATATTGTAACTGAACTATAAGTGTGATCTCAGGGAATGAAAAAAATTTACAATTTACTGCTCACGAGGAAACAAGGAAGATCTCGAGTTGATCACGCAGAATGACAGGAACTTCAAAATGTTAACTATATTAATAGACAGTTTCCTGTCCAGTGGAATAAGCAAACTAAGACAATATCAAGTTTTGAACAAATTAAAGATACAGGTGACCATGAATCAAATGAACTAAAAACAGAAAGGATTTTTTTCCAAAGTAGAGCTCGTATGATATTTCCCATTCCACGAGATGAGATAATTCAAACAATAAAAGAACAAGAATCAAATCAGAAAAATAGTACTTGTTCAGCAGTTATAAAAATATTATATTAATTAGTTAAAAAAATATTATATTAAATCGTTAAAAAAACATATAGTTTCTGTTTGCACATTAATGAAATCTTTAATCAGATTCATCGCCGTCACAACTTTGTGCTTCGTAGAAGGTTGTTTCGCGTTCAATTGGAATATTAGGGGGTGTCGCGCAACCATCTCTCATGTGGGTTGCGAGGTGAACCTGTGCCTATTAAAGCAGTGTTTCGGGAAATTGTTCATTATGTCCCTGTTTCGTCTGGATATTCTCAAAGATGGTTTGCGTTTGTTGGCTTTGCAGTTTCTGGCTAGCGTTTTGTTTCTTCTCATGCTAGCTAGTTCTAAGGGAGGAAAATTTTGAGTCAAAGTATCGCCTTTTCGGGCTGCTCTTTTATTTTTACGAAAAATATGTGTCAATTGCAGCACGGATGATTTTGAAGTTGTCGATTGGGAAGGTGAGGCCGCGATTGGCTACTCAGGGTGAAAGTGTAAAAGTAGAGTCAAGTCCGGTCTACCTTAAAAATATCTTTCGTATTTTCTATTCCTCTTAGGAATTCATATCTTTAGTGCACTTGCAACTTTGCTGGTGTTGGAAATACAAGAACGGGCCGATGATATAATGCTGACATCATCGGTTTGCTTTTTGGATTGTTTGATCTTCTTGATGACGAGGTCTTTTGTCAATAGATCTTTCTCGTGATTCTGGATCTTTTGTTTAATTTTTCCCCCTTTTTTGACTGTCTGTCTGAATATTTGGGTAGGTCGGTAGACTGTTCAAATTTGGTACCGAATTTCGCCATATCGGAATTTCTAACTTAGACTTCGGATTTATTTTGCTCCTTAATTACAGTGCTGGTAGGGCTTAAATTGCTTAGAGTACTAATGGTTGCAAAGACTTCTTACCGTTCATCAAGTTTGCATTTATGACATCAATTGGCGTGAAATTTTATCGCAATTTTTGCCTGTACGCTCGTTCCGTTGCCGGAATGCGGCATGAGACTCCCTCTGACTGCATTAAACTGTTTTCACTGTCCTGCATTTTTTCTTGTTTTGCGTGTGCCTCTTGTTTTGAGTTTCTCAGACAGAGAAAAAAACAGCTCAAAAGTTTGGGGTTAGTTGACGATAAGCATACAATAACAGTTTATGATTTAATCAGAACTAACGGTTGATTTAATTTTTGAGAAACAACAGGCTCATGACGAACACCTATGCAAATATGAATCCTCTGCAAATGGTCTGCTAAAAACAGGTTACTTTTGACAAAAATTCAGCGTTTCGCGTTATTAGAAAAACCTCGAAATGTGAAATTTTTTGTGGCGAAAATCAAAGTAAAATCATTCAAGTCAAAATTCTTACAATATTCAATGGCTGCTGCTCTAATCTTTAGTACTAAATCAATTAGTGTATCGGAGTGGATAATCCGTTAGGAAACTCAGCATGTTCTGTAAGCTGCCTAGCGCACTGCGATCGCACGCGTACCATTTTTTGCATTAGGTTCCAGTTGCGCACGATGCCAACCAATGGGAATATTGCTGAACCATATATTTAAATAGCAATAGGCTCACCCTCGCTGGTGTCATCTTGGGACTGCAATCTGATACCAAATACTTAGAGTATAGATGAGACTGTACCCAAATTTTGAGCAACAGCTTAAAGCATGACTAAATTTTTTATAATATCAGGGACAGTGAAGGGGGGTGGGGGGGGGGGGGGGGGGTGCCATGATAGGGGATTTTTTACTACATATTTTGATCCTCCTATTGCACTAAAGGTAGCTAATGAAGGCTCCAATACGGAAACACTGACCATATTTTTTGAACGAAAATTTTTGATTTAACGAACTCAAAGTTTTTGGTTAACACAAGACACCAGGAACAACTTATAATGCTATCACATTCGGGATCAGAAGGAGCTTTTTTCACTGTTGGCAACAAAGTTGTGAGTGGAAAAAACTATTCGTTTGTATATCATACTTGCCTCAAAGTGGACATGGCCATTGTTGTTGCCATTAGAGAAAAACAGCTCAAGGCTGTAAGAAAAGACGACCCTAAGCATAAAATAGAAGTCGATACAATTTTTTATGAAAAAGTAATTATGAGTTAGCTTCTGAGAGGAGTTGGTACCATGGCGAAAAATTATGTGACAATGAAGCCTCTACAATTTCGTCTGCTAAAAATATAGATGATCCCACATTGACTGTCGAGAATTGAAAACACCAAATACACAAAACGACGACAATACTTTACCAGTTTCTTTTGATAATTTTGCAACGTTTCGCCTGATGCGAGAAAAATTTAATTTGAGAAGTTGTATAGTGGTGAAGGTCAAGTTGGGTAGCATGAATGAAGCCTTTTTTCAACCAGGTTTGACTCTCCCGTCGCGCTAAAGGTAGCTAATGAAGGCTAGAAAACAAAATCTCTAATAAAAATACTTGACCAAAAAAATCAAAAAATAGGGTTTTCATTTAGAGAATCTAAAGCACGTGACATCAGTGATAAATTACACAGCTATCATATGTCCAAATACCGAATCAGAAATTGATTTTTTTTGCTGTGGCAATGAAAATTAGGGCGGAAAACTAAAAAATTTTTTGTTTTTCTATCATATTTGCCGCAGAGCGGACACGGTCACCCTCGCCATAATAGAGAGAAACAAACAGCTTAAAAATGTAATAATAGTTGACGCTAAGCATACATTAACAGTTTATGATTAATAATGACAATTATTAAAAATGGCAAATAAAGACGATTAGGCTATTTTTTGAAAGGAAACGGACCCATGGCAAACACATATGCAAAAATTTAGCCTCTAGAAGCTGTTCTGCAAAAAACTATCCCCTATTGATTGACCAGAATTGAAAGCCGCAAAGATTTTGAAAGAAGACATTCATTTTTTGAATTTCCTTTGATAGAGGCGCAAAATTTTGCGTGATGAGAAAAAAACTTGATTTTGAGAAGTTGCAGAGTGATGAAAGTCAATACAGAATCATTCAATTCAGTATCCCTACCTTATGAAATTGCTCTTGCGTCGTCTTTTTTGAAGCTGTTCAGTCCAAATCATGTCAGAAAAACCAGTAAAAAAAATTCAGCAGACTCTTAAATCTTTTTTCCGCGGTACATTCTTCTGCGTACCAGTTTTGCGTTGAATGCGGGTTGCGCACGATGTCAATCAGTGAGAGCCTTATCACTGCGGCAATAGCGAATTTGGTAGAAGAAAAAGCATTATTTTTGTTCTATCATAGTTGCCGCAGTGGGGATACGGTCACTGTCGCTGTTATGCTGATTGAATTATATTGAGTCCATTTGAGTTTCAAGTGAAGTTTATTTGATTAGTGATTGGAATTTGCTATTTACTTTTAAGTGATCTCTAGATATCCCTCATTCAATTTGGATTTTGGCGTCAAAAATGATAACTTAGATTTCTATTCTGAGTTTTGATAAGGGAATGACAAAATTTATATTGTAACTGAGCTATAAGTGTGATCTGAGGGAATGAAAAATATTTACAATTTACTGCTCAAGAGGAAACAAGAAAGATCACGAGTTGACCACGCAGAATAACAGGAACTACAATATGTTAACTATATGAAAAGAAAGTTTTCTGTCTAGTGGAATAAGCAAACTAAGACAATATCAAGTTTCTGAACAAATTAATGATACAGGTGACATTGATTCAAACAAACTAAATACGGTAAGGAATTTTTTTCCAAAATTCAGCTCGTATATTATTTTCGAATTTGCGAGAAAAGATAATGCAAACAATAAAAGAACAAGAATCAAAGTAGAAAAATAGCACTTGTTCAGCAGTTAAAAAGTATTATATTAATACATTAAATAAACATATAGAGTTTCTGTTTTCACATTAACGAAATCTTTAATCAGATTCATCATCGTCGCAACGTTCTGCTTTGTAGACAGTTGTTTCGCGTTCCATTGGAATATTTGGGTGGGGTCGCGCTACTATCTCTCATGAACATGTGCTTATTAATGCAGTGTTTATTTCTGGAAATTGTTCACTATGTCCCTGTTTCGTCTGGATATTCTCAAAGATGGTTTGCGTTTGTTGGCTTTGCAATTTTTGGCTAGCATCTTGTTTCTGCTCACGCTAGCTCCTTCTAATAGAGGAAAATTTTGAGTCAAAGTATCGCCTTTTCGGGCAACTCTTTTTTTAACGAAAAATATGTGTCAATTGCATTTTTAAATGAGCTTTTACGCATGATAATTCTTTAATTGTTTGAATGAGACGTTCAACAATCCCGATTGCCCTCAGGTCACTTACAGGTGCATAAAAAGATTAAATGTTAGTTTCTGTGCTAAACCTTTTATAATTTTTTCGTATTAAACAACTAGTTTGATCAAGTCCAATAAATCTTGGAACTCCCTTATTTTATATATGTATGAAAAAGAAATTTCATGACATTTGGACTGGATGCGTTGTTTATTGTTTTTATTGTGGGGAATATCTATCTGTGGCAACTAGAAAATGTTGTTCTATTCCTTCTTCGTATAAAATAGGGCCACCAAAATCTGTTTGTTCTTATTTGGTCGTTTTTGTACATTTATTTAGAGATGACTATTTGCTATGCGGAATCACCGGTTTTAATTTTTGATGGATATCAGTGCATGCTTTACCTTCACTAGCGTTCGCTAGTGTATCGCTAGTGCGTTCGCTAGTGCGTTCACTAGCGTTCGCTAGTGCGTTCGCTAGCCAAATAATGGCCACGAGATGATCTGTTCTAATGAAAGCATTTCAAAATTGCCGGGATTGGTGGAATGGATGTCCTCTAGTAATGCATCTTTGATGGCCTTGGGGATAGCCATCCTTTCATCTAAGCAGAGAGCCGTTCCTGACACTCATTTCCCTCCAGTTAGAATGTATTTAAGGGCTTATCTCCCTTAGATGGGTTTCACAATCCCTGAGCAATTCTATTATGGCGTCTTCGCCTGTCAGTATTGCAAGCATTTTTTTTTACTGAAGATCATATTAATCTATTCTGATAAGCGTTGGTCCTCCGCAGTGTCAAGTTTATTTGTTGAAGGGTTTGTGTCAGTTGCTGATGTATTGTTAGTACCAAAGATTTGTATTGATAGTCAAATTATACGAAAATATAAACAATGTTTGCGGTGGAGTTGAAGTTTTTGTTGTTTTTTCTAGACGCATTTTTGGTGATGACGATTTCAAACACAATTTTGTGAAATTACTAATGAGAGTTTTAAGCGCGAAAAGCGAGGTAGTTTTGGGTGTTTGATATTTACAGTCGGACTTTCTTGTTTTTGGGCTGAATTTGTGTGTTTTGTAGTGATTGATTAATTTGATGTAAAGTATGGTGCTTATTGGTCTTAATTGATCAGATTGTTTACTATCTTTATTGTCTGATTTTTGCAAGGCATTTGAATCTGTTAAAAGAATGCGATTCTTTTAAAAACCAAATATGTAGTGCAAATGCTATTTTAAATGTGCCATTGAGGTAATTGAGTTTTTGTAAAATACAATAATTTGGTAGGATTAATTGCGTTGCAATAGAGGGTTAAAAGTTTGCTATTAGGTTCATTATATTCAGAAGTTTTCTTTGCTTTTGCTAATGCAAAATTTCCGTTGATTTTCTTTTGCAAATATAATCGACCAAACACATTTTTACACTTGGCATATAATTAATAGTGAAATTATCTGGAAGTAGTCTATCAATCCACCTTGAAAGCCTGCTATCGTATTTTTTGTTTGAACAATATTCTTTAAGTTTTGACAATAAATCTCGGTGGATTGTGATTACTGCGAAATTTTTGCAATAAGGTAGTATTTGAGGTAGTGGACAGATCATACAAATCGCAGCAACTCTAATTTATTTACACTGTAGCGTTCTTCAGTAGTGTTTAAAAAACGAGAGGCAAATAAAGTGGGTTTCAATCGATCTGATGTATTTTGCTCAATGTTTTGCCGAATCCAGATCTTGAAGAATCACATTTTCCTCTAACGTCTAATTGGGGATTATAATGACAATTTTCATTACTTTGTGCTGTTTTCTTTTTAATTGAATTAAAATAATTGGTGTGTGTTTCAGTCTAAATGAGTTAAGCAGCTTTTATGAGCAATGCTCGTAAAAGGTCACAAAGTTGTGCTAAAGTCTTTAATCAATTTACTGTTGTAGTGTACTGCATCTAGAATTTATCTTAATCGTTTAAGTATAATTGGAGGTGGAACTGTTAGAATAGCTGCTATTTTGCTTTCAAAAGGCGAATTACCGGTTTGATTGAATCGGTGAGCGAGCCGTCCTATTCCTGAAATATCAAAATGACACTTTTGCAAATGCTTAAAAATTCAAATGAGGATCATATGCGATCTTCAGTTAATTTTTTCAAGCATTTTAGAACATAGTTAATTTCGGATTCTGATCCGGTGCTGACTATTATAATGCCGTCTCAGAAACAAAATGTATTTTGGAGACCTATAAGTGTATAATCCATTGCTTTCTTGAAAACTTCTGCCATGTCTGTTAGACCGTAGAAAACATTTTTAAATCTTCAGGTTCTTGTTGATTCTCCACAAATAAAGTAAAAATTGCGCTGTGTGGCTGTCTCTTTATGTAGTTGTAATTGACTGTATGCGTTTTTTAGATCTATAATTGAGAAATACACTTGTTGACCGTTTTGAGATTCAGTAAGATGTTTTGGTATTGAATCAATTAACAATTTTATATTAAGCATTTGGTATTTTTTTCTGAATTGATATGTCGAAGACATTAGTATGTAACGCTAGATTCTTTTACTGATATTCCTTTCTTTACTGTAATCACGATAGGAGAAATGAAATCTACGTCGGAGCAACTTTTTAATTTCTCATTTTGGCCTTTCTATTGCAATCTGCCGAGTTCATCAGTAAAATTATGTTGTAAGTTATTCGGGAGGCGACGACCTTTTCGGTGCTTTGCTGAGTTCCTTTGATGAAACTTTGACTCAAAAAAGCGGATCTCTGATAAAAGAAATCTTAAAACCAGTTCTGGAAATTGCAACGCATGTAGAATTATCTATATTATTAACGCATTTACGACTTTTTGGTTGTTTTTGTTGTTGTTGTCTAATTTCTAATCCGAGGCTATTGAACAGATCCCTTCTTATGATATCTTCGTGACCGTCGTCTACTACTGTGAGGGATGCTTTGTCACAAGTCCATTCATTGTATGTGACAGTTGTGACAAGTTTTCCTAAGACCTTGATTGGTTCGTTTGACAAGTTTTTCAAGTCTTTCTCATCTGTTGTAGTGGTCCATCGAGCCCTAGGGGTTAGTTTTAGTATGTTTTTAGCAAGATTTTTGGTGATTATTCTGCAGACTCTACCTGAATCATTCATTGATATTGAGGAGAGGAAGTGTTTCCAAACTGGATATTTGC
This sequence comes from Convolutriloba macropyga, assembly GCF_964194025.1. Taxonomy (NCBI): domain Eukaryota; kingdom Metazoa; phylum Xenacoelomorpha; order Acoela; family Convolutidae; genus Convolutriloba; species Convolutriloba macropyga. Next base: position 54,403,086 of record NC_134474.1, on the reverse strand, counting down.
CTTTAGGGGCTCTAACTTGTTTACCGTCTCACTTGAGATGGCTGCAACCTAGTTATTCGAGTCAGCAATGTAGCTTGATTCGTACACCTGTTCATATAGAACTCTATAGATAGTGATGTATATGACTGATTCTTCATTGTCACTTTTCTCTGGATTTCGTTCAAATTGATTGACATTGGTTGGTTGTGGTGATGATGCGGGGTTGTGTCCGTTTGTGGTTTCTGCACATTTTAAAGACATGGTTTGAAAACCCCTTTTGTCTTTTGAAGGGCAATTTTGTTGATGGTTGTAAATCCAATGTTGTCCACAATTCGACGTTTATTGGTGAATTGATTTTGAGTGAAGGCATTTGCTTTTTGATTGTAGCTTTGACTTGGTTGTTGGAGATTTGTTTTCCGGTTACAACTTTGATTGATATTGACTCTTTTTACTAAATGAATGTTGTTATTGTTCAAGTTTTGATTATTTTTCTTCTAATTTTATGCTCTTATTTCCATGTGAATTGTTATCCCTAAAGCTTTTGTTTGTGTAACAGTTTCTTTGAATAGCTGCTCTTGTGTCTCTTAGTAAAGCCTGTTTAGTATGAACTTGTCAAGAATGATTGTAGTCTCTTCATCACCAAGACCGCAATTTTTGGATTTTTCGATCAGTCATCCGAAAAAATCTTCACCACTCTGCTTCCTGTTGTTTTGAAGAGAAAAGACAACTCTATCATATGTGATATTACAATCTTTGCTGAAAGAGTCTTCCATGACCTTCCAAATTTTTTTCATTGGCTCTTTTTCTATCAGGAAAGTGAGTGCTTAATTTTGAAGACTCTGCGACATTCCGTCCATATGCAAAGGTAGATAAGAGATGTAGTTTTCTCTTCAAAAAATTTCCATGGTTTAGTGCCATAGAGGGGGCCCATTTCATAATTTTTTTTGTATTGATTTTGCCAAGTGAGTTTAAGTTGTTGATTTGGGATTTTGCAGTCCTCTTCCGTTGCTTGTGTATAATTTTCGACAAGTTCTTCATATACAGGCTCTGGTGGATTTACAACCCCTATAGCCGGTCCAAATAGAGGAGTCTCTAGTTGTGTTTCATCTCTCGCTAAGAGAGCAGATTTTCAGTGCTGGTCCACTTTTCCAATGATAGAGGTTGCACCTATTTGAAAAAGCGTTTTTCTGGAGTCCTCTGTTGAGTGCGCCGTGTTATGCTAATTGCACTACAGTTATTCCAATTGCAAAGCAAATGACCTTTAATTGATTAGTGATTAGAGTTTGCGTCGCAATTGCTCTTTAAACTTAATTGATTATTAGATTTCTCTAAATGTATTTGGATTTCGCGTGGTAAAAGACAACTTACATTTCAGCTCTCAATTTTGAAGAGAAAATGACAAAGCTTAAAAAGTAACTGAACTAGAGCACTGAAAAAAGGGGTATAAAAAATGCTTACAATTTACTGTTCAAAAGGATAAAAAAGTTGACCATGAGTAGATCACGTCGAACGACAGGAACTTCAAAATGTTTACTATATGAACAGACAGTTTCCTGTCTAGTGAAATGAACAAGCTCAGACAATATCATATTTTAAACAAATGAAAGATACAGTTGAAAATGATGCAAATTAATTAAATACGGTAGGGAAAATTGTTCCCAATATTCACCCCGTATGATAGCTGCCCTAAGAGATTGAAAGAAAGAGCTCAAAATTGTAGGTACAGCTGATGCTAAGCATACATCAGTTTATCATTTACCCAGAGCTAGCCATTGGGCTAAATTTTGAGAAAAAACTGGCCCATTGCAAACAACTATGCAGAAATGAAGCCTCTGCAAATTGTTCTGCAATAACGAATAAAGAATCCCCTGTTGACTGACAATAATAGAGAGCAGCAGAGATATTGAAAGCAGACGATCTTTTTTCAAGTTTGTTTTGATAAAGGCGCAGCTTTCCGCTTGATGGAAAAAACCTAGTTTGAGAAGTTGTAGTGTGGTGAAAGTAGATACAGAATCATTCGATTCAATATTCTCACATTATCCAATTGCTTTTGCTCTCATCGCTGGTAAAAGAACTGTTCAGTCCGAAATTTATTACAGTATGAATAACAATTCTAAATTACTATATTGCAAAACGTTCAATTAATAAAGTTGGGCTTGCGAAGACATATGCGCAGCGTTTTAAAATCTCTGAATTTTTCCGTTTCTGCTAATGTTTTTTTTAATATTGTACTCAAGTGCTGTTATGCAGCCACAGCACCGAACCAAATGTTGTTCCACATGAGATTTTTGAATGTGGCGCTCTAAAATGCTCGCCTTCAAATGTTCGATGGTGAAACGTCAGCAATTTAAAACGACTTGAAAAAAATCGCATCTACTGCAATTACATTGAGCGATTTTTAACGTTAGAACGTTATTAAAGTCAAATAGATGTAGAGTAGACAAGAACGAATATTCATGTTGTGAGTATTAGGTCAAAGAAGCACGTGATCTTTCGTTTTTCCACGTGAAATAGGTGCCTTCTGGGACAGGGCAAAAATCGCTCTACCTCTATCATAGGAAATAATAGATCAAAAGAAGCAAGTGATCTTTTTTTAAAGAAAAACGATGTTCTCTATATATTGTCCACAATAACTGTTAAACAATACGTGATGATCATAATTTTTTGCACACTACAATCTTTCTCCGCTATGATATTTGACATTTTCAGCATCCCACAACCAAAACAATTTTAGCACGTTTTTCGTAGAAGTTAAAAGAAGCATTAAATTAATTTTGGAAATCTTTTTAAGCAATTTTAAAAAAAAAAAGAGGAAAGGAAACTCCTTAAAAAAATCGGAAAGAAAAAAACAGCCCGAACATCAGTTAAATCGATTCAAATAGTCAACGCACGAAAGACAAAAAGTCGATCTGTAACGATTTCAACAGAGTTTTCAGCAAAATGAGCACCTAAAGAGGGCAGGTTGTGTAGTTGAAAGTCGAAAAAGTTTTGAGCAGAAACTTCAAGAGTTTAACTTTATTCTTTTTATTAAAAGGGAGATCTATAAAGTTATTGACAATACAGACAACAACAGAGCACCAAGGCCGCGATACATCAATGCTTGGACATTTACACCCGGAAAACTTGCCATTAGAACACATCTTCAGATTATTTTTAAGATTATTTTAAAGAGAAATTTGTTCCAACAATTCTAAAGGACACAATGCGTAAAGTTGGGTATTGACTTATCAGATAAAATAACTATTAATTATAATTTTCCACAGGGAACTGTTTTAAGACCTTTTATTTTTCTGTTTTATGTCAACAATTTTTCTGCTTAATTCCAACTTATATGCAACTTCGAAAACAAAATACCATGCCTTGATCTAAAATAAAAAGAAAGGTAAAAGGATGCTATTGAACTAAATACGGTAAAGAATTTTGTTCCCAATATTCAGCCCGTAGGTTAGTTGCCATCAGAGAATGAAAGAAACAGCTCAACAATGTAGTAGAGCCGACGCTAAGCACACTTCTGATTTATCCAGAACTATCAATTGGGCTACTATTTGGGAAAACTCTCCATTACGAACGTCTATGCAAAAATGAACGCTATGCAAATTGATCTGCTAAAAAGAATAGGAAATCCGCGATTGACTGACAATGATATAGATTATCAGAGATATTGAAAGAACACCATCTTTTTTTCAGTTTGTTTTGATAAAAGCGCAGCATTTCGCTCGATGACAAAAACGTTAATTGAGAAGTTCTAGTGTGGTGAAAGTAGTTACAGAATAATTCGATTCAATAATTTCAAATTATCGAATTGCTCTTGCTCTCATCGTTAGTATTAAACCTGTTCCCTCCAAAGTTTAGTACAGTATGAATAACAATTCAAAATTACTAAGTTTATAAAGCTGAAGAAAATGAGGTCGGCTTGAGAAGACATATGCGCAGCGCTTTAAAAGCTCGGAGTTTTCCGTTTCTGCTTGTTGTTTTTTTTAAATTGTACTCAATTGCTGTTAAGTTGCCACAGCATCCAACCAAATATTGTTCCACATGAGATTTTTGGTTTTGGCGCTCTGAAAAGCCCACTTTCAAATGTTCGATGAATAAACGTCAGTAGTTTTAAACGGCATAAGAGAAATTACAACCACTGCAAATACATTGAGCCATTTGGAACGTTGGAGCGTAGTTTAAAGTCAGATAGAGGTTCAGAAGACAACGAAGGAAAGTTTCGTGTTGCGAATATTAAATCAATAGAAGCACGTAATCTTTCGTTTTTCCGCGCAAAAAAAGAATGATTGAACACCAGTCCTTCAAAAAGACAACAAGAGTTTTTGGATTAGATGCTGACTGTCATTTTTATTAAACACATACGCTCTATAAAATAAAATCCTAATAAAGCTTTTTCAAAATTAATATTTGAAATTAAAAAACTTCAAGCCTTTAATACTCAAAATTTAGGGCATATACAATCGGCACTAAGTAGATGCACACTGTTAATCTTGAACTAGTAAAAGTTCGTAAAGTTTAAAGTCCATTAATTGAGTTTATAAATCATTTCTTTGAGTGAGTAAGTGACGCAATTGACCTAAAAGTAGAAAAAAAGGACGTGACGCGCGAAAACTATACTTGGAAAGCAGTAGAAGTCACTGAAATTGAAAAAGTCAATGGTCGCAAGAATCATCGATGGAGAAAAGGAATTGAACAGAAATCCAAGATGTCCCCAATAATAGCCGGTATCGCTTTGCGGCTATTAAAAATACATGATTCGGTTTAGACTGAAACACAAATCAAGTTCAAGATTATGGAAATTGATTTTATCACTCGTGAACATTGCATATGTTAAATGCTTATAATTGCGACAAAATTTTGGAACTCTTACCTACAATTTACCGTCACAGTTACTTGCAATTTAAGCTTTAGAGAAAACGTGTATGGATGAGACAAAAAACTGTGAAGTGAATTTATCTGAAGTTTTTTTCCACTGCGAGTACGGTTATTTCTTAAAAATCCATTCTTCGCCCGATGTCGTACAGACTTTTTGTGTAGCGACAAAAAGCGGTTGTTTTGTAGTGCGTTTAGACCGGTTCTATTTAGATTGCTGACTTGCGCGAGGATTCAGTGTTCCAATTTCCGGGGCAAATTGGCCTATCTATTATGCTCAGTAGTTGTGCTTTGCGCTAAGAAAGAGTGAACAGTAAGGTTTAAATCAGTGGTGAATTTCAAGTGGAGAAAAGAATGAAGTTAATTTGAGAAGTAGCATCATGATTGCTAGACTAAAAGAATAACCTATGAACAAAATTTTTTGTTATTGCGAAGTATGAAAAAAGTTAAAACAAGAGCTTCAAGTTTTGAACGAATTATCAAAATTGAGCCAGAAATGTGAAAACTTACAACTAGAGACATAAACAAATAAAGAGAGGGAAACTTAAGCTTGACGTAATATGGGAAGATGAATTGTACCAACTATGGAATTTTGTACAGGAGTTAATACCCATGCACCACAATTCTTTCTCGGCAGGAAGGAAAAAAATTTGCTTGACTTTCGTTCCCGAAATTTGAGTGTGCAACGAAATAAATAACATATGTACTTGTTATAATACTACTTTGTGATTGTGAAATGTTCTCTAAGAATGATAAAAGCTTTTATCGCTATCTGATTCTGAGTTCATTTCCACCTCCAGGTCCGATCGTACTATCGAGTCAATGCTGGGTGAACCATATATTTGTATTACTGCAACAATTTGTAGTGAACCAACTCTAAGTTCTGAATGAGTTGTCGCATTGATATTTTGGTGATTGAACTCGTCCAATCACGCTTGTTTGTGACGCGACTGGCGTGAATTCAGATGTGCTGCATTGAAGAAGTGGAGTATATTGTTCAGTTCTTTAACATGTTTTTGTCTTTTGCGTGTTGTAAAGACGGCGGAGCACTCAATTGCGTACACATTTGTTCAATCCGTTTGTGTTGCCCTGTTGCGTTTACTCTGTCGCCCTTCAATCGAGACTGCGGTCTTTTCTTTGCTTAGTTGAATTGGCGTCTTTGTTTTGGGGATTTTAGTGCTTCTGAAGGTTCAACCACGTTCGTGCAGACTCCAAATGCTCTCTAAAAGTTTAAACTTATGGAGGATGCGTCGCTAACGTTGTCTATCGGTTGGTGTCCGGCTGATCCGCATTGCGGCTTCTAATTTTCATTTAGGATCAGTTGCGTGCTGAGCAATCTGATCGTCCTTATTTTATCTGGTTTTTTCTAGGCCTGCTTTCATCTTAGGCTTGTAGCATTGGATCCTTCTTGGCCTTAGTAGTGAGTTCTGCCACATCCAATCTTCGGAAGGTGACTGCCAATTTGCCCTGTTATTTATTTACCTAAAACAAATCTTCTTCCATGAGTACAGTCGAGCCGGTAGCCAATACATCGTCTAGACTTTGTAGGTCTTTTTGATCGGTTGTTGGCGGGTACTTTATTTGCAAATTTAAGTTGCAACGATTTTGTGTTCTGTATCGATCGACCGAACCCTTCCATTTTGAGGAGACGCCAACTTTTGGGTTGTTGTATAGCTGTTGTTCATTCACGTCGCGAGTTGTGTAGGTCTTATTTACTTTCAATTCTGTGTCGCTGCGTTCACGTTTTACTCAATTGTCCTCTGGCATTAGGCCAATCCACAGTGCGGTTTCTTGATCCAAACGTTTATTAACGACAATTTGGAAAGATAGTTTATTTAGATTAAGTTCGGTGCAAATTTTGCTGAGCAGCGTGTTTGATCGTCGGCAAAAATGCGCTTCGAATTGACGAATTTCAAAGTTAAATTTTTTGCAGCTGGTATATTATTGGTTTTCTGAGCTCTTCGAACTGCGATTCTGCCGCCTCTTTAATACATCTCAATATGCGTTTAATTGTCTGAGACAATCGCTCTACTAGTTGCAGAGCTGTATGGTCAATGATTGGCACCACGATTACATAATAGAAACTTAGAGACACGTCCAATACAAGCTAGAAAATATAGTACTTCATCTTTTTCATTACATTCAGGACTCTCGATGTCAATTTGTATTCCTGCGTTTATTTCCATAAATGACTGATGTGAGGAGAATTTGTGAAACTAATAATTGGTTTTAAGTTTCTACAAACCTTTATGCAAGGAACATATTTCGACGTTTTGGATAAGATATTGCGGTTCATATATAGCCACAATGAGCGTATGGCAATATGCGTCATACACCAAATGCCCAGAGTCAGCACACAGTCTCTGATTTTGTTCAACGTGACGTCTTTCGTTGTTAGGCATGCTAGGAGCCGTTTGGTGAAAGTTTTGCTGAGGGCGAAAACTAAGGCATCAGCATAAACGTCCGTGGGGTTTTTGTTGTAGTGTTGGGGGTGTGTGTGTGTGTCAACTGGTGTCCTTGTTTCAGCTGTTTGGGTCAAAATGATTTTGCCGTTGTTTCTTAATCCTGAAGAAGTAATTTGTTTTGCCCTTTTAGGCATTTGAATGATATATCGGAATTGAAGAATTGCTGGGCTGTTCTTTCCATTTCATTGAGTAATTTACCTGGCTGATTTTAAAATTTCAATCTAACGGAGTGAATTGGTTCAGTGCTGCTTAACACCTCATTTATTTCTATTGTGGAATTCGTTTTGGGCTAATTTTTGACCAGCATGAAATGTTTTCTTGACACCAATTTGCGGTGCAAAAAATGGCCATTTTGTTAGCATTTTTGTCATCATTCGATAATCTTTGTTATTTTTGTCAATTTTGGCGCATTTGCATTTGATTCATAGTTGGATGTGTTCAAAAGGAAAATTGCGCTGCCTTTCACTCAATCAAATTTGAAGAATACGAATTAATGATTGTATCGTTTAGATGCTACTTGGTTAGGTTTGTGCGATATAAAAACGATTAAGCGCTGATGTCATTCATGTTCTCACTTGTGCTCCTTCATAATTGAAAGCAGTGCACAATGGTCCGTAATTACAGTAGACTTTAATCCAAAAGACAATACTTGAAGTATTCTATAGCCCAAAGTACACCAACATTTATAACTGAATGATGCAATATTGGGATCTGACAAAAATTCAAAAAAAGAGAGGTGAGAGCAACGGTTTTCCGTGCTTCATAATCTAATTATTCTAGAGCTGCCCCCAAACCTTCCCCAGAGGCATCAATTTCAATACTGGTCTTAGGGTTTAGACTCTGATGCTTATTTTTGTTCGATTAAGCTATTTTGTTTCAATTTCTTCAAAAGGCAACTTACGATTCGCAGCCCATATGATAATTTCGAATTGTTTTTTAGTAGTGGTCTTAGTGAATGACAAAATTTGGCTACCTTCGGGATAATTTTATTCAAATGATATAATGATCCGAGTAAAGTAAAGATACTTGTTTTTTGTGTGGCATTAGATTGAGAATGGCACTTGTTTTGGTTTCTAAAGATTTGATACCGCTTCTTGAAAATTTATTTCTGAGCCATTCAATTTTCCTTTTACCCGCAAAGTGGCACTTAGGATACTTTGTTTCCGAGATTTTGATCATCTATTTCTCAACTCTTCTTCAGACTAAATTCAATGTTTCTCAAGTGTACCGCTGCTAAAGATTAATTGAGTGTCCAGAAAAAAGTATGTAAACGGGAAGCCAAATAGGGTCAGGCCTCTATAGTTTTTGGAAACCGGCTGGTATATCAGTCAGATCATAAAAACTTGTTTTAAAACGGTATGTGCCGGTGTGAAATAAGTTGTATCAGGCTATCTATGTTAAGCATCTGATATATATTGTTCTGTTTTGAGTTGTTCAGATCTTTCTAATCAAGAGCTAATTTAACAAAACCACATTTCTTGACTGCTTTTACAATTACTGCAATGAAGTTTTTGTCTGAGCCTCAATCAATTTATCAATTTGTGCAGTATGGCTTCTTTGAAATGAATTTTCTAAAATTTTTGATGACGTACTTGTTATTTTCTTTGAAACTGAAACCTAACATTATGAATCTCAAAAGTTCGAGTTATTATTTCTGAAATTTTTTTTGCATCTGATGTATGATGGGGCTGGCGTGTTGATATAGTTTAATGTCTTGTTTGTTGTTAGTTGTTGATTGAAGAAGATGACTAAAGTTTCCAACAGGTCCTTCGCAATTACTGATCGCAGTCCATTTTTGACGGTCAAGAACTGCGCACTTTTCGCGGACCAAATGTTACCTGCGATTGGTGCTACAATTGTTTCAAGGTGGTGACAAGTTCGGTCGAGAAATTCTCTATTCTCCTCTTTTGTTGGATAACCAACTTGCCTCGATATGGTTTTCTATAATTGATATTGCTATGTCTTCCGTTACTCTAAATATACAGTTCCTGAATTGTGTAGAAGCAATGTTTTTTTTGTTTTTTCTTTTAAATTCGATTTTTTCTGCTGTGATTTCTTGATACTCTTCATTGGTTATGGTGACCACGCAATTTTTGTCAGACAAACTCCAATCGGAGTTCATAATAATGCTGCATTTTGTACATTTTTTATGATTTTTTCCTCGGTTTCGGCGTTTATTCCGATATTTCGCACTGACTTTTTTGTTATCTTTTTTCGCTAAAAAGTGGTTTTCGGCACATTTTAGCGAAGTGATATTTCTGAATTATTTTTCCCAGTGCAAAACAGTTTTTTTGTTTCGAATCTGCTGCCCTGCTTGTTCACAGTTTCGAGACTGATTTGTCTGACTTTGTCTTAAAAGATTGAATGTTTTAATTCGGCCGCATTGCGGTTCGAAAACCAAAATTATTCTGAGAGTGGTTGTTTGTGAGTTTTGCCGAGCCGTTTTTTGTCATTTGGTTTTTTTTGTCTCATTTCCACGCTTTTGGCTGTTTGGAGGTCTGCGTTGGGTTTAGTTGTTCATCAAATTGCGTTAAAATTTAGTATAAGAAATATTGGATTTAAATACGTCGCGTACCGTCTCTTCATGACATTTTTCGCCAACTCATTTAGTATGCTGTAGTATTGGTTAACGGTTTCTCTCTTCTTTTGTTTTACAGAAAAGAAAAGGTATCTGTCGAAGGTTTTTGTTGCGCGGTATTATGAAGGACTGTTCCATTAATTTCCACAATTCAGATGTTGTCGTTTCATTCGTTTGAGCAGGCGGTGTTTTTCTGTTGAAAACTCGCCTTCCATCAGTACTGATGCTTTTATATTAGTGGGAGACACTTTTTTTTGATCTCAGAAGATATCCGAAGGTCGATCACAGCATAAAACAGTAGCTTCGATGGCTTTTTGGCACTTTAATTCCTACGATATTTAAGGATTTAAGGTTGGGCATTTTTTGTTTTTCATGCTTGTTCTGTAGCTTCAGTGGGATCATCAATAGTTTGCTCTGGGTTGGATTCTGAAGGTAAATGCGCATCGGTCTTTGCTCCAAGAAAAATAACCCAATTTATGTCTGCCTTGACTAGAATTGCGAATTTGACTTGAGTGGTTCACCTCTCCCAACGTAGTGGAGGTTCCGTAGATGCTTTTTCGTAAAAAATGTCTAATGCTATAGTAGTTTTTCTTAATCCTGCGCCATGTCATAATCAATGTGTGAGTAACGATAAAATTTGATTAACTCGCGGTGCGTGTAGACCGGTTATATTAAGAATGCTGTTTAGAATGTATCAGGCTACTATTTATTATTCTAGCAATGATATTTGCGGCGTAGATGGACCCATCTTTTGTGCTAAGCAGTTGCGCTCAGCGATTCGAAAGTTTGAACAGGACGTTTCAATTCAGTAGTGAATTTCAAGTGAAAAGAAGAATGAAATTAACTTGAGAAGTAGTATCATGATTGCTTGCTGGAAAGAACCCAAAATTTATTTACAACGAAGTATGAACAGAGTTAAAAGAAGCTCCAATGTATCAACGACATATCAGCATTGAACTGGATATGTGAAAACTTACGACTACAGTCAAAAATAATTATAAGACGGGCAACTTAAATATCACCAAATATGGGAAATTGAATGGTACTAAATATCGAAATATTTACAGGGGATGGTACCTGTGTACCACATCAGGTTATCGTAGATATCAGGCGTTGAAATCACCTCAAACTTGGATGCGGTTTTTGTTTATGGAACAGGCTACGACTCCTCATTTTCTCAGCACTATCAGTATTCCTCTACCTTTTCTCGATCGATGTTAGCGATCGATGGTTGTAGCTATAAGTTTAGGGAATCAAGTGACCAAAACTGACTTATGTTTGTCAAATTTCCAGCCTAATGAAACGAAGAACACATAGTATAAAAACTTTTCTCTCAATATTAACACTACTTGCACCCATGTCTTATGACGGTCCTTTTTAATTCCAGTTTACCTGAGCCAGAGTGGAGGTTTATGATCACACATCGTACCACTAATTCATCTCTAATTTCATTTACTTTAAATGTATTCAGAGTCTGAATCAGCGCTGACATCTTCACTGATTTTCTCTGATGCAGCAACTGATCTGAGCTGTTGCTCTCCCGGGTTGAATTTTTCCGCCCAAAATGATGTAAGAGTGGGGCTGCAATGGGAGGATTTTTTATGAAAATAAAGCTCAAAACTCTTACGTCTTTTTGGGGTGCATTGGGCTTCCAAGGGGGGTAATATGGTGTAAGAGTGAGGGGGTAAAAGACAAATTAACCCCCCACTCTTACATCTTTTTTTGGTCTGCCAAGGGGGGTAAAACGATGTAAGAGTTCGGGGGTAATTTGTTTTTACCCCCTCACTCTTACACCATTTTACCCCCTTTGGAAGCCCCATGCAGCCCAAAAACATATAAGAGTTTTGAGCTGCATTTTCCTAAAGAATCCTCCCAATGGAGCCCCATTCTTACATCGTTTTACCCCCCTTGGCAGCCCAACTCTTACATCATTTTAACCCCCTCAATTTTTTTTAGCCCCCATACCAGAAGACTGCCAGTCTTGAACCCACAACCTCGGTACCCTCAGCTGCGTCGCCTTATCCTCCAGACCATCAACGCTTGTCCAACTCTTGACGGTCTATATATATATATATATATATATATATATATATATATATATATATGAATAATACTTGTTAGAATTGCCCCATCTCAAAAAATTACCCCTCATTCTTACATCGTTTTACCCCCTCAGAGCAAATTACCCACTCACTCTTACACCATTTTACCCCCCTTGGCAGCCCAAATCTTACATCATTTTACCCCTCTAAACAAATTACCCCCTCACTCTTACAACATTTTACCCCCCTTGGCAGCCCAACTATCACATCATTTTACCCCCTCTTGAACAAATTATCCCCTCACTCTTACAACATTTTACCCCCTTGGCAGCCCGACTCTTGCATCATTTTACCCCCTCTGAAAAATTTACCCCCTCACTCTTAAACCATTTTACCCCCTTGGCAGCCCAAATCTTACATCATTTTACCCCCTCTGAATTTAAATCAGGGGGAGAGGGGTAATTCCTGAAAAGTCCTCCCATTGCAGCCCAGTCATACATGGCAATTTCAGTCATGGGTGGGGTAATTCATGAAAAGTCCTCCCATTGCAGCCCATTGCAGCCCACTCTTACATGGGAATTTCAGTCAGGCGGTAATTCCTGAAAAGTCCTCCCATTGCAGCCCATTGCAGCCCACTCTTACATGGCAATTTCATTCAGGGGGTAATTCCTGAAAACTCCTCCCATTGCAGCCCATTGCAGCCCTCTCTTACATGGCAATTTCAGTCGGGGGGGGGTAATTCCTGAATAGTCCTCGCATTGCAGCACATTGCAGCCCACTCTTACATGGCAATTTCAGTCAGGGGGGTAATTCCCCAAAAGTCCTCCCATTGCAGCCCAACTCTTACATCATTTTACCCCCTCTGAACAAATTACCCCCACACTCTTACATCAATTTACCCCCCATAGACAAATTACCCCCCACTCTTACATCAAAATGGGAGGATTTTAGGGAGGCCATTCGACCCGGGCTGTTACCAGGCTGTATGGAAAATACATCGGACTGATTTCGATGTTACTAACTGTCAAGCATTTTTACTTCATTTTGAGTGCTTTATATTAATCAGTGGAATGAAATATAATCAAAGACGAAATATTCATCAAACTTTACTTACATGTGATAGAGAATTTATTTAGGTCATTTATGGATCAAAATTAGAAGCTTTTGATCTAACTGCTGCAAAGTACTGTTTCATCACTGTTTGTTTTTTTATCAAACTCTTTTATTTTTTATTTCCTTTAGTCATAGTTCCAGGTCCATTTTTCGCTACACTATTCAATGCTCTTAAGAAAAGCTTTAAAAGCAGAAAGGCTCTTTTAAAGCTACCAATTTTATTTTTCCTGTATTTAATAATATATAAAATATACCAATCCCTTCTTCAAATAAATATATTGTGTTCCCCTCAAGAAATCCCCCCGCACGTGAAAAATCCAGAGGTAATTGTTTTCTCCGCTTATTAAATTGTTTACTCAAACTCATATACTACAATTTGCCACCTGCTTGAATGGAAAACGTGGAGATTTTTTGCTTGTCAACAAATAATGAACGCATGAATGAATTTTTAATCAACTAGATCGTTTTTCCATACATGTGAAAACATTTTATACCATCTTTGGAGTTCCATTCAAATGGGCGTCCTATTGATTCATAATTCAGCCATTTTTAAACGATTTTGATGGCAAAGAAGCATTATTTGCAGACTTTACACAGCGAAAAAAGCGTCTTAAACGTTTTATTTGCTTAAAATTTGGACTTTTATCTGCGCCAATTTTGAAGGAGGCTTTTAAAGCCATGTTTTATGTTTGTATTGACTATTGTTTCTATTAAAAAATTATAAACTGTGTGCGTGCTTAGCAGATTTTTGGTACCATAAATATACACTCATACGGTGTGTTAGATTTAACAATTAAAAGTACTTTAAGTTCGATCTTTCTTTGAACTTTCATATACATGTCATTAAAACTGTCTTCAACGCTCAAACTTTAAATCAAATCTAAGCTAAAAACAAACAGTAACTTGGATACTAGAAATACTTGCGTTTTGATACCACAAATTTTTTGTACAACTTATTGTTGGCTTTTCACATACGAGTTATTGAAAGCGCCTCACGGTTTATATCTAGTTATCGCAGTTTATTACACAGTGGTTTGGTTGGTGGTTTAACTTGAATAGAGACTTTGAGCGATTTTTCCACAACAGCTGTGTTTTCTCTTCAGCTGTACAATTTTTGTTATAACCAGATTGGCTATAAGTATTATAACTAAATAGATCCACGTTATAGTGAGAAGAAAAGAGCATTGTTGAGGTGGTGTATTGTTATATTGTATTTGATAAGTTATAAATAATAGTTATAACAAGTAGAGATGTCTGATCAGCTGAGGAATTTGGTCAACTTGTCTTCCTTCCAGAACATGCACAACAGGCTGGAGAGATGGTCCGACAAATATCTGGTCAGTTGCACATTAGTGTGTGTATGTGTGTGTGTGTGTGTGTGTGTGTGTGTGTGTGTGTGTGTGTGTGTTTGTGTGTGCGTGTGGGGGGGGGGGGGGGGGGGTTGGTTAAAGATTTTCAATGTCTCTTATCATTTACACATTGGCTTGTTAGGGTTTTATCAGATGATTATGAATTCATACGGGTTTATCATATACTAGATTGTTTTATATCATTTTGAATTGTCCAATTTCTGCATCTTTTTTTAACTTAATGAACTGATTAAGGCTCTTTTCTGATGCCAATCAACAAAAAAATTACATCCAAGAAAGGCGCATGGCAATCTTTAAAACGTGATTCTTGGTCTATTTGGGTTACAATTGAAAAAACTAATTTAAAAAAAAATGACAACGAGAGTTGAAGAAAAACTTAAAGTCCTGCTGTAAGTCAACCAGCATGCCAAAGCCGTATAAGTTTGATTTGAAAAGAAATAGGGCAGTTAATGGAATATTCCAGCTGTTACAATGATGATATTTTATTGCACAATCTACGACCATCCATGAGTATATAATGCTTGCTTCAATTTTGAAAATCAATCAACAAAATCACTGAAAAACTTCTGGAAGTAAAAAATGCACTCGTAAAAAGTTTACTCGTAAAAAATGCACCCAAAGCTGAAACTACCATTTCATTTTCCTTTTTGTCTATGATTCAACAATTGTAGCAAATGTTTGAAATATAGTCATTTTGAGATAAACATACCAGTGAGTTGAAAATGAAACAATGAAATGATGGCATCAAGAAAGTGCAGCTTAAGAAACGCTTTTTCATTAGTGAATAAAAAACAACCGTTTTATTTTGCTCGGAACGCAGATCACCTTAAAAATTTTTAACCAGTGACCAATTATTTAAAAAAATTTCAAAACGTTGAGGAAAACCATAAGCTGTGAAATTAGTTTTCCCAGGAACAAGTTATATTTCAGAAAAAAACTGACTTTTTTTCCATTCAGGCCAATCTTTAGTAACAAGGTAAAAAATGAGCAAAAAAACATAAGATCTTGGGCGCCTCCATCGGCAATCCCAACTCTGTTGCTGCATCTTTGAGGAAAAGAGTGAATAAAATAGAAAAAATGCATGACAACCTGGCTTTAACTAGACGACCCACATTGTGCACTCGGAATTCTTCGAAGCTGTATTGGTGCCTCAAAGATGGTATAATCCCTGCGATGTAACACTCCATCTGACGAATTCTCTGTTTTTTTCCAGGATTTTGAAAAATTTTAGAAAACAACATTTGAGAATATGGTAGGCACCGTTATCGGTGACAACGCTTGGAAGCAGGTTTATCTACCAATAACCAAAACTGGCGTTGGAATTCGACAAGCAGTTAACCAATTGAAAGTGGCGTATGATGGGTCACTATCGCAGTCAGACGTTTTACAAGAACAAATGACCGGCGAAAAAAAGCAGACAACCAACTCGTCAAAGAAACAGTGGAAAAACTGAATATTCTGGAGACTACCAAAAACAAAAAACACAAGATTCAGAAGACACTTGACGATGCTGCTTTTTCTAACATTCTTTGTACTCAAATTCCAAATTGAGAGAAAACTCGTTTGCAACCACTATCGTTGCCTCCATTTGATGCCTGGTTTTCCGCAACTCCAATCTCCAGTCTCCGAAGATCAGGTACAAGCCTGATTGTAAAAAACTTGCTGAGGATCGACTAAACTTAGAACTGATTTCAACCATGAGTTTCCCAACAAAACATACCTTAACTAATTAGTATGAACCGATTTCAAAAAAGTTTCTGAAAGAATAAAAGAAACCTATTTTCAGTAACTCAATGTTGTTTTCTCTATTGGCGAATAAAAGTTTCTTTTTCGCTATTATTTAATAGTGTTTGAGAGAATTATTTTGTAGTGT
The DNA here is from genome assembly GCF_964194025.1 of Convolutriloba macropyga. Taxonomy (NCBI): domain Eukaryota; kingdom Metazoa; phylum Xenacoelomorpha; order Acoela; family Convolutidae; genus Convolutriloba; species Convolutriloba macropyga. The sequence continues at coordinate 54,386,800 of NC_134474.1, read as the reverse complement.
TTATGGTGTTCTTATCAGTTGCTTCTTAAGGACACAAATTTACTTTTTTCTACTACACGGCAGACATATTTTTTACATAATGAGAGTAGGAAACGTGTAAACTAATTGAGCAAATAATGAGGCAAAATTCAAAAATCAATCCACATTTTGTTATTTTTGAAAAACACAAAAAATTTGCAGCCATTAAAATGTTTTGTTATTTTCTTAAAATTGTTTTTTCGTTTCACATGTTTTTTATTCTATTTCCGCTAAAATTATACTGAAAGCTAAAATATTTTCGCTGGGGACTCATTTGGAAATCATTGGTATCTGTTAGTACGCAAATGTGCTAAAACGAAGAGAAAAAGAAGAACATTTTGGCCACTCACAAAACTTTAGAAAATTGCATATTGTCCAACACAACAAAAGATCAGTAGCGATATAATGTCTATGGACACGGTAATTGTGGAAATACAAGGAATTCTATATAAAGAATAAAAAACAGGCAAAAAGGCAAATCGAAAAAGAAAAAATTAGAGAGAGAAGTAAAGTGAAGCCATTAAAGAACCAAAATTTCAATGAAAAATTTTTGTATTTTGAATAAATTGATTAATTAATTATTTTTCAACAGCTATGGGATTTTTCTTTTTTAAAAAATATGACTGCAAAAAATCATGAAATCGAAAAAAATATATTAACACCCGCAGTATTAACGCCATTAAGTTCAACAGCTTTTATCGTAGGTCAATATAAACGGTAAGTTCTGCCTCAATGATAAAACAATGATGTTTTAAATTTATAGGCCATCAATCAGACATAACAATAAGTCTATGAAAACGACTATGAAAACGACACCAAAAACATGCAAATAGCTAAAATTCAGTAGAAAAGTGCTAGAAGAAAGTTTTTCTCTGGAAACGTTAGCCACGATGCATTGAAAGTTTTTTTTGAGTAATCTAAATCGAAAATAAGATCAGATTCCAGAAGGAACCAAAATTATAAAAAAATATCCAAAAATATTTAAAAAAAATTTCAAAACTCGTAACATCGAAGTCATAAAACAAAAATTAAAGTTTTAAAAGTCATTAGCTGTCCACTCAAAGCACAAGGCGAGAACAATTGTTCAATTTATGCTCATTGGGAAGCCTATTGCACTTTAAGTCAACGCCTATATGCCAAAGGACTGCAAAAATTTGGTAAAACAAAAAAAGAAAATCAAAATTTCTTTAAATTTTACGAAAACTCAGATATGAAGCCAAAAAAAAACATGACTAATTCCTTGTTAACAGATTTTCTGTTCATTGGGAAAACTTTAATCGTATGAATGTTTTTCATTAACAGAACTCCGATATGAAAAGGGACTAGTCTCTAAGTGACTTAAAGAAAAACAAAAAATTATAAAAAGTTTTCTAAAAAAACAGCTCAAAAAGATTTAATTGTTTTAATAGTACTTTTCCCTATGAGACCAGAACTAGCTTCGTTATTTGCTTTTATGAACACAAAATTGATTTTTCTTGCATTGAAAAATGTAATTATGAATTATTATTATTATTGTAGAAAAAAATCTTGACTTGAACAAAAATATTGAACAAGTATCGCTACTTGCATACTTAAAAAAATGTGAATAGACCAAAAGATTTATTTCCTATTTCTCATTCCAAAACAGACAAACACCAAATTGTTCAGATACACCAGAAAAATGGCTCCTTCAAACAATTTTCTAAACTCTTTCTCTCTCTCTCAATTTTCTAGGCTTGATCACTTAAGTTTATTTTGTGAAGTGACAGACACACCTTTCTTGGTGTCAGTTTACCCGAAAAACGTTTTCATCAACTTTCTGCGGGGATATCCGTGTCTTCTCTACGCTAATTTTTCTAGTAATCAATTTTCATTTTTCGCTCACCAGTAACCTTAGAGCTGTCAAACAACATATGCAGCACGAAGCAAATCACTTCCAAAAATGTTATTCTTAGGAAACTTTTACAGATTCTCCGTTTGAACCGTTCTTTTTCCGTTAATTTTAATATCTGAAACAAGCTTTTCGGAAACAATCACCTGGATAACATTAGTTGCTAGAGTTTTGTAAAATGAACATTTTCCCCCTATATTACAACAAATTAGTTTTGTTTTCATCAAAAATTCTTAAAAAATATTTTTTACTTTTGCTAATTTTCTGTCTATTGTGTGTGAGACCTTTTCGTGCCTGACATTTATTTCTCCTAACACTTATTGTGACAGTTCGCTTTTATAATTCCTAATGAAAAATTATTTATCACTTTCTGAGGGAAACTTTGTCTCGACTCAAACTGTTACTCCATCTTGACTGAAAACTTGGAGCTAATAATGAAATAGGTAATGTGGTTTACAATGATTTATTTGTATTTGATAAGACTAAAGTTTTATTTTAGCGGTACCTGTCTGCTAAAAATAATAAAATATAGAACTTTGCGTGCAGTTCTGCTGAAAAAATTCCCACGGTATCATAAATGACTTGGAGGAAACAAACATGATCTTAGCCAAACTAACTGTTTATTATCTCTTTCAATAAAATGAAAGGGTAAATTTTAAGAAAAGTAACACTAAAGTAGGTGATTTGAAATGATTCTTTATTGATTCTGAAGTAGGTCCAACACTACCTTTTAAAATTGACGACTTCAAATAGTAATGTTTCATTTCTAAAATTATTTAAATCTATTTTCTCTTGTTCACAGTTAACTTCTTCTGTTTGATACACTAGTATGTTTTGTTTAAAGTATCTTAAGCCAAAAGCTGTATCTGTGTTTTGGTTTTTTTAAGACGTAGATGTGCTTTAAGATCAGCAAATGTAAACTCTTACAATTTGTTGTTACTTGTCACAGTTTCACTGAAATTGGTGACATCAATAATGAACTTTCACGGCCCTAAAACAGTTCCTTGAGGAACAACGTGACTTGTTAAAACCAGTGTGAATTGTAACAACCATTCCGAGTGAATTGTTTTCTGTCACCACGAAAACTTTTTAATTAAGTTCATGCTCTCTCCCCGAAATGATACTTTAATAAAAAATTTGAACCCATAATTACTTTCATAAATACGGAGTTGTTTGGTTTCTAAACCTAATTGTGTTTAAAAAGGTAATTAAACGTTTTTAAATGACATCTGCTGGCCTAGTTTTTCGTTTTTATCTTTTATTTAGCTTTGTAGTACCTTGTATACGATTACTATACGACCATTTTACAACTCTCTTGCATAAGACTCACCTGAATTTAAAATATAGCTTTAAAAATAGGTGCTTTCTTGAATATTTTGCCTCGCTTCGTTTTAACAAAAAATTATGAGAGTTTTTAATGACATGAGATTTTTCTTATGTGATCAAAACGCAATTTAGAGTATTTTTTATTACTTTTAGAGCGCAGCTTTTGAATATTTCGAAATATAAAAGTTTCGCATTTAATGATTGATGTTACTCATTTTTATAGATAAAACATCCTTGTAGTAATTTCCCCAAGATGATTGAGTGATTAACTAGCACCAAACTAGTTTTTCAGTCCATGGGTTTGTTTTCTGTCATCTGTTAAGAAATTTGGAGCTAATGTTTATTACTGTTGAGTGTGTAATGAGTTGTGTTGTTTGCAGCTGAACACGTGTGACCAGAACACGACTCAGTGTATAGAATTATTGGAGATGAATGCCAAGATGCAGGGACAACTTTTCAACCTCCTTAGCACAATTGCCATAGAAGGTAATCTCCTCAAAATTATCCTACCTCTCACCATTTACCCCTAATCTAACTATTACGCATTATAGAACTTACGGTATGCCAATAGAGAAACACACAGGCACACAAATTGTTGACAAAAGCTAGAAAAAGTACCTCCTTTTAATACAGGCATCATTTGGAAGATATTCAGCCACTAAAAAAGAAGAGTAGCTGCCGGAAGCTACGTTATTAAAAATCGCAAATATGAACGAAATGTATGCAAAATGAAGTTTAACAATAAAAATAACCAAAAGGTGTGTTATTCTAGACAAAATTTTAGCTAAAATTTACAAAAAAAAAATCTCTGATGATTTGTCTCTTATAGCAGAGGAATTAGATTTAAAATGTTTTTACCCCCATCTGCCCTATTGTTCTTGCATATTTACAAACGAGCTCAATCATGTGCCCTTTAAACAAGCATTAAAAAGAGGTAATATGCATATATAGATATAACTTCATAATATGCAGTAGCTGACTGTCATAGAGGTAATAGGGGGGGGGGGGGGGGGGTGGAATAAAAATACAGGATTCCCTTGGTTTCACAAGAACATTATACAACGCTTATTGTCTTTTCATTCACAACTGGGTAAAAGGTAATTTCATTACCTAACTGAGGTTATAACTGTTCAGGTGGCACTTACGGTGGCTGTGACCCTCTGAAGCGCCGTCTGCTTCCCTGGCTGTCCCAGGGTATCTCAAGAGGGGCGTCTCAGGACACGAGTATGAAGTTGTTGTCCGAGAGCGCACAGAAAGACAAGATGCTGAGAGAGATGACAGACCAGTACGAGATGAAGATCGGCAGACTGGAGTCGGAACTGAAGGATTACAAGTCCTCAAGCGGGGACCTCAAAAATGAGTAAGCGAAATAGTATAAATTCAGGTTTTGATATTAATCTAAAAAATGACCCGGACGCCAGATTTGCAAAGTTTTTTATATGCTTTTCGAGCCTTGATATTAATTAGCTCACTTGGTCTATCGACTCCTTTCAATTAATCGATGACCGCTTAAATCAAAACACAGTTATATACAAATAAAGATTATGTGAAATACTGAAGTAACTTAAAAGCAGAGAAATTACAAACCAGTTGACTTTACAATTAATAATAACCACTAAATCGAGTTAAACACATTTAAATTTACTTATTAAAATAAATTTCCTCCTATTAGCTGATCGTATAGTGTCTACTGAATTTGAAACACCTTGCGAATTCTCATTTTGGATTTATAAATTGAATTCTCAATTCAGATTTATAAGGGGTTAATTTTTACTACTGCTGAACTCCCTATCAAAGTTCTCTAAGTTCGTCTGATAGAAACTAATCTAAGATTATTAGAGGCCAAGCAAGCTAAATAACAATGAAGTTGTTATTTGACAGACTTTACAGTTTGTATTTTTTAGGGCCACTTTAGTTTTGCTTTTGTTTTTTCTTGTGATTTTCTGCGAAATACACTAAAAGCGATGTAATTGTTTTAATGGTAAAAATATGTTATCTGAAGTAGTCTGTTGGAGTTATTGTGTCTAATGATTTTGGTGAACTTGACACTAACAAGTTGAAATTTTTGTAGTTTTCTTATCTTTATGTTGTTCTATTGCTGAGTACCAATACTGGCAGGTCTCATTGCAATTTTAAGTTGTAAATGATGCTAAAGAATGTTCTCAGTTTAAAATATTTTGCAATCATTACTTTGAAACTATTTGTTTTAGCTTAAATTTTAGTAAAACTTTCAGTTTTGGCTATAGATTTCCCTTTTTCAGTAGTTTTGTCAAAGTGTGAAAAATGGATTGTCTCATTGATTCAAGTGACGAAATTTTACAAAAATATTAATAGTTTGAGCTCAAAGTTTTTTTTAATGACTGGAGGTTTTATGTCTTCAACCATATATGTGAATTTTGAGATCCCACTGTTGTTATTATTTTGTTCTCTTAACTCCTAATCTGAATTATTTAAGTCCTTAGATAATTTAAAATTCTCAATTCATTTTTAATTGTGAGTGTAGAGGTAGTTAAGTTATTTCAAATATTCATTATAACTCTCAGTTGATCTGATAGAGTCTAGTCTAAAATGATTAGAGGCCGACCAATTGTTATATGACAGACTTTAGATTAAAATTTATTTATAAATCGCGAAAAAATAGTTTTTTTCTTAAAAAGAATTAATTTTGCATATTGCAAATTTGCCTTAGAGTTGTTAATACCAGTCCATCAAATTTTAATAATCTTCAAACTAGTGGAATAAAGAAAAATATGAAAAATTGTGTCAGCCTTTTTTCGTATGCACGTCTATCCTTTTAAAGAATGAATAGAAAATTTAAATTACAAAACATGAAGTTTTTAGTCTATAAAATGCAATGGGTTTTTCTTAATGGTGCCTAGATGCTGATTTGTGAATTGGTCTGTAGGCAAGTAGTGATTTTGTCGATTTGACACCAAGTGGTTTCATTTAGATTTTGTAAACTTAGTAATATATTTTATAGTATTGTTATGTCACTGAGTCCCTATTTTTTGAGGTCTTGTTGAAGATTGGACAGGTTCCAATTAGCATAAATTTTATCTTTTTTTAGATAATTTATTGCAAAGAAACAACGTGTGTTAGTAAAAGAATGTTATTTTTTGAGTTTTGACTTTTGTTGCTCTTTGTTCGGTACGTTCCGTGAGGCTTGTAGAAAGTTTAAAAAATATCTGATCAATTCCAGTACTGGCATAAAAGAAACTCATTAATGGATGTTGTTTTTTTTACTGGACACCAAAGGTTTTGATTAAACATAAGTGAAATTTGGGTACTGACCGTTTTCGTTCTTTTGTAGCCCTTCTTTTTCGGTCTCAATCATTAAAGTCTTCATAAGTCAATAATAAGGCAAATTTGGCTAGAATTTTTTTCGCAAATGATATCTAATCTTGTATATAATGAGTATTTTATTATTGACTTCAATTACTTCAATGAAAGTTTCGGAGCTTTGAGTAATTGCACCTTTTGATTGTGGTCTTTTGACAACAAATGCCTTTTATTGTTTGATATATTATGCAACTGTTTCTGGGCTGTTTGATCAGCAATGGCTTACAATGAGACCGATAAGCCAAGTGAAACCATTAAAATATATTTTGGAGATGTGCAAATCTGCAAAATTTACAAATGCGCTCACATTTTGATAGTTTTAATTGACAATTGTACTACTCGACATTTCTATTCAAATAAAGCTAAAATTAATGCAGTATACAAAAACAATATAATAAAATATTGCAGTCGGAGCACCATTTTGTTCTGTTGCTGAGTACCAATACTGGCAGGTCTCATTGCAATTTTAAGTTGTAAATGATGCTAAAGAATGTTCTCAGTTTAAAATATTTTGCAATCATTACTTTGAAACTATTTGTTTTAGCTTAAATTTTAGTAAAACTTTCAGTTTTGGCTATAGATTTCCCTTTTTCAGTAGTTTTGTCAAAGTGTGAAAAATGGATTGTCTCATTGATTCAAGTGACGAAATTTTACAAAAATATTAATAGTTTGAGCTCAAAGTTTTTTTTAATGACTGGAGGTTTTATGTCTTCAACCATATATGTGAATTTTGAGATCCCACTGTTGTTATTATTTTGTTCTCTTAACTCCTAATCTGAATTATTTAAGTCCTTAGATAATTTAAAATTCTCAATTCATTTTTAATTGTGAGTGTAGAGGTAGTTAAGTTATTTCAAATATTCATTATAACTCTCAGTTGATCTGATAGAGTCTAGTCTAAAATGATTAGAGGCCGACCAATTGTTATATGACAGACTTTAGATTAAAATTTATTTATAAATCGCGAAAAAATAGTTTTTTTCTTAAAAAGAATTAATTTTGCATATTGCAAATTTGCCTTAGAGTTGTTAATACCAGTCCATCAAATTTTAATAGTCTTCAAACTAGTGGAATAAAGAAAAATATGAAAAATTGTGTCAGCCTTTTTTCGTATGCACGTCTATCCTTTTAAGAATGAATAGAAAATTTAAATTACAAAACATGAAGTTTTTAGTCTATAAAATGCAATGGGTTTTTCTTAATGGTGCCTAGATGCTGATTTGTGAATTGGTCTGTAGGCAAGTAGTGATTTTGTCGATTTGACACCAAGTGGTTTCATTTAGATTTTGTAAACTTAGTAATATATTTTATAGTATTGTTATGTCACTGAGTCCCTATTTTTTGAGGTCTTGTTGAAGATTGGACAGGTTCCAATTAGCATAAATTTTATCTTTTTTTAGATAATTTATTGCAAAGAAACAACGTGTGTTAGTAAAAGAATGTTATTTTTTGAGTTTTGACTTTTGTTGCTCTTTGTTCGGTACGTTCCGTGAGGCTTGTAGAAAGTTTATAAAATATCTGATCAATTCCAGTACTGGCATAAAAGAAACTCATTAATGGATGTTGTTTTTTTTACTGGACACCAAAGGTTTTGATTAAACATAAGTGAAATTTGGGTACTGACCGTTTTCGTTCTTTTGTAGCCCTTCTTTTTCGGTCTCAATCATTAAAGTCTTCATAAGTCAATAATGAGGCAAATTTGGCTAGAATTTTTTTCGCAAATGATATCTAATCTTGTATATAATGAGTATTTTATTATTGACTTCAATTACTTCAATGAAAGTTTCGGAGCTTTGAGTAATTGCACCTTTTGATTGTGGTCTTTTGACAACAAATGCCTTTTATTGTTTGATATATTATGCAACTGTTTCTGGGCTGTTTGATCAGCAATGGCTTACAATGAGACCGATAAGCCAAGTGAAACCATTAAAATATATTTTGGAGATGTGCAAATCTGCAAAATTTACAAATGCGCTCACATTTTGATAGTTTTAATTGACAATTGTACTACTCGACATTTCTATTCAAATAAAGCTAAAATTAATGCAGTATACAAAAACAATATAATAAAATATTGCAGTCGGAGCACCATTTTGTTCTGTTGCTGAGTACCAATACTGACAGGTCTCATTGCAATTTTAAGTTGTAAATGATGCTAAAGAATGTTCTCAGTTTAAAATATTTTGCAATCATTACTTTGAAACTATTTGTTTTAGCCTTAATTTTAGTAAAACTTTCAGTTTTGGATATAGATGTCCCTTTTTCAGTAGTTTTGTCAAAGTGTGAATAATGGATTGTCTCATTGATTCAAGTAACAAAACTTTACAAAAATATCAATAGTTTGAGCTCAAAGTTTATTTTTTTATGACTGGAGGCTTTATGTCTTCAACCATATATGTGAATTTTGAGATCCCACTGTTGTTATTATTTTGTTCTCGTAACTCTTAATCTGAATTATTTAAGTCCTTAGATATTTTAATATTAAATTCTCAATTCAATTTTATTTGTGAGTGTAGAGGTAGTTATGTTATTTCAAATATTCATTATAACTCTAAGTTGATCTGATAGAGTCTAGTCTAAAATGATTAGAGGCCGACCAATTGTTATATGACAGACTTTAGATTAAAATTTATTTATAAATCGCGAAAAAATAGTTTTTTTCTTAAAAAGAATTAATTTTGCATATTGCAAATTTGCCTTAGAGTTGTTAATACCAGTCCATCAAATTTTAATAGTCTTCAAACTAGTGGAATAAAGAAAAATATAAAAAATTGTGTCAGCCTTTTTTCGTATGCACGTCTATCCTTTTAAAGAATGAATAGAAAATTTAAATTACAAAACATGAAGTTTTTAGTCTAGCAAATGCCATGGGTTTTTCTTAATGGTGCCTAGATGCTGATTTGTGAATTGGTCTGTAGGCAAGTAGTGATTTTGTCGATTTGACACCAAGTGGTTTCATTTAGATTTTGTAAACTTAGTAATTTATTTTATAGTATTGTTATGTCACTGAGTCCCTATTTTTTGAGGTCTTGTTGAAGATTGGACAGGTTCCAATTAGCATAAATTTTATCTTTTTTTAGATAATTTATTGCAAAGAAACAACGTGTGTTAGTAAAAGAATGTTATTTTTTGAGTTTTGACTTTTGTTGCTCTTTGTTCGGTACGTTCCGTGAGGCTTGTAGAAAGTTTAAAAAATATCTGATCAATTCCAGTACTGGCATAAAAGAAACTCATTAATGGATGTTGTTTTTTTTACTGGACACCAAAGGTTTTGAATAAACATAAGTGAAATTTGGGTACTGACAGTTATCGTTCTTTTGTTGCCCTTCTTTTTCGGTCTCAATCATTAAAGTCTTCATAAGTCAATAATGAGGCAAATTTGGCTAGAATTTTTTTCGCAAATGATATCTAATCTTGTATATAATGAGTATTTTATTATTGACTTCAATTACTTCAATGAAAGTTTCGGAGCTTTGAGTAATTGCACCTTTTGATTGTGGTCTTTTGACAACAAATGCCTTTTATTGTTTGATATATTATGCAACTGTTTCTGGGCTGTTTGATCAGCAATGGCTTACAATGAGACCGATAAGCCAAGTGAAACCATTAAAATATATTTTGGAGATGTGCAAATCTGCAAAATTTACAAATGCGCTCACATTTTGATAGTTTTAATTGACAATTGTACTACTCGACATTTCTATTCAAATAAAGCTAAAATTAATGCAGTATACAAAAACAATATAATAAAATATTGCAGTCGGAGCACCATTTTGTTCTGTTGCTGAGTACCAATACTGACAGGTCTCATTGCAATTTTAAGTTATAAATGATGCTAAATAATGTTCTCAGTTTAAAATATTTTGCATTCATTACTTTGAAACTATTTGTTTTAGCTTTAATTTTAGTAAAACTTTCAGTTTTGGATATAGATGTCCCTTTTTCAGTAGTTTTGTCAAAGTGTGAATAATGGATTGTCTCATTGATTCAAGTAACAAAACTTTACAAAAATATCAATAGTTTGAGCTCAAAGTTTTTTTTTTATGACTGGAGGTTTTATGTCTTCAACCATATATGTGAATTTTGAGATCCCACTGTTGTTATTATTTTGTTCTCTTAACTCCTAATCTGAATTATTTAAGTACTTAGATAATTTAAAATTCTCAATTCATTTTTAATTGTGAGTGTAGAGGTAGTTAAGTTATTTCAAATATTCATTATAACTCTAAGTTGATCTGATAGAATCTAGTCTAAAATGATTAGAGGCCAACCAATTGTTATATGACAGACTTTAGATTAAAATTTATTTATAAATCGCGAAAAAATAGTTTTTTTTCTTAAAAAGAATTAATTTTGCATATTGCAAATTTGCCTTAGAGTTGTTAATACCAGTCCATCAAATTTTAGTAGTCTTCAAACTAGTGGAATAAAGAAAACTGTAAAAAATTGTGTCCTCCTTTTTTCGTATGCACGTCTATTCCTTTAAAGAATGAATAGAAAATTTAAATTACAAAACATGAAGTTTTTAGTCTAGCAAATGCAATGGGTTTTTCTTAATGGTGCCTAGATGCTGATTTGTGAATTGGTCTGTAGGCAAGTAGTGATTTTGTCGATTTGACACCAAGTGGTTTCATTTAGATTTTGTAAACTTAGTAATTTATTTTATAGTATTGTTATGTCACTGAGTCCCTATTTTTTGAGGTCTTGTTGAAGATTGGACAGGTTCCAATTAGCATAAATTTTATCTTTTTTTAGATAATTTATTGCAAAGAAACAACGTGTGTTAGTAAAAGAATGTTATTTTTTGAGTTTTGACTTTTGTTGCTCTTTGTTTGGTACGTTCCGTGAGGCTTGTAGAAAGTTTAAAAAATATCTGATCAATTCCAGTACTGGCATAAAAGAAACTCATTAATGGATGTTGTTTTTTTTACTGGACACCAAAGGTTTTGAATAAACATAAGTGAAATTTGGGTACTGACCGTTTTCGCTCTTTTGTTGCCTTTTTCTTTCGGTCTCAATCATTAAAATCTTCATAAGTCAATAATGAGGCAAATTTGGCTATAATTTTTTTCGCAAATGACATCTAATCATGGATATAATGAGTATTTTATTATTGACTTCAATTACTTCAATGAAATTTTCGGAGCTTTGAGTAATTGCAACTTTTGATTGTGGTCTTTTGACAACGAATAACTTTTATTGTTTGATATTTTATGCAACTGTTTTTGGGCTGTTTGATCAGCAATGGCTTACAATGAGACCGATAAGCCAAGTGAAACCATTAAAATATATTTTGGAGATGTGCAAATCTGCAAAATTTACAAATGCACTCACACTTTGATAGTTTTAATTGACAATTGAACTACTCGACATTTCTATTCAAATAAAGCTAAAACTAATGCAGTATACAAAAACAATTTATTAAAATATTGCAGTCGGAGCACCATTTTCTTCTAATTAATTTTGTTGCTTATGGTTTCATCAAGTACTTCTTGACGTGGTTTTGCCTGTACTCAAGAAATTGCTGCCAATTTTATTGAAAAAGGCCGAAAAATTTTAGCAAAATTGATTTCTTTTTCTTATCACATTAGAGCCTTTAGAAAATCCGATTTGAAGCACTCTCTCCCATTTATTACAAATTTGAAACTGAGTTCACAACTAATCTGAGTTAAAAATACTCGAAATGCTCGTTGCCTAAAATTTCTTTCGTGTCCATTGCAACAATTTGTGTGTATGTGTATGAATTTTATGGTTTACAGCGTCATGTGCTTCAACTTTCTCGAAACATAACTATTTGTTTTATTTTTTTTGGTTTCAATTTTGTAGAAAAGATAAACTCTTTTATTAGAAAAAACTTTTTTTTTCACTATTCCGTTCAGATAAAAAATAGTCCTTGTCAATTGAAGCCGCATTAAAACCTCATGCAATAATTAGTCCTAGAGAAATGCTCTCAGTAGTTATACTTTGGAAAAGTAAACAATGACTCGCAAATAAATATTGAGTTTCGTTTATATATTTAACGAAAGTGTGATATTTGGAAATGCAAATTCCCAACAATGTTTTAGGCTCTTCTCAATTTTATGTCCAGATTAAAACCGTTGACTAATTGCTCCATCAGTGTTTTTTTCGCACAAAGCTGAAATAATTTAAATTTTCCCTACCATCATGTGCACGTCATCTCAATAGACCAACACAAATCAGCGTAAACAAGTCTTTTAAGATTATTTTTAATTCTGTCCAGAATAAAGTCTGTATAAACGGGTTTTTCTGAGAAAAATGGTTATAATTTTATTGAAAATTGTACAGATTTTTGTATCTTATTAGATTTTTGGTCAAAATGTGGCTAGAGGGTATTCCAGACATAGCCTGCTGACCTGAATTTTGTGCAAATATGCCTTTTTCAAGGGCAATTTTTTAGGGTAGTAGTAAACCCATCGTTTGTGACCCAATATGGTCCGATCACAGAACATCGTCTGAAATGACGTAACGGAAATTTTTATGAGGGTAGAGCATTCAAAAATCTTAAAACTGAATCAATGTTGTGAAATTAAGCTGCCTGACAAGGTTGTGTAAATTATGTAAAACAAGATATCAAATTGGTTCAATTTATGACGTGTTTAAGAATAAGGACCCTGGTGTTTGCGTGAGTTTCATTTCAATCTTCATATCCTTTCTCATTCAAAATAGATGCCCGTACTTCAATGCATGCTCAGTTCTTAGCTGCGTAACCTTGTTATAAATTAGATATCGGGTGTTTAAGGGTTGCAGACGAATTTGATAATAAATATCAAACATTTCTGAGGTTTGAAGATTTCTCTCAAGGTTGACGGCCATCACAACTGTTATTCTAGCCTCAATAATTGAGAATGGGTTTTGAATTGATGTTGGTGTTTTGTATAGATTAGAGGAGACGAGGAACGAACTGCAGTTGACAAAGAAGTCTGCCTCGGGTGACCTTGCCTTGACTGAAGACGAACTGCTCAAACTGCGCAACGAGTGAGTCCAATTTCCTCCGCAGTTAATCCTATTGTTGCATAACATCCTGGACATTTAAACATGACACGACGTTTCAAATAAATGACACCAAAATTGTGTATCATGTTGACGACAAATGAAATTAACACAAGCAAAATGAAAGTATTCACTGATAACTCAGTTCTAGTTGACGGACTAACTTTCATTGTAACATTCAGGGAGCATGTTACAATGAAATTGCATGGTTTGTCGTCTTTTTGAAACAAAATACGGTGTCGCCCACTTATCGTCCTGTTGATGGGGCCCCCATGCAATTCTAGTAAAATTACTGCGACTATTATATTAGAAATCTGACTGTTATATTGTGCAAGATTCTCGACAAAGATCACTATCTTGTAAAATCATTTTCTCAATTCAAACACCACACGGCTCTGTTACCATGTTGATTGCAGGAGATGCTAAATTGAAGGCACCGCGTAAAAAATTTATTTGATCTCATAAGTGCTGGCCAAGCTGCTGGAGAATTTTGTTTTGAAAGATGTCTCACAATGGGATCCGGGAAACCCCCTGAAATTTTGTTTCTCGTTGTCTCACCAATGAGCGGGCATCTTAAATAGTCCTTTAAATCATTGTAATCATAGGTGTTCTTAAAGACGAATTATTAAGGCCCAAGAAATCAGTTGATTGGTACCCGGAATAGCACTGGTTACGGCTTAACATTGAAGCAATTTCTGATTTAAAGAGAAAATATGAAAAGAACAACAATGCCCGTACGGAATATCAACAACCTATGATTCAGAGGTTTTCTCTGCCATGTTGTAGAATCGGCTTCTTCACTTAGTCGCTCATTGATTTATCATGTAACCTCGTAAAAAAAGTAAAACAGTGTTTTAATTTCCCTTGAGAACGATTGTTACATATTATGTCCCAAAAAGACATTAACTGGAAACTGAAACTTGAAGAAAAGACATTTGCAGTTTAAGTGGATCAAATATTTTTTGCACATTTTACAGAATAAACACCAGTTCTTCAACACCAAAAACACTCAAAGGAAAGCAACAACTAGCTTATATTTCACGGTAAAGTTTTTCCTTCAAAAAGTGATCACATTTTTACTATATTTAAAATCAGATCTGCCCAGTGTTTTCAACCCACATCTGAAAACTGCAAAAGTTGATCTCTGTTACTTATTGCATACTGTTTGTAATCCCGGATCATAGTAGCATTGTAACACAGCGATGGACCATAGTTTTTCAATTCTGTGTACTACTTTTACTCTGACCGCTACTTTTACTGTTTTATTCTGACCAGTACTATTATCATGTCATTTTTAAGACTTTTCGTGGTAGAATACAGAATAAAATGTGAAAAAAATCATATGACGTTGCACAAAAACGGTTATGTTGCAATTTATGTTGTAGCCTGGACAATGCTCAGAACGAGATCCGCCGACTGAAGAGCAGTTCCCTTTTGGTGGACGACTACGAGAGTCAGATCAGAAGACTGAAGAGTGAAGTGAACGTACTCAGAGACGAAAAATCACTCCTACTCACTGGGCACGCAACATTTACCATCTGTAAAGGAACCAAGTTCCTTTATATTTTATCTCCCCCCACACCCTCATTTTCCTCCCCCCACCTACACTTTCGTCCTCCAAAACCCTTTCGTTTCATGATTTTCATTCCCCCAACCTATTTTCGTTGAAGCGTTTTATATGTTGATTTTATTGAAGAAGTCAGAAGTGGTTGACGTTCACTTTCAATATTATTTATAGTAAGGGATTTCCCGTTTTTGACCATAACTTGTGTGCCAATGGCGCGAATTATGATGTATTTATAGAGCTTGATTTGCTACCATAGTTGCGACTTTCAGAAATACAAATATTAATGAAAAGTTGTCTTGGTATGCAAGACTTAGGCCGAAGAGCATAAACATTTCTGGCGTATCCTAGGGTCAAAAAAGGACCTTTGAAACTTGCTCGACGCAGACTGGGGAATTTTTGATTTTATAGGGGGGAATTTAGACATTTGACGCTTAGCACATTTTAAACTCTGGTTTTGATAACTTCACACTTTTTAATCAAAAACATCACAATCACAAATGATCCAACTGATTTATAATCTGGCCCTAGAAGTGAAGACTGAGATGAGAGTTCTCCTGAAAAGGATGCTTGCGTGGGATGCCTAGTCACGACAGATGGGCTGGTCTTGCTTGCGGATTTGAATGTCTTCATTTCAAAGGCTGGATTTTAATAGGCGACTAGTTATCGTTGGATCAATATAGTATCTTTCCGCATTAGTTTTGAAAGGAGTAGGTCCTCCTCTAGGTGAAATTTAAAGCACCACCAACACACACATTAACTTAGGATTAGTTGCAAGGCCTGGTATGCCCTTGCTACCTTAAGGTTTATAGGAACGTGAAGTTATCCCCCCACCAGTGTCAGTAGACACACACAATAGTCGAAAGTTAACCACCACAGGTTAGTGTTCCTTCTGTCGCGCTCGAGAATCAAATAGGCAACCAGACAAACATAAAATTTATCTAAGTTTGTAAGAATTTCACTGATTAGTGGAAAAGTTTAACTCTATGCAACTTCTGATTAGCATAATATCTGTATCAAACATCACTTAGTTATAGCGACAAGCATAAACATAGCAATCAAACATTAAACAAAAGCATTAGCTAAGCACAGTAAGCAACAGCCTCATTTAAATAATAGGTTTAACATAACAAAAACTAGAATAGGGCTGTTACAAGGAAACATAGTGCAGTAACAGTGCAGTATATTGCAGTAACTTTGTAAAATAAGAAAAGTCTTCTAACACAATCAACATGCCAAACAAGTCCAAAGCATCATCAACAGCAAAGAACAGCCTCAAGCAACAACTTCAGCTGAAAGTGATAGAGTGGAACGCAGTAAAAGACCTCTTTGAAGAACAAAGCAATAGTAACGAAGGTCTAAGCATACTACGTGAAACTTTGGAACTTTTGAGGTCTCAAAAAGAGCAGTTGGACAGAAGTTGCAGTGAACTCATGAGGCTACAGCTAACAAGTGAAGAGTTGACAAGACTTGCTAATGAATCTGCTGAAAGAAACATAACCATGCTGAAATGCAAACAGAGAGCAAAAGCACACAGAACGGATGCAAGTGACACTGAATCTGCTTTCAACACATCAGCAGCGCCTTCCCCTAATCTACTGAGAAAACAGTACCCTTTACGCAATAGAGCAATGAAACAAATGAAACATCAGTTGGCAAGCCGCAACAATCAGGAAACAAACAAAGCTGACTCGTCCGACTCTGAAGACCCTGATAATTCTCAACCCGTTTTTAACATTGAAGAGAGAGGAAGGAACAGAGAATTTCTCACAGGGGCCTTGAGAATAGATGAGGGCTGGCAAAATTCAATTCGATCAAGAGAAGAGAACCATGTTCGAGGACAGATCCAACATGAGAGTGAGGGTAGAGCTGGGCATTTGCAACAACCACTTTCTTTTCACATCAATAGCCAAGCTGGTCCTACCATGAGCCATAGGTACACACCACAAAATCAACAACCACTTAACAGTTGTACCGGGCATGAAGTACACTATAACAACGGCTCTAACAACAACCTATACAATGGCTTCCCGAGTTTCCCGAGTTCTCCACCAGACTGGATGCAACACCAGGCACTGATGATACAGAACACAATGAGTTTGCCCAAGATATCAATTGATAATTTCACAGGTGATCCTTTGAAATGGCACCAGTGGTTCAGCTTCTTCAAAGCGACCATTCACAACAACAGTGGCCTCTCAGACGCTCAAAAAATGACATACCTCCAAAACTCTGTAACACATAAGGCAAGAGATTCCATAAGTGGATACTCATACAATGGGGACTACTACCATGAAGCTATCGCTGAAGCTGCCCTCAAGTCTTCAGCCGTCCTGAGAATGGCCAGAGACAAACTGAACGCTACCATGATAATCAGATGGAATCACCACACAAGAAGCCAAGCCTTGCTGCAACCTAACCTTACCCACTTTGCTGATTGGATTGGCTCCTACGCAGAGGCGTGTGAGGACATCTCCCCACAACGGAACCAGAGAACCAGAGTGAACAGTTCTTCTAGAAGGGGGCCACCAGATGTGTCATGTCAACTCTGCTCACAAAACCACAACCTTGGTCGATGTCCCGAATACTTGGAAAAGTCAGTGCATGACCGACAGTGTTGTGTGAGAAGGTTCAATCTCTGCCCTAACTGTCTAAGAGGTCATGAAAAGGGTCTCTGTCAATCAAAAACAAGGTGCCTTGTGGACAGATGCAATGGCTTCCATCACTCAACACTCCATAGGACAGATGCAAGGCAGATGCAACAATATGCACAACCAAATGGGAACTGGAACCAAAACTCACAAAATAACTTCAGACCCCAAACCTACCAAAACCAGTCAAACTATGGACGTAACTTTAACAATGAAAACCAAAGGCAGCAGACGAGTTCAAACTACAACCATCAGAGTGAAACTCAAAACAGACATGGTGGATCTAACAGCAGTACTTCACACAGGGGCAACTGGAACAAAAATGGTTTTCACCCTCAGCCAATGAACACGCAGAACGACAACAACAACAGACAGCAGAATAGCAATCAACGCACTGTGGCTCAGCAGCAGGCAACTACTCCGCAACAAAACTACACCTGCAGCAACCAGCAGGCGACTTCTTGGATCAGACCGCAGATTCAGTTGCAGGCAATACCAGTAACACTTTTCAACAGAGATCTTTGCATTGAAACCTACGCATTGCTGGACAGTGGCAGTGACAATACTCAAATAACACAGAAGGTTGCTGATGCACTTCAAGTTCAACAACCAAAAGACATAACCCTACCACTAGCTTCACTTAATGGTGAACACTCAGTCAAAACAGCAGATGTCATGATCGGCATAGGAGCTTTGTACAGCAGTTGTCCTGTGATCAGAATCCCTGTGTACGCAACAGCAATGGACGAGTTTCGCATGCCAAGAGTTCAAATTGAAATGTTGAATGAGATCCGCAGAGACCATTCTCACCTCCAGAGCATAAGATTTCCAACAATCAGGGACAACCGGATCGGAATACTGATTGGAGCAGACGCATTCACAGCAACAGTTCCCAGACAGTTCACAACGGGACCCACTGGTACACCATACGGAGTCAACACTCTGCTTGGCTGGACACTGACAGGGCCCATTCCTCAGAGGTACACACAGAAGAGGGTCGGACAGTCAAACAGCACAAACATAACACTTTTCAATCATATCAATAGACGGCAAGACGATCCAGATGAAGATCTTCTCCAGCTCTTCTGGACAATTGAAGGAGTGAACTTCAATCAGTGTTCTTCAAAGGGACAGTCTTCAGATGACAAGGAGGCGGTTTCCATCCTCAATGATACCATAAGACACATTGGTGACAGATACCAGATTGGACTTCCATGGAAGAAAGACATCACACTACCTAACAACTACTTCATGGCCAAAGTTCAGTGGCACGCTCTGCAGCAGAGGTTGGAGAGGGACACAAACTTGAGAGACCGCTATGAGGAAACAATCAAAAAAGATTTGGATAAAAACTACATCACAACTGCAGACCCCAGTTGCAGACACTCTGTCTGGAACCTTCCCCATCACCCAGTGATCAACAAACAGAAACCAGACAAAATCCGCAGAGTCACAAACGCTGCTTCCAAATATAAGGGACTCTCACTCAATGATGCATTGCTGACAGGGCCGGATCTAGTCTGCAACCTGCATGGCCTTCTTCTCCGCTTCAGACAGTACTCAGTGGCAATCACAGCGGACATGGAGGCAATGTTCATGCAGATTGGCATCCAACCAAAAGACCAAGACTATCTCCGTTTTCTCTGGACAGAGGATGGCAATGAAAAGATCTTCAAATACAATCGACTCATTTTTGGAGCCACATGCTCACCTTCTTGTGCGATATTTGTTCTGCAGAAGTGTGCAAATGACCACAAACAGGAACATCCAGAGGCCTACACATCAATCATGCAGCAGTTCTACATGGATGATTTCATGCAGACCTACCCTTCTGAAGAGGAGGCCCGCAGAAGTGCAGAGGAGATCAAAACTGTTTTACATACAGGAGGATTCAATCTGACGAAGTTCTTGAGCAACAGACCAGCCGCATTAGAAAACCTACTGGAAGAAGACAAGGCGGAAATGAAAGCCCAAAGAATCCTTGGTCAGACGTGGGACCCCAAAACTGACAAGTTGATGTTTGCAAAACCGAAGTTTCTCTACACAGGACAACAGATGACCCAAAGAAAGGTTCTTTCAATGGCAGCTTCTCTGTTCGATCCAATCGGACTGATATCACCCTTTGCCATCAGAATTAGATGCAGCCTCCAAAGAATCATTAAAGAGGGAAGAAACTGGGATCAACCTGTGTCAGAATGCTACCAACAGGAACTACAGGAGTGGATGGATGAGTTCGACAACATGACTCCAATTGAAATTCCTAGATGCTTGATTCCCAGCACCAATGGAACCCATCAACTTCACACGTTCACTGATGCCTCAATGAGTGCAATTGCTGCCAGGGTTTATGTGAGGACAACGAACGCCGATGGATCTTCCACATCCCGATATGTGATCAGTAAAACAAAAGTGGCACCGATCAAGCAGTTGAGCATTCCAAAACTGAAATTGGAAGCTGCAACACTTGGAGCAGAGCTAGCTGGGTTCTGTGAGAGCGAGATGACAACTACAATAAGTTCAAAACACTTTTGGACAGACAGCACCGCTACACTTGGTTGGATCCAATCCAAGCAAAGACAGAAAATGTACATTGCCAACAGATTAACCAAAATTCACGAGAATTCCAACCAAGAGAATTGGAGACACATCCCTGGAAAGATGAATCCCGCTGACTATGGAACACGAGGCCTCACCCCATCAGACATACCAAAGCTGTGGCTCCAACCACCGGACTTTCTGAGCAAACCTCAAGACTCTTGGAATTTTGCCGAGGACAGTGATCCCCACATATGCGCCACACAAGCGACACAACTTCAGACGCCGGTCATTGAGGTTGACAAACTTTCAACATGGAGTCGACTGCTCAACTCTACTAGAATGGTGTTCCAGGCAATAAGACGCTTCAGGGCAAAAGTTCGAACTAGAAGACAAAACGAATCACCTGAGACATCCAACACTAACATTTTTGCATCAGATGAGAACAGGGCAAGGAACTACTTCATTAAAATGTCCCAAAACGAGCTGTTCTCAGGAACAATTTCTGCACTGTTGAAGGGAGGCAATCTTGAGAAAGGAGACAAGCTGATGCCCTTCACACCCTTTCTGGATGAAGACGGACTCTTGAGGGTAGGAGGAAGACTCAAAAAGGCACCTCTAACCTACAATGCAAAACATCCGCTTCTTCTCCATAGCAGGAGCAAAATTGCAAGACTGTTGATTGAAAAAGCGCACCATGACTGTGGCCATCAGGGTGTGGAACATGTGAAGGCTCACCTGCAACAGACTTTCTTGATGATTGGATTGAGAAAAGTGCTGCGAAGTCTGGGGAAATACCGTTTCATTTGCAGACGATGGAGGGCAGACAATGTGAGACCTAAGATGGCCGATCTTCCTGAATTCAGATTTCCAGATGCAAACAAGCAGTACCCTTTCGTCAACGCAGGAATGGACATGTTTGGACCTTTCTACATTGAGGACAAGAGAGAGGGCACCCAGATGCACTGCGTCTGCTTGTTCACATGCCTGGTCACCAGAGCTGTCCACCTAGAAGTGTGCCATGACCTCTCAACTGATTGCCTTCTCATGACAATCCGCAGATTTGTCTCACGACGTGGATACCCTGACCTCATTGCGAGTGACAATGGCAAAAACTTCATTGGAGCCAACCAAGCAATGAAGTTAAAGTTCCAGAGAAGCTACAAGCCAGACAATGAGTAGATCAGACTGCAATTGGCTCAACAGAACATTCAGTGGACTTTCAACCCTCCATTGTCACCACACTTCGGAGGAGTCTGGGAGAGGCTGATACAGACCGCGAAGAGGAGTCTACTAATAGTGCTGGGCAGTCGGAAACTAACACTCTCAGTTTTCCAGACAGTTGTGGCAGAGGCCGAGGCAATTTTGAACTCCAGGCCATTAACTCATGTGGGCTGCAGCATCTCAGATGAGGGACCACTTACTCCGAATCACTTCCTCCTTCGCCGACCTCACATGTGTTTGAAACCTCTTGTGAACAGCAACCAGCGGTTCTCCACTAAGGACTTCAAGTTGACGCAGACACTACTTGATCACTACTGGAGCAGGTTGCTGAAGGAATATTTTCATGAGCTCAACAATAGAACGAAGTGGCAAAGATCACATGATGAGCTGGATGAAGGTGACATTGTGTGGGTGCTCAAGGAGTTCACACCCAGAGGCATCTGGCCTCTTGGGAAGATTGTGAAAGCACACAGAGGTTCAGACGGGATAGCCAGGAGTTTCGACATCCAGACGGCTACAGGAATGGTACAAAGACTGTGCGCCGTGTGTTCCCACAATCGTCAGGTGCGCCGGAGGGTCACTGAAACAAGTTCATCGAAACACACGCACACACTCACACACACACACACAAAACTCAATGTCGGAATGAAAACTTTTTGCTTTATTGTGTTTACATTTTCATATCAAATGCTTGCTTTTGTTGCTGGGAGTGTAAAGGAACCAAGTTCCTTTATATTTTATCTCCCCCCACACCCTCATTTTCCTCCCCCCACCTACACTTTCGTCCTCCAAAACCCTTTCATTTCATGATTTTCATTCCCCCAACCTATTTTCGTTGAAGCGTTTTATATGTTGATTTCATTGAAGAAGTCAGAAGTGGTTGACGTTCACTTTCAATATTATTTATAGTAAGGGATTTCCCGTTTTTGACCATAACTTGTGTGCCAATGGCGCGAATTATGATGTATTTATAGAGCTTGATTTGCTACCATAGTTGCGACTTTCAGAAATACAAATATTAATGAAAAGTTGTCTTGGTATGCAAGACTTAGGCCGAAGAGCATAAACACCATCCAACTCCCCTACAAATATATTAAAATTACTATTGTGCTAACTCGTACAATTTTGAATTGTGAATTATAATACCAATTATGATGTTTTATTATAGTGCAACTAACTATAGTCTATCGGTTAATAGTATATATATGTATATATATATATATATATATATATATATATATATATATATATATATATATATATCAATTATTCATTGATATATATATATATATATATATATATATATATATATCAATTATTCATCAATATATATATATATATATATATATATATATATATATATATCAATTATTCATTGTAACCGTTCCTTTGTTGTAATATCCCACACTGTACGCTCAGTGAATCGAAACTTGCTACACCTTGCATGTTGACATCTCTTGCAAAACTTGAAACATCTTGCCAAGAACTCGGAATACCAACATGTTTCATGGTAAATCTTGATACGATCTTGGTAAAATCTTATCAAGATAGACCAATAAAATTTCTTGGCAGCTCTTGGCAAAATCTTGACAAAATCTAAATAAAAAAGGGTCCACGTTGATTGGTAGGGGGCTCTGGCTCGTAATGAACATTGAGAACTAATGAAAGTGATGTATCTAAAACAAATTCTAAGACAGAAACAGTTCTAAGACAGATTTCGAAGCCTTCGCTTGACAGGATTACACTGATTGGAAATTGAATTATTTATCCTTTGTTGCCAATTACACAAATTAGTGCAATATTAATAAAAGGTTAGGATCCTCGCTCGTAATGAGAAATCTGTTCTCAGCAGAAATATTTAACAACTTCGTTTTCCATATTTTATTCTATTTGCTCAACTTTCCAATTAAGTTTGACTTAATTTTAAGATCTGTTACATGAACTATTCAAAAATTGATACGCCTCAAAAAGCTAGAATGGTGTGTGCAAGAATAACGGAATAACGATAGACATCAAAGTACCGATTACTATATATTACGTTCGCTTAACTGGTTAAATTAATTTTTTGGATAAAAAATTTAGTCCTTGATCTATTGATCAATGGTTCCAGGATCCGGCCAGCTCCTGTGCCCCTAGACCTGGACGATGATCCACTGCCTGTGCCTGCTAGCCGACACTCTTTTGAGCCGCCTTCATCTCCCGTAGCCATTTCTTCTAGTCCTTCCCAAGTGGTCAAGCAACACTCTCTTATGAACAGGTCAGTATAGAGACATGAACTAAGTTGATTTTTTGCTGAAGTCACTTGTCAGACTCCTCAGCTGACAATCTTTCAACTATTCTCTTATGATTAACTCATGATTGATGATTTCTCCCCAGATAAGAGAAACGAAGATAGGGTTTAATTGATAATTGAAACTATAGTTATTACACATCATTAAAAAAAATAAGCTCGGTATAACATTCCACAATCACTTGAAAAAAATTCAACGTCGATATTTTCTCGAGCACAAAAATACAGCGAACACCTAATTTGCTGAGTAAAAACCTAAAGTACCTAATTTTGTCGAACAAAGAATTAAGGTTCTGAATTGAACCTCAAACGTAAATTCATATACTAATGTCTTTCAATATACTAATCAAACAAATCTTGATGATTTGTCAGTTATCCCTACATAATTTCATTAGATTTTTGATCAAATTGTTAATGTGTGCTCGAAAACGTCAAAAACATATATCTAGCAGCGGAGTGTTAGCGATCAGCAAGAATGGAATCTTTTGATTTCTTGACGCAAATCTGATGGTCAAACTAGAATCGAAGTGGACAACTAACGGGGAACAGTTACATACACTGGCCCAAAACAAAATCCGAAGGAAAGATTAAGTTGATGTCTCGACCTTTTTTTATTCTTACGGTATCGTTAATCTTTGAAAATGAGCAAAACATGTGGATGAAAAAATAAACCCGAAAAGAAAACTAGACAAAGAAGAATTCCATTTTCTTCACTAAATAGTGATCATAAAATTATCGAAAGAAATCCTGTGAAATAGAACAACTTCACTCTTTTTCCTGCAACGAAATTATTGCGAAACAAAAATACGAAAATTCAAAAATGGATATTGCCGACGATGCCAAATTTGTGTGCCAAGAAGATTCTTGCGTACAATCTTTTCAGCACGATCTTTGTGCTCTTAGGTTATGGTCTTATTGTAATTCACTTTCTTTCAATATTCAGAAGTGTGGCTACCTACATTTCAACAGGACATCCACCCATGCCTTGTTTATCGGAAATGACAAACTATCTTGGCTCGAGCAGGTCCGCGACCTGGGTGTTGAAGTATCTAGTTCACTCAAGTAGGGAGCTCATTTAAAGGTCAAATTTTTCAAAGCTCGTAGAGCTCTTAGTTATTTGAAGCATAGTGTTCCTTCAAATTTTTCCTCTGGAGTTAAATTCAATCTATAAAAAGCATGTGTTATCTCTTTGTTTTTGTACGTTTACCCTGCTTGGCATCCTGATAATTGTGAACTTCGGAAGCTTGAAAAGTTGAATTATTATGGACTTCTTTGGTGTTTCGCTTGTGATGACTATGAAAAATTATTACAAAGTCTCATTCGTTGACGATCAGTTATCAACTCATTGAACTTGCGTGATCTTCGGTTCTTTCTGGCAAAAGTGAATGAAAAGAACTGCATTAGTTTTGATGAGTACTTCAAAATTGAAAAAAAAATCCGTTAACCTACGAGCGCAGAATCTGGAACGCCTGGTCCTTATGAGATCGAGAGAACGGCTCACCGAAAAATTTTTTTTCTTCCGTGTTGAGAGACTAGTAAACGACGCTGCCGATCTCCTGATTATCAGTATTAATTTCTTCAAGTCAAAATTTTTCCGACAAACCGCAATTCACAACCTGCTGCTGGACTTAACGCGTTCTAAAAATAACATTTGTGTAACATGCACTTGACATTTAAAGTGTAGATGTAATTTTTGTAGAGCTTAACTTTTTACTTTCACAGTTAATTTTAACTTTTTTGTGTACAGCACCTGATTATAGTATTATTTGTTTTACTGTACATCCTTTTAAAGGTAATTCAAGTCTTTTACTACTACTACTACTACTACTACTACTACTACTACTACTACTACTACTACTACTACTACTACTACTACTACTACTACCACTACTACTACTACTACTACTACTACTACTACTACTACTACTACTACTACTACTACTACTACTACTACTACTACTACTACCACTACTACTAATACTACTATTGAATTTCTACTAATATCAATTTCTTCTAAAAATTAGAGAATTCTGAAATTCAAAAACACGTAATCTCAAACAAAAAGATGAAAACACAATTTCAAATTTCTGAAAACTATTTTTTTTCAGCAATTTTATACTTTAAACGTCGATTTTTAATAAAGGTAAACTAAATACCGAAAATAAAGAATAAAATCCGAAAATCTCTCAACGTATTTAGAAGTAAAAAGGGGTTAGGTCTGACCATTGGGCAACAAAGTGACGTAAATTGCAACGAAAGATACAAAATTGCATTAGAAACTTGATTAAAGCAGTTTTTTTTATCGAAACCATTATCCATTGAAAAACCAACGCCAATAGTCAATAAATCACTGTTTCTCTTGTTAAAAATATTTTGAAGATCAAATTTTAGCACTAAAAGTGCACTCAAGTTCCTTTAGATTCACTAGACAGCTATTGAGAGTCTCCATAAATTAGAATAAAATTCCAATCAAAAAGAAAAACTGAAATTTCGAATTTCGTAAGTCATTTATAATTTTTGAAGAAATACTATTCAAAGTCCCAAGATAGCATAAAATTTTGATTTCAAGCAATTTATGTTTTATTGCCTGCACGATAGAAAAACCCAATAACACGTGTAATATTGGGAAAAATGATAGGAAAAAACAATAATTAGGGGCAAACTTAAATAAAGTTTACAGAAACAAATTGTCAAAGCCAAAAAACATTATGGAATGCCTCTGTTGACAAGAAACAATAGTAAGGGAACCCGGTTTCACGTCAAAGTTCAACTTTGGTTGTCAGGTCTCAATATAAAGAAGGAATACAGACAAAACTCAATAGTTCACCAAAATTTTACAAAAAAATTGCTGGAGAATTTTCAAAGTTTTAAATCAAATAAATATGAATGTAAAAGGTTTATACATTGAAACAAATAAGCTACTATAAAAAATATTATATACGTCCACTCATGTCTTTTTAAGGCATCGATGGGACTTTTCCTTGATGATTTTCAATGACAAGAGATGAGAAAATTTATAGAGTCAAGACCATTACAACCTTTGCTGTCTTCTAACTAATTCTAAAATTATCCTCTATGCACCGTCAAAACACATGTATTAACTCTCAAAGCCTTCGCTAAAAATCAAGAGAAAAACAGCAAAAATAGCAGTCAATTTGTAGCATATGCAAAATATTATCTCCATATTCCAAATAAATTCCAAAGTTAATTCCAAAAAAATCTTACAATTCTGCTGTCGATGGGCTTTCTGCATCAAACATGTCGATCGGCCAAAATTCAGTGAACAAGAAAAACTCAGTTCCCCACTCCATTAGGTGTACTCCGAACAGTAATAATAGTATAGAGATTCTATAGACGTTTCAGATCGTTTTACTTTGCAATTACGCTTTGCAAGCAAAAAAGTGCGCTTTTAGGAGCGTGATTTTTCGAAATCATGTTGGCTCTTCTAATACACAAGACTTCAGTGGAAAAACAACTAGAAAAGAAAGGCTTCCGAAATACTCATGCTTGCTTCTCAACACAGACACACTGATCTGTTGTGGTTACTATCCATGTTTATGATTTTTACAGGTTCAATGACCTGTACACTCGATCGAGGAATGATGCCATGTCTGCCCTTGGTCTGTGCAGCAGTGACATTGACAGGAACCAACGCATCGTCACCCAGGCTGTCA
Source organism: Convolutriloba macropyga (assembly GCF_964194025.1). Classification (NCBI taxonomy): domain Eukaryota; kingdom Metazoa; phylum Xenacoelomorpha; order Acoela; family Convolutidae; genus Convolutriloba; species Convolutriloba macropyga. The sequence goes on along the minus strand of NC_134474.1, from coordinate 54,359,298 downwards.
TTGTAAGTGAATTCACCCTCAAAATGATACAAAACCTTGTATCTAAAATCGAAATCATCGTCTTACAAAATTGTTCTATCTTTCGGAACTGTTCTTCCCTGAGAACAAAAAATTTTGTTTCGATAAGCTTATAATCTTATGTATACACTTGCTAATGGTCTGTACTGTATAGCCCGTTAAGAGGTGGAACTAGCTATCACAATTTATCTGGTAGATAAAAAGGTGTAAAAAGTATCAATTATAGATTCTCATATTCCACGTCGGGCAACACTTTCTAAGTTACACCCCCCTCCAATCTGCAATTACTGCGTAAGGCAGACTATCTGTAAATTCGTGTGCAGGCCCCCCCCACTTACCATCTTTATTGTTCTTGTCATTCAGAGACATGTGAGTTGTTGTGAATACGATTAGGAGACGTTTCGAGAGGTGAAGCTGGCATTCAGACAGTACAGACTGAGAGTGAGGAAGGCCCTGTTGCCACACCAGTCTGTGGACGAGAGTCTGGAGGAGGCAGTCACCAACTACATCGACAGACACGGCGAGTTCCACGAGGTATTCGGACTCAAGTACCACGAGGTCGAGGAAATTGTCACGGTTAGTCGCTTAGTTAATTGCATAGCAGACTACTGCTTATCCAGTCCTGTTACCGAAATATGAACGCTAACAAAATGAAACAATTAATGACGATAAAGTCACTGTGTAACGGCTGCCCAGTGAGAGTCTTTGGCTAACACGTAGCGCCTCACGGGGTTACACCAGCCCTGCCGTTGCGAAGTTAGATTTTCAATTTCTCCCAAATCTGTTGACCGAAAAGTTAACTTGCAATCATTTAATTTGTAAAGGACTGTATCTCAGGACTGTACCTTTTGCCCAATGTCCAGGTTTTCCAGTTGAGACCCTTCGAATAACTAATGCTAACTTCCGATGTACAACTTCTGAATGTTGTTTGCAATTGAGTCCGCATTGAGTAACTCGAATATCGTCTAATAATAATTAGAATTACCAAAATTTTGAAGTTAACACAATATATAATTCTCAAAGTATCTCTACTTGTGCATCTCTACTATCATTTCATCAATGTAAAGTTATCTCAATAAGTTAGGAGCTGTTTTTTGGAGTTTAAAAGTTTGGCACCAACACACTGAACCTTTTTGCCATTACCAAAGTTTGCGTAGCAGATCAAAATGTAAGCCTCAATTTCAATGTTTGCCTAAGCATGCTTTTTTTGAGATTTCAAAAGCCGTTTTATTTGTAGGGTTATCAAATCTTGTTTTAATTATTTTGAAATCCAATGCTGCTTACTTTCGGCATTATAAAATTTCCACTTGTACTTTTTCGATCTTTTTTATGATGAACAGCTTTTCCTTCACAATCAGCATTTCAAGAAAACTATTTTATTGGAAAGAAATTAAGAGATTCAGTTTGACATTTAGAAATGGAAAGCAAAACAGTTAAAAGACAAAAAGATTAATTTGCATTTAACAGTTAGCTATTAGCGAACGCATTTTGAAATATAATGTTAGATTAACCTTATCGTATTCTAAAAATTTCACTATATTTGGGTCTACAATTGATACTACATTTTTCACGATATTGTTTCAGGACGTGTTGAGGGCTCTGAACAGGAACCCATCTATCACTTATGCGCCTCATATCGACTACTTTGACCTCAAACCCTTCATCCGAAAGGTCACAGAGGTGAGAGAATGCCTACGCTCTTGCAGAGTTGTAAATATTCACATGGCCCCCACACCAATAAGTTCATAACCATAGCAACTATAGTACTGCTTGCTTTAATGTACCACAAAATTTATACTCCAATACTGCACTTGCTACTATACTAAAGGACCGAATTTTCTCGGAGGCTATGCGCTGAGTTTTCCTCTTAAGTTTCATAAAGGATGTTAATTGAGTAAAAAAAATGAAAAATGGTCAAACTTCGGTAGCAACGACCTCTCGTTGGACCCTCGGTCATTTGTTGTACTCAAGATCATATCTTTCCAGACAAGATGTAGGTGTAAAGAGAGCAACAGACTTACTCAGACAAAATCCAGGAAACTAACTCGTAATTATGATCAAATGGCTTTTGACAGGTTGCCTGGTCGATGCAGTGTCTGCATGAGTCCCTGGATGTGCACCTTGGCATGGAGGATGAGTTGATCAAGGACAGTCTGTACAGGAGGTCATTTGACTCAGACTACTCCAGCTATCTGGTCCACCACTTCGTATGGCCAGCACTCCTCGACGCACACGGACATGTGCTGACCAAGGGCGAATGTGTCACTAGGAAAGCCGGGGACCCTGTAAGTTCACTTTTGAGACGTTCTTGCATTGCAACAAGTTCTTCTACATGGGTTTGATGGTTTAAATTTCCTTGTTTATCAATCAGTAAAAGGCACAGGTAGCGGAATTTCGGAATCGTTCTTCAATTTTATAGATCAGGTGAAAACTTTCATGACATCTGACAATGAATTGTGAGATATGGGCTTTAACCGTTCCATAAGCCAATGGATGCAATTCCAACAGGAAGCACCTGGTTTTGAAAAGTTTTCCGCTTTGAATTTTTATTATTTGCCTGTTTATTTGACCTCAGTCCAACTTCAAATCTGAAAAACGTGGCAATATATCACTTATAAAGAGAGACGTTCAAATTGCAGTAACTTAATTGCGGGCGAATCAGAGCTGTTAAAATTTTCAAAATTTTAGTGCCTGATTGTCAAAGAGCCCACTAATCCACTTATTACATCTAATGATTGAAGATAAATTGCCTACACTTAATTAATTTGCTCAGGAATGGCGTTAAGACAGAAAATGAAGATGGGCGACTTTTTGGTTTATAGAAACCAATTTTGATTGCCATAAGTCATATCAAATTTCACCCTCAAATTTTTAATCTTTTCAAATCATATCAAGTTTCTAGGGCAACAAAACCACTATGAATCTATTGGCGACCAGCTAGCTATAACCTATTCCGAAGTTTTAGAGGTGGCTTGGATCAGCCAAGTGTTTTGGGTGTTATCTTTGATTCTAAACCATGAAAAACGTCCGATCTCCAAAAAAGCAAATTGGGGAATCCACTTTGATATTTAAAGCAGATTGGACAGATTGAGATGCTGCAAAAAGCTGTTTAAGTGATCTAAAGTCTATTGTTTTTGGAACTTTATAAAGAATCTTTGAAAACTTTTTATGGAATATTGTAAAAAAATTTTCCTCTTTTTTCCAGTTTTTTTTTCAGTTTATATCCGGGTCCAGTTTGAATGGTAAAATGGTTAACCTGTAAGAGCCTGTAAGTTTCTCGCTAGTCATTACAAGGCGACGCATCGTCGTGCGAGTTTTCAATCAAAAAACTTGCAGATTCTTACAAGTTAATATTTCAACTTACGAGTTCGTACAAGTTGAACATTGGACTTACAAGTTCTTACAGGTTAACCTCTCAACTTACAAGCTCTTACAATTTAACCGTTTGACTTACAAGGCGGCTCCTGATATACATCGATTTTAATTACAGGGCTCATATATGTTAATCGTTTGACATAAAACACACATTCTTACATAAGTTCTGAGAACAAAGGTTTCTACAAGATGAAGATTTTCCCTCTAATGCAAAAACATACAAAAAAATTTCGCAAGATATTAATATAAACATATGTTTAAAACAGAAAATTTAGAATATTGGAAAATGTGAATTGATATAACACAAAAGGGTATAAAATCAAGGGTAAAACAATCAAAGTCAAAAATTGTAAAAAAATTTAGGAACATTCTTCAGAAGAAAATAAGAAAGAAGCTAATTGAGATCAACTATTTTTCAACTGAAATACAAAAGGACCTCTTGTGTTAATGAAAACAAAGTAAATTGTGTGTCAATTTAGTCACACTGTATTATGTTATCCAAACAGAGAAAAATACCCACGCGTTTTCTACAGTAAATGACAGAATGTTAAATTGAAATAACCAATAAGTGTTGAGATGGACCGGAATTGACTTTCAAGAAACTTACAAGTTATGCGTTTACAAATGTTTACCGGTTAGCCAATGACTTTCAAGATCTCTTACAAGACAAGAAAATCGCAAGTTTTAAAGTTAATCATTTGGTCTCGCCCAGATATGTTTTGGTACATGATCTTGGCATTATAAAGTTGAAAAATTTTGGAAAGAATTCGTAACTGATCTTATCGTTTACGAGACTACACAGTTTTTGTGTTACGTTGAATTTGTTCTCTATGTTGGCCTTCACACCAGATAAAATTGTATTGGCTCACACCAGATCATTTTAAGGTGATCGTTAATGGTGAAACAAAAAACCATAAAAAAATTTTTGATTTCTTTGTATCGGTTTTGCAAAACGGGTTTCGAAAAAATCCCAAGGAACAAAACCCATTTAATTTTAGGTAGGAGAAATGTCTAATGATTTTTTTTGTTTTCTCCAACAACGCGAGAGAAGTACTCAGTTTTAAGCATCGATTTTAGCCATCAATCTGTGAGATCCATTTATCATTTTATAATGAGAACTTTATCGAAGAGTGAAGAAAAAGAGCGTATTTTGAGCACTGAATTGTTATGCCAAACAATTTTCCAGTCTAATTTATCTCTTTATCATAAGCCTTTTAGAATGAGTGCAGCTAGATTAATTCCAATCCTCGGAAGTTTAGAGTCCAGTACACCGTCGACAAAACTGGATTGCATTGGTCTTGTCATTTTGACTGTTTTTGTTGAAAAACATCACCCAAATTTTTAATGTACCTAATATTTTTTAACGGCAGCCAAATGAATAGTGATTTGTTTGCACGAGCAGTCATTTTGCAGCGATCGATTAAGGCTGGCTGCTTTGTACTGGAACACGTACAACATGACGGTTCCAATTAAATGCCTCCGCCATAGTCGCAATTCATCAGCTAATAATAAAAAACACAAACACAGGTAGGTATGAACGTTGAAAACAAGGATAAAGAAAAACTAACAAACAAACAAACATGGGTAAATTAGCAATTACGCATTCAAAAATGAGCAAAACGGTATAATATTCTTTCTTAGTTATGAAGCTGGACTAAGTCTTTCCTGATAAGAATTGGTGCATGTCAAATATGACTGATCTTTTATAACTTGGTTAGTAATTTAAACCTCATTAGTATAGTCTTATATTCTTAATTAGTCGGTCTGAAAATTATGAAGAAAAGTTTATTTTAGGTGAACGAATAAGCAATGATGAAAATCACATCACGTTGATTTCACGTGATCAACTTGAAAATGATGTTGATACAAAAATTGGGTTTCAAAACTGCGCTTTTATCAAAATTGATTCTATTATCAATGCCTTTCCTGTAATTGAAGATCTATGCATTTATTCTCCCTTTCGATTCTATTTAAGCAATGATCCTGCATTGTATCAGATTGTTACAGGCCGAAATGGATGAAAAGCAAACTATAGCGCGCTTTGCTCTCAGTTGTTCAATTTTGCATCTTTGAAATCTATTTGAAGGCATTGAATAATATTTTGTTTAATATTTGTATGCGAAAATGGAAATGTGAATGTGAGATTATATAAGATTATTAAGATTGGATATTACATAATAAAATTGTTAAGCTAAGACAGGTCCCCCCCCCCCCCCCCCCCCGAAGAAAGCAACACCAATCGTGTACTTTTCTAAAGCTCTTTTCATTTTCTCGTTTCAGCCCCGCCGCAGCCGAAGCAGTTCGCGACGCAGCCGATCAATTAGCCCTAGACGACCCATCAAAAGTAAGTTAAGTATTATCATGAGCCTCCAAGAAAATCACTCTCAGCAATACTGATTAATGCCTCGACTTTCCGAAAGTAGGCAGCCATGTTAGATCAGCGATTACAAATTTAACTCTCAAATTTGACACCAAAATTCAAAACTGGTTCTCATACCCATTTATTGGTCAAAAAACCCAACGTAGTTCATAAAACCATCCGGAGTTAAAACCAATATACCAATGTGTTTTGCTTGGCTTTTGTCAATATCACTGCCGTTAGCTTTGCACTGTTTTCTCTACAATTTTTTGAACCGAAAATTTTAAGATCTCAAATTGATCTTTGGTTTCTAATAAAAATTGTCGACGACTGACTAAACAATTTTTAAAATAGTCGGAGCTTGAACACAGACAAAACTTAACACAGATTAATTTTTTCTCTGGTTTTATCTTTTGTTTTTGAACTTTTAGCACGAACTCCGCTGCCAAACCCAGGTATTGAAACATTAAGAATATCTGAAATTTAGTCGCTTTTAGAAGTTTGTGTGCCACGGTTCCTGTTTTTTGTTTCCTTATCATTTCTTGCTTCGCTGCATAATTAATTAGTCTCGAGCGAATTTCGTTGAAATTATATTAGTCCTCAAAGAAGGGACAAAACTTTCAGCTGCTGTGCAGCTCTTAGAGCGCCGCTAGTCTCTACGATTTTTCATAGAAACTGCTGAAGAGGTGAAAATAATCTCCTGATGCTTCGGTCAATTTTTCTAGGTTTTAATCATAACTCCCAAGGGGGGGGGGGGGGGTGGGATCGGCTTCCAAAAAAAAACAATTTTTTTACTTCCAAAGCAATACTCTCGCCAATTTACGAGCAATCCAACCAACGCTAGTCAGTGATCTATATAGGGGTTTGCCAGCTTATTTAATTGCAAAAATAGCATTATGCATGGTATCCAATATCTTCACAAAATCAATGGAGTGTCATGTTTTCAGAAAAACAGTAATTGAATAAAAGAATCTCTTCTTTGCAGTAAAGCTTTGTTGGTAAAAAAAATGAGACTACTGAGTATAACTGTTGCTTTATCAACCAGTTTTGTGATGATTATCACCATTAGAGATTGGTTATAGAAACCACCTTTTCCAGATCAAAAAAGTTATAGAGACTTAAAAAACTACGTTTTTCTCTGTATTTAAATTCAATCACAATGAACTATTTAAGTAGATTAGACGAATTGCGAATACAAAAACCTTCACTACGACTAGTGTCTTCTATACCATAAACCAAAAATTTACAGTTGAAGCAGTGTGCTGGAGCATTGCTGAAGTGCCGTGAGTTGTAAGTCAAAGTAGATCAACTTAATGAGATCCTTCATATATTTTTTATAATCAATTCAGGAAGCTGTTCTGCTGCGAGGTCGATATGATGGCGTGCAACGTACTTACGCTCACAAATTTTACCAATATGTACGACTATTTTAGGTCGTATAACCCTCCAATTACAGATTTTGTTTTTACATAGCCATTACAGTTTAGTTGACAAAACGCCAGGAGCGCGAAATTTTGCAAATTTGCTCTCGATTGTGTATAAAGATGACAAGCTATGTTTTAGCATGTGTTCTTAATTACCCTTGCGAACTGCACTTTTTCGCGACTTTGAGAGTATTAACAAATTTAGCAAGAAAAGTTAAGTGTAATTCACCCGAATAAAATGTGAAGTCGGATTTCGTATGTTTACATAATAACTAGAGCAAGAAAACTTTAATGTGAAAAATGCAAGTGAAAATAAAGTGAAAATGTTGCAATGGTAGTTAACAAACCTTTGGTCTTTGTACACAGCTATGTAGATCACCTTTTGAGCCGTTTACAACATTAATGTAAAGTAGACTGCAATGATACATTACTCATCAATACTATATGCTGTGTGGTTCATTGTTTGATGTTTGATGATGTTAACTAAAAAAATTGATTGGGATTAATGAGCACCTTCACCTGGTAACATTTTAGCCTACTGAAAAGAGAAATACAAATGCTGACAACAGAAGAGGAGAAGAATTAATAAGAAGGGAACATGAACAGAAATTGAGAGACCATTATGACATAAATGGCATTGAAATGGACAACTCAGTTGACGATGACGATGATTATGACGATGACACTGCAGCTGTGTGTGATGATAACTCACTACCCTTAGATTAACTCATTAACTAATTTCCTCACACCCTCCCTCCCCCCCCCCCCCCCCCCCACGCCTTCCAAAAAAATCAAAAACCAACGCAAATTTTGTAAGCAATAACATGCGTCATCATTCGATGGTTTCCCGGTAACAGTTCAAGGAAGATACAACGAACCCAATGTGAAGTGTGGGTTTTATTCCAGAATGATATATATTATTATTTCAAATGATAGTTGGTGTTGCAAAAGTAGCAGTGTTACGGATCATTATATACCAGGATAAAAAGAAAGGGGAGGGGGAGGGTTCACCTGGTAAGGAAACAAGCAAATATTACCCACCCACTTCTCACACCTCGCCACCATTCCAAATTACACTCACTGCATTACGATCCAGCGCCCCTGCAATCTTAAAAGGAACATTCAGTCCGTTTTACCTCTTTAGATCCACAAATGGTATCTTAATCCATGAAAAAAGACCTTACTCTGCGGGATACGGCGACAAGGGAACGATTATACTAGTTGCTAATCATGCATTCCCAAATTCCACAAACTCCACAAATTAGCACAATACTAATTAAAGGTAGGAGCACTAGCGCGTAATGTAAACCAACTATCGCTTTTCACAAATATTATTAATTGTCTGATAAAATGCAAACTCCCATATAAAACCATTAGTATCATCTATTATTAGCAGTATAATAGTATTGCAGGCAGATGAACCATCATTGACCGCTAATAACCAAAAAAAGGTTAAATGGAATATAACCACCCCCTCCCCCCAACCGCCAACAAGCTCCAATTAATAGCCTTTTCATTGTATATTCATGGTAATTGGAGGCTTTCGATCTCTTTAGAAAATACCTATTGATAATGCTCCTTTAAAATGTGTCTATGTTGGTTTCAATTGTTAATGAGTTACTAAAATGATCTAAAATCTGGTCAAAATTTAGCCGAATGAACCGGCAGTTACTCCCCAAAAGTGCCACTATTACAATTATTACGTATGTCGCCTCTATCCTCAAATTCTTACCAACCAATTATTAATTCTCTTCAAGTCTTGACTAAATTAGTACTTTCATTTTCAAGTCCTTAGGTCATTTTGACTGTCTAATGTTAACACGGTTTGTACCAAATTTACGTACTTAATTACAGGCTATTTACATCATCATCACATGGCTACAAATACAATTCAAAAGTATTGTTCTAGAGTGTTTTTGCATCCTTTGTCATTTTCAAATAAATCAACTGTAAATGCCGCCCTGCCGGCGTTAAAAGTCTCTCCTAGCCGATACCGGATAAGAAAGATGTTAATCCTGCGAGATCTTGCTCCGAACCCGACCCGGGTTACTTTCTCGTTTTAGAAAAAAATGCAGAGCAGGTTAATAATTTAGCGAATTACAGAGTTCACAGCAAAAAAACAAAACAATTAATTGAAGCGTACTTAATACTTGAAGGCATACACGTTCATAAAGCAGAAATGAAAATAAATTTTGCAAGAAGAAAAATTAGAAGAAAAAGTGTAAGAAGTTGGGAATGAAACTGACCCAGACGTCGTGAGAAACCTGTGAGAAAACTATAACAACCGTCTGCTAGACGTCAAAAAAGCTAAAGGTGTATTGACGCGTTATCAGAGAACAATATTTGAACTGAAAATGTTATTTTATCTAATATAGAAAAACATGAACTGTCTGAGCCACAAAATAGCTCTTAATAGAAAACAAATTTTTTTAATAAAAATTAAAAGGATGACTAACAAATTTCAACAACAAGAACAGAAAAAAAAAGGAAAATTACCTATTCTTTTCTTAATATTTTTACACTCATTAAACAATTAGCTGCAATCTCAAACCATTACACGGATACAATCTTTCTTCAGAAAAATAGTGAGATCGGTTGATAATGAGAGTAAGACATTAAAAAGCACGGTCGGAAATCAAAAGCAATTGATTTATACTTGAAAAATATTGGTCCTAGAGTAAACAAAATAATTATCGAATAAATAATATAATGAATGGTTTTCAATTTTGATTTCTTACGAGCCCTATTTCACCTGTCATACCGAGAGAAATTAACAAGAAATCGAAACAAGAGATTGAACAGTTCATATTCGTGAAAACCATTATATTATTTTTTTAAATGACTCCTTAGAGAACAAAAACCAACAATTTAAAAATTTGGTTTTTACTTTATGTTTTGAAGTTCGGTGAACCGGAAAAGGTCGCAACAGGATAGGAACTAATGTACCAATTTAAACGATGAGTGAATGCTTTGGATAGCGTAAGCATTGACATCATAGCAGACGCGAAAGATTAACATTTATCGTTCGCCCTTCGCTGTTCAAATAATCATTAGGAAGTTTCTCTATTTTCCCTCTATTTTTTGATGGCAGGTTTTGCAGTTTTTTTGAACATTTTAATGACAATAAATAA